>NW_025814047.1:11824166-12173333 GCF_018902025.1 Drosophila willistoni
AAATGTTATTTCCTAATACACACACAGACGCAACGCTACATAAACTGTATGTGTATGCGTGCCAATCGCGGCATTCATGTAAAAGGTAAAATAAAAATATTCCGGAACAGCAAAAACTTTTTAAAAGTTTGTTATCCAACCAGAGCATCGTTTTTCTATGTGTAGCAATTTTCAAACCGACATATGTATGTAGGCGTGTTCTTGAAATGCACGCTATATCAGTTTTCAGGCTTTCAGGTTTTCAAAAGTACCTTATGACTAAATGAATACTTTCTCTCCTGATTAAAAGTACAAAAATGCAGTGGATGACATCTGTATTACATCAATCAAACCGACAATCGCAATTCGTTGATTAGTACTGTTGTACTAAACATCGAAATATTAAATATTGTGTATTGTAATTTATCGCTTTTAATATACACTTATTTGTTGTTAAGTATATTTAAAATCTATCCAAACTTGGACAATGATTTAATTCGATGAGAAACATATAAAACATACGCTCAAAAAGCAAAGCAAGCATCTGCTGAGACACGGGAGACTAGCCCTACCCGTCAGGATCAGGCGGGAACGGCAAATCCAGAGGGTGCAATCTTTTTAGTCTGCGATGTAGAGTTGGACGATCACCGACTATGAGCCCTTTGGTAGGTGTTTTCCAATCTGGGCCCTTTTGGCTCCAGTAAGTTATTTTCCACCAAAATGAAGAGAACAATTCCTTGATACAAATGTTTATAATATTATTAATGTGTAATTCTATTTGTGATATATATGGTAATTTTTATATAGTGTCATGAATTCAGCATTAGGTTTATCTTTAAAAAGCTTTTACCCCACTCGATGGAACACTGTTTATTAATTGCTGAAATCTATTGAAGTGAATTGGATAGCCCCTACAACAACGCTAATAGATAAAAATCAAACAGCCAAGATTGAAGAAATTAACATTAATCATTTAAGA
Source organism: Drosophila willistoni (assembly GCF_018902025.1). NCBI lineage: Eukaryota > Metazoa > Arthropoda > Insecta > Diptera > Drosophilidae > Drosophila > Drosophila willistoni. The sequence continues at coordinate 11,825,125 of NW_025814047.1, forward strand.
TCTATTGCAACCCTTTTAGAAGTTTGAAGTTTGAGAGTGTGTCAAAAAAGCTCGAGGCCAGTAAACGACCAACAATACATTTAGTTTTGCCGAAAATAAATGAACTAAAAAACGCATGTCAGTCTGATAATGATGACATTGAAATAATACAGTCTTTTAAGTCCGCTCTACACAGCCAAATTCTGAATACAGTTATGCCTAATACATATATCTAATTGTAAGTATCAAAACATTGCCCTTTTTCTTCACCCACAAAAAAATTTATTCAATTTTCACACACTGAGAAAGAATCTATTTTTGGCGAGTGCATAAAAGTTATGCAAAGTTTTGATAAATATAACCCAAACCCAACAGAAATTGATTCGCCTAGTGATGAGTTTGCTGACTTCGTTGAGCCACACCATAACGACACAAGTCTTTTGCGAGCGAATTCATTCACTCAAATTTATGACGTTTCACATTCAATTTAACTCAACTCATTTCGAGCGTTGTTAATTCGAATGTGCCTTTTTATACCCTTGCGAAAAGGGTATATTAATGTTGGTCAGAAGTGTGCAACGCATAGAAGGAAGCATTTCCGACCATGTAAAGTATATATATTCTTGATCAGCACGACGAGACGAGTTGAAATAGCCATGTCCGTCCGTCCGTCCGTCTGTCCGTCCGTCGGGATCAACGCAAACTCCTCCTAGACCGTTTGAGCTACAGAGCTCCAAGTCCATGTCAAGTAAAAGACAGTATGAGTACCCACATGATAGTTTACGGAGAATGCCAGAGGGGAAGGTACTAAGCGAGCTGGATATCGACGAAGATAAGTTTCATTTATCTGGTGAAACGGGTGAAACAGACCGTAATGGCACAGTTAGAAGAGTCTGTGATGAAACGAGTGAAACAGACCGTAATGGCACAGTTAGAAGATACTGTGGTGAAACAGACCGTATGGAAACAGTTGGAAAGGACTGTGATGAAGAGACGGGTGAAACAGACCGTATGGACTAGTGAATAAGACACTAGGGGAATGATGTTTTTAGAAAGAGTGTTGTTGTCGATGCTACGTGGTGGTACCTTGCCGTGGATTCTTGATACGTAAATGAGAACTTAAAGAAAAGAGAATGTTTGTAAACTAAAAGCGAAAAAGGTTGTTTGATAGGAATGAAAATGTGGAGGTTATAAAATAAAAAAATATTAAAAACATTGTAATGTTTCATGAATTGTAAAAGAAATATAAATAAACGAATGTTAAAATAGGTTGACTAGTAAGAAGAATTTGAAGTTACGAAATATGTAATAGCAAATAAGAGATTTTGAATTAACATTTAATTGGATTTGTCAAGCTGCATAAAACAGAATGTTTTTGGTTCAGTTAGTTAAAACAAAGATATGAAAATGATGTTTGCAAAAGTGGTTTATATTCCTGCTACACGAGGACGTGTAATTTGTCAGGATGACTGTGTCGGAGATTTAATAATTTGAATTGTGTGTCTACTTTTAAGGCGAATTGTGTTGACTGATGTAGAACTGTTTAACACGAGATATGTGCAATGCAGTATAGGCTGTTATCGAGTGTGGGTCAGTGTGCGGTTAAAAGAATTCAGTCTCTTTTCCTTTGGAATTGAACCTGAACGCACGTCGAGACTCTCTGCACAAACCTAGTGACAAAAATGGAAGCCAACAATGGAATCAACGATTCAGGAATCCCTGAAATCCTCAACTCGCCGATACATTCATTTTTTCATGTGCATCTTTCCAGCAAAGCGACATAGACACGCTCGCGTCGAAATGCTGCAACAGACTAATACTGTTTTTACGTTCTCAAGTGCACTTCGTGTTGACTTCGGGATGCACACAAAATGCAAAACGATCAAATCCCGAAGAAAAGTGCCCGCACCGGCTATTGGTGCCTACCCCTGGTTTAAATGAATTCATTCGAATTGAATTGAATTGAGTAAGTGACACGCAATGACTTGAATGTGCATGAATGTTCTTGTCGGAAACAAAAAAATCAAATGGATAATTAATTTTTATTAGTCCTTCTTCTATGTAAACATGGAAAAACCCGAAAAAAACTCGAAAATCAAAGTTTTTTTTAGATTTGAAAAAAAAGTTGAATTTTTCACCAAAAAACCTAACTTTAATTTACTAAAAAAATAGTTTAGAATTTTTTTTTCCAAGAACTTTTTAAATTCACAAAGGAGGTAATAAGATACTGAATCTATTAAACTTTGTTTTTTTACGATTGGTTGAATACTTTTTTTGTAATTTTGCCCGTCAATTGTGGAAAATCCCAAAAATGAAAACTCGAGAGAACGCGCTTTAAAGTTTACGGTTTACTCGTATACCTGCTCGGCCCGCCCGAGTGCTTTTAGTGCTGTATCTTCGAAAATAATTCGAATTGTCTTTCCAAAATTGACAGACATATTCTTAGATATATTAGGAACAGATTTAAGCAATAAAAAAAAATTGATTTTTTGAGCCTCCTAAAGCAGGCTCCCCCCTTATTTAATAACTTAAATTAATTAACAATTTAATTTAATTATTTTGAAATATATACACAGGTTATTGATAACCCAAGTGATGATAAGGAGAATCTTCAGAGTGTCCTGTATTCTTTGATTGAAAAAAGAGGCCAAAGCGAGATATGGCAATTTTTTTCTAAAATAAAAAATAATATGGCAGACGAATTGCAGAATTTTTTAGCTTGTAAGATGTGCTTTACTGTATTTAAGTTTACAGGAAGCACATCAAACCTTGTGAAACATAAATGCTACTTGGTTAACGTGAGTAAATTTAATGAAGCCGCCCCAATTGAAGGGCGAAGGCCTTCCAAGATTTAGACAAAATGCATTGCGTTGATCACCTAAATAACAACGCGATTGAAAAAGCCATTGATGCTGTGCCTGAGATGGGGAATATTATTACAATTTGCAGCCAGTTGGTCAAAAACTTTAAAAAATCAGGAATGAATTTAGCATTAGGTTTATCTCTGAAAAGCTTTTGCCCTACTCGATAGAAAAAGTATGGTTCGAGGATATCTGGAGACTTTGCACGAGTCCATGGCCAATAGGGTCAAGCGTGTTGTAAACACCAAAGGTGGCACTACCAAATATCGATAACTTTATAATTTAATTTTAAAATTCAAAATGAAATATTTTGGACTATTAACAGCAAATAGTTTAAATAATATGAAAAAATTTTGTTTTTGTTGAAAATTGATTGTTATTTTACTTCAAATTTTTTTCCTTAAGAGGGCCAACTTACTGAAAAATCAATTAATTTGTCTTATTTCAGAAAAAAATGTTATTTCCTAATACACACACAGACGCAACGCTACATAAACTGTATGTGTATGCGTGCCAATCGCGGCATTCATGTAAAAGGTAAAATAAAAATATTCCGGAACAGCAAAAACTTTTTAAAAGTTTGTTATCCAACCAGAGCATCGTTTTTCTATGTGTAGCAATTTTCAAACCGACATATGTATGTAGGCGTGTTCTTGAAATGCACGCTATATCAGTTTTCAGGCTTTCAGGTTTTCAAAAGTACCTTATGACTAAATGAATACTTTCTCTCCTGATTAAAAGTACAAAAATGCAGTGGATGACATCTGTATTACATCAATCAAACCGACAATCGCAATTCGTTGATTAGTACTGTTGTACTAAACATCGAAATATTAAATATTGTGTATTGTAATTTATCGCTTTTAATATACACTTATTTGTTGTTAAGTATATTTAAAATCTATCCAAACTTGGACAATGATTTAATTCGATGAGAAACATATAAAACATACGCTCAAAAAGCAAAGCAAGCATCTGCTGAGACACGGGACACTAGCCCTACCCGTCAGGATCAGGCGGGAACGGCAAATCCAGAGGGTGCAATCTTTTTAGTCTGCGATGTAGAGTTGGACGATCACCGACTATGAGCCCTTTGGTAGGTGTTTTCCAATCTGGGCCCTTTTGGCTCCAGTAAGTTATTTTCCACCAAAATGAAGAGAACAATTCCTTGATACAAATGTTTATAATATTATTAATGTGTAATTCTATTTGTGATATATATGGTAATTTTTATATAGTGTCATGAATTCAGCATTAGGTTTATCTTTAAAAAGCTTTTACCCCACTCGATGGAACACTGTTTATTAATTGCTGAAATCTATTGAAGTGAATTGGATAGCCCCTACAACAACGCTAATAGATAAAAATCAAACAGCCAAGATTGAAGAAATTAACATTAATCATTTAAGATCTATTGCAACCCTTTTAGAAGTTTGAAGTTTGAGAGTGTGTCAAAAAAGCTCGAGGCCAGTAAACGACCAACAATACATTTAGTTTTGCCGAAAATAAATGAACTAAAAAACGCATGTCAGTCTGATAATGATGACATTGAAATAATACAGTCTTTTAAGTCCGCTCTACACAGCCAAATTCTGAATACAGTTATGCCTAATACATATATCTAATTGTAAGTATCAAAACATTGCCCTTTTTCTTCACCCACAAAAAAATTTATTCAATTTTCACACACTGAGAAAGAATCTATTTTTGGCGAGTGCATAAAAGTTATGCAAAGTTTTGATAAATATAACCCAAACCCAACAGAAATTGATTCGCCTAGTGATGAGTTTGCTGACTTCGTTGAGCCACACCATAACGACACAAATCTTTTGCGAGCGAATTCATTCACTCAAATTTATGACGTTTCACATTCAATTTAACTCAACTCATTTCGAGCGTTGTTAATTCGAATGTGCCTTTTTATACCCTTGCGAAAAGGGTATATTAATTTTGGTCAGAAGTGTGCAACGCATAGAAGGAAGCATTTCCGACCATGTAAAGTATATATATTCTTGATCAGCACGACGAGACGAGTTGAAATAGCCATGTCCGTCCGTCCGTCCGTCCGTCCGTCTGTCCGTCCGTCGGGATCAACGCAAACTCCTCCTAGACCGTTTGAGCTACAGAGCTGAAATTTTGCATGTAGTCTTGTATATACTGCAGGCGTTGTATATCTCGGATTCAGCCGGATCGGATTACTACATCATATAGCTCCCATACAAATGGCAAAGTCACGACGTGACTTTTCTTAATAATTAATTAATGAAATTTAATATTGGTGAATTAATTATACATATAAACGATTGTGCCAAATTTGGTCAAGATCGGGTGTTTAAAATTAAACATCGTGTCCATCTGAAGCGGCTTCACCAAATCAGATGCACCAAGAAATATACAAAACGAAATAAAATCATAACACAAAAATAAGTCATAAAGATTCATATGACAATTATTGCTTAAAAACCAAACAAAACATGCATCCACACTCTGTGGACAACACTTAAGATTGTAACAGCGGCGCGGTATCGAGTGGCCAACGCTTAGCATGAAATATAAACAATTTTCAACCCCCGAAAACATGGGTCATTAGAATAAGTATTTTTAAGAACAATTGTCGCCTCCTAGTGTTAAGAGTTCTTGTACACACAACACTTTAGTAAATAAAATCAGTTCATATTTTGAATTCAACGAATGAAGATTGGGTTATTTTCCTTCTCTCCGGGATGCCCTAATCATTTTGATCCTTCGAGCCGGATAGGTCATGTTTGGTCCTTCGATAAGAAAGAACTCTGTAGTTTTCCCCCACCAGTGGTAAGAGACTCAGAGGTTCAATCAGCTCCTTAAGGTCTGAATTCTTATGATAAGATCAGATAAAGGTAGCAAAATAAAAAAAAACTCTTGTTTTCCCCCACCAGTGGTAAGAGACAGAGTATAATATAAAAGCAAAATATTGCTTAATAAATAAAAAGTGCGTGCGATCGAATATATAAAGGCAGTTTGGCTAGTCGAGCAACTGCAATAATTTCGGCGGCGGTAAAAAAAAAAACGAAATAAAGTTGGTGTGTGGCTAATTCGAAGCCCATATATCGAAAAAAGTGAACTATATGTAGTTGCAAGTCGGCAACTACCAACAGCAGCAGAGCAACAAGAAAGCTGCAAAAAAGAAACTGAAGAACGTGCAGTGGCAGTATAAGAAATTCTGGTGCGATGTCCGGCACCGGTACCGCCTGAGCAGCAGCGAACAGGATCATCAGATAAGAAATTAATTAAAATAGTTATAAGTATTTGCATATTTACATACGTATTTTATTAATTTCAATTTATAATTATATCGATATCCTATAAGATAAAAATGTTCACTAATAAGGCTGCAAAAGTGTTGGAGAAGCAGGCAGAGTTACATACCAGGTTGAGGCAGTTAGAAGCACTAGATCCTACAAACATAACTAGCAAAGTTGTAGAGGAAGTAAAAGAGATAAGGAATCAATGGATACCTAATAACAAAAAATTGATCCAAACTGCTCCAAATTTCGATCATGATTATTTCAGAAATAAAATACATGAAGAAGCATTAACGATAGTTGCCAAAATTATAGCCATAGGAGAGGCAGAAAAACCACGCACTAGTAAGTCGGTGTGCGTTGAAGCGGAGGCAAACATGTCAGAGATAGTTGATGATAGCATAGGAGAGTCGCGCGGGAATGCGACCTCCAGTAATGAAAACCCTAAGGTTAACCAGGAGATATTTATGGATAGAGTCCGACCGCTCCAGGAATATTTGGAGGTAATAAAGTTGAAGTCAACAGGCAATGGGACATGGATATTATATATTAATAAAATTAACTATTTATGGGGGAAAGTACAGGCATGTCAAGTATTAACAAATGATACAAAATTTAAGAATATTACGGATAATTTACAATTTGATGTCCGAAATTCATTGTCAATGCTAGAAATGAAAATAAACAATAGGGAAAATTGTAAGAGTGAGAATGTTACCGTGAGAGGCGAACTACCGGTGTTGCCAAAGATTTAGGTACCCACATTTGCTGGAGAGGACCTGTTTGTGGAGTTATTTACAGAATTAATTGAAAAAAGGGAAGATTTAAGTTTTGCTGTCAAGTTTAATTATTTAAAATCCGCGTTAAAAGGGGAAGCAAGGAGCATGGTAGCTCATCTGTTGTCAGGTTCAGCTGACAACTATAGTGCCGCTTGGGAACTGTTAACCAAGCGGTATGAAAATAATCGGAGGGTATTTTCCGAACAATTAAGTCGGATCGTTGATTTACCGATGATCAACAATGGATCCGCAAAAAGTGTAAAAGGAGTGATTGACATAGTTAATGAGTCAATACACTTAATTAAAATAAAAGCAAATTTATCCGATGAAGTTGGCGTAATATTCGCTCAACACATACTTCGAAAATTTGATAGAGAGGCTCTTCAATTGTATGAGAGCCAAATTAGAAAAACAAGGGAAATTCAAAAGCTATCTGATGTCATGGAATACTTGGAGCAAAGTGCAAAGTATTGCTCGTTAAGTGCCATGAGCAAAGAAGAAAAAAAACCGCTACAAACTGTTTTAAATTATGCGGAGGTCGAAGCTAAATGTCCGATTTGCAAAATTGCCGGGCATAAAGCGTATAAGTGCTATAAGTTTAAAGGATTGACACCTACGGAAAGGTATGAAACAGCCAAAAAAGTACAGCTCTGCACAAGATGCTTGAATCATTCAAGCAATAAAGTGTGCACTAATGAAATGGTCTGTTCAAAAACAGGAGAGTATTAATACTTGTGTAACGGCACAATCAACACTGTTGGCCACAGTTGTAATACAAGTAAAAAATGCAAATGGAGGATATAAGACTCTAAGAGCCCTTATTGATTGTGGTTCACAGAGCACCATTTTGTCCGAAGAGGCCGCTCAAATATTAAAATTACCTAAAATTAAACAAAATACAGAAATAAGTGGCGTGACCTCAATAAAAGCCAAGAAATCAAAATATAAGGTAAAAATAGATGTAAAGACGCGAAATCCCTGGAAAAGACATCTTAAGGTAGAGGCAATTGTGTTACCAAAGTTAATGGAAGCTCTTCCATTAAAAATAGCAAACGTAGATATGTCAAAATGGCAAACTTACGTGCTAGCTGACCCTACCTTTAATAAACCGGGTAAGGTTGATTTAATAATGGGGGTAAGCGTATATACGCAAATCTTAAAAGGAGGAATTACAAAAATTGATGGCCGGCTAGGTCAAAATACTCAATTTGGTTGGATCGTCTCGGGATGCACCAAATCAAATCAGAATAAATCTGTAGTGGCAACGACAATAGATGTCACAGATTTTAAAAAACGTTGGGAGAACAAAAAAGGTATATGTCAAAATAAAAAAAATACAATGCCAATCAAACTCAACAAAATTAAAAAAATAAATTCATGGCCCCCGGCAGGACCTCACATTGGAGGTAAAGTAAAAACTGGGGAAGAAAAATTATATATCCCTGAGCCAGTACAAAATTAGAATTTTCAGATGGCAATGGTTGAATTAAATAATGATAATTTAAATAATAATGTCAAAATAGAGTCAGTTAAAAAATTGTCCGAGTCTGTATTAGAAAAAGGGCAGGTATTGCAAACTAAAGGGACAACATTTGAACAGAATAACCGCTCAAATTTCAGGTATTACCGAAATATCATAACAGTGGAGCAAAAGCCACATGGGCTTAAACCGAAAAGCAGGTGTAGTTGGTCTTTAAAGTTTTCACCATATAAAAAGGCTAGAAGTCAACACAGTAATACACTTCAAGAGTGGGTAGATATCCCGAAACAATTATAAAGCATTGGGCGATATTAATAATTTGCCAAATATAATATAAAATACAGTCGAAGCCAATTTAGTAAACCATACGGCAGAATATGAAAGAATAGGAAGTCAGTTCAACATGTAGCTTTTATTCTTCTCTAACAATAATTATCTTACTAATGATAATATTAATAATAATAATTTGTTTAAGACAACTTAATAAAAATAAAAGTATCCAAATCGTCGCACTTGGCGGCCCTTTGCAGAATGTTTAAGATTAAACATCGTGTCCATCTGAAGCGGCTTCACCAAATCAGATGCACCAAGAAATATACAAAACGAAATAAAATCATAACACAAAAATAAGTCATAAAGATTCATATGACAATTATTGCTTAAAAACCAAACAAAACATGCATCCACACTCTGTGGAAAACACTTAAGATTGTAACAGCGGCGCGGTATCGAGTGGCCAACGCTGAGCATGAAATATAAACAATTTTCAACCCCCGAAAACATGGGTCATTAGAATAAGTATTTTTAAGAACAATTGTCGCCTCCTAGTGTTTAAGAGTTCTTGTACACACAACACTTTAGTAAATAAAATCAGTTCATATTTTGAATTCAACGAATGAAGATTGGGTTATTTTCCTTCTCTCCGGGATGCCCTATTCATTTTGGTCCTTCGAGCCGGATAGGTCATGTTTGGTCCTTCGATAAGAAAGAACTCTGTAGTTTTCCCCCACCAGTGGTAAGAGACTCAGAGGTTCAATCAGCTCCTTAAAGTCTGAATTCTTATGATAAGATCAGCTAAAGGTAGCAAAATAAAAAAAAACTCTTGTTTTCCCCCACCAGTGGTAAGAGACAGAGTATAAAATTAAAGCAAAATATTATTGCTTAATAAATAAAAAAAATGCGTGCGTCTGAATTTAAAGACAGTTTGGCTAGTGGAGCAACTGTAGTATCTTCAGCGGCGGGAGAGTTTTAACCGATCTTAAAGGCAGTTTGGCTAGTGGAGCAACTGTAGTAATTTCGGCAGTGTGTATGTACACTAATATCGTTGCAAACGCTGTATGTAGTTGCAAGTAGGCAACAAAGATCAGCAGCAGAGCAATGAAATATTTGCAAAGAGGCAACACGTTAGCAGCAGAGCAACAACATAGTTGCAGAGACGAAAAGGATGGTGCCAGGTGGCCGCAGGAGCAGATCGGAGAGGCAAGCGGAGTCCGAACGAGTTTAAGGAGAGGCGAGCGGAGGCAAAGCATGGTTTTCTAACAATTTAAAGGTCGCTTAAATTAAAAACTAATTACATACTATACAAATAAATTCCACTCGCCCCATTTGGTGGCCCCGCGCAGAATGTTTAAGAATAAACACCGTGTCCATCTGAAGCGGCTTCACCAAATCAGATGCACTAAAGAAAATATAATACAACTGTACTTTGGCACAAACAACTAACCTAGCATATGACTAGAATTACAATCAGCCACACATGTTGTGGGAACAAACACTTGTAATTGTAAACTAATCCAAACGATCACAACGGCAGGATGTCAAGTGGCCGACGCCGTGCCTAAAATAATAATAATTTTTCAACCCCCGAATGCGTGGGTGTGACTCGTATTAGAATAAGATCGCCTTAAGAACAATTGTTACCTCCTAGAGCCTAAGATTTCCTACATAAACTCCGTACTTTTGTAAATAAAATCAGTTCATATTTTGTATTCAACGAATGAAGATCGGGTTATTTTCCTTCTCTCCGGGAATCCCTATTCATCGGGTGACTATATCATATAGCTCCCATAGGAACAATCTTTCGAAAACAGTGACTTTTGTCAATAGCTTCGTTACTTTTGACGCGATTGCTTTTAAATACAACATTTATTGGTTTAATATATCTGTTAATGACTGTGCCAAATTTGATAAGGATCGGGTTACTATATCATATAGCTCCCATAGAAACGATCGGTGGAAAACAGTGACTTTGATCAATATCTTAGTTTTTATCTAAATCTATGCTAAGATTGTAGGCCGTTCTTTCGCAAACATTAGCCTTTTTAGCTTGAATGTTTTTTCACTTTGATGGCTATAGGTAAGGAAAGAGTTACCATAAAAGTTGCAAGGGTATACAAACTTTGACGCGGTCGAAGTTAGTTATAATTTACAGGGACCGTAATCGTTATAAGTTATATTATAAAACTTATTTGATAACATTTCGGTTTTTTAAAATATTTTTTAAAAAGACCATAAATTTTGAGTAATTTAATAAGAACAATCTTTTTTGATAAAAAAAATAAAAATCAAAAATAATGATTACAAATGATTTTTATTTTTTTCGCTCAAAATAAAACTTACTTTTGAAAAACGTCTTCTGTGTTAAATATTTTCAAAATATTTTTACACATCCTTAAAAAGGAGTTCAAGGACGACCCCTCCATAAATTTTTTTTTTTTTAATAAGGTATTCAGTAAGAAAGATTTTATACCCTTGCAGAGGGTATTATAAACTTGGTCAGATGTTTGTAACGCACAGAAGGAGACGTTTCCGACCCCATAAAGTATATATATTATCATCATGATCAGCATGAGAAGCTGAGTCGATATAGCCATGTCCGTCTGTCCGTCCGTCCGTCCGTCCGTCCGTCTGTGCGTATGCGTTTTACTTAGCCGTCTTAAGAGCTATCGGGCTGAAATCTGGGTTTTTTATTACCCGGGAAAAATAAAGTATGAAAACCATCAGGATCGGACCACTATATCATATAGCTCTAGAAGAACTAGAAGAAACATTTTCATAAAAATCGGAGTATGCTATGAAATTTACATATGTGATAATATTGGATATAAAACCCCAGATCCCAAAATTTGAATGTGATCGGATAAATATAACACACACAGACGCAACGCTACATGAACTGTATGTGTAGCGTGCGTTGCTTTGCTTTGGGAATAAGGGAAGAAGAAGAACAAATTGTAAAATAGAGAGTAAAATTGTTTTGTTTGTATATTGATGAATTGAGTTGCAGAAAACAAATTTTGAGCATGTAAAATTATTATTACCAAGGACTGCAAGGGTATATAAACTTCGGCATAGCCGATGTTAGCTTCTTTGATATTTTTTTATTATTTGCTGGTTAATTTGACAAAAAGCAGTTGTTCCAGGACTTATCGGCGAGTCTACATCGTCGCTCCGTCAACATCATTTTAAGAGCTGAAAACGCTCTTTCGACACTCACTTTTATTGCGGGAACCGAGTGCACCACTTTGGCCAGCTGATAAAGAGTTGGGTATACGTAGCGCTTTTCCTCCCAATACTCCATTATATTGGAGGACAAGGAATTTGGCTTCGGGCTATTGGCTTCAATTTCCACACACCCCTTCTTTAGCAGATCCGATCGCTCACCATCGTCAGTTTCGTCTTCCGAAGCTACCGCAATGGCTTCCAAAAAATCGTTCAAAAAATATGTGCAGAAAAGGCTGCTTAAGCTTGCTTTTAGCTAGCATAACATTTATAGGGTTTTGCAGCAATACCCGTCTTATCCGTTGGTCCAAGTATATGCTGCAAATCACGGAGTCAGTCTCGAAAAGGCCAACTTCCCTTTCAGCGATGCACTTGCTCAAAGCTTTGCTTTCAGCCGTGTTTACTGCTGCACAGTAAGCTTGAGCTCCAACCACAGTTTGTAAAAGTCACCCATAAATAGTTCGGCGCTTTGTAGCTTGATAGTAGCTGTGTATGCCGGTTACAGGGTAGTAACGAGTCTTTTTGAGTCATCCCACACAGTCGTTGTTAGCTTCATTGAACATTTGAGGCGCCTTTCACAAAAGTTCTCAAAGTTTTCAAACTGACTCAACATACTATACATGGAATTCCACCGAGTCGCGACATCTAAAATTGGTTGTGGCAATGACTCCTCCGTTATTAAATACCTACTTTCAAAATAAAAAAAAACGTCATAAATATTTAATTATAACTATAATTGAAATCAATCTTACCTATATGCTGGTGTCCTTAAAAGCTGTACAATATTCAATGAAGCTAGCAGATTCGTGCCATTAAAAAAAATCTTTCACCGCCAGTTGAAGCGTATGTGCTGCACATTTGATCAAACGTATTGAATAAATTTTAAGATCTTTTAGCAGTCCATCATCATCCAAGTCCTTAGCAACTTCTTCTTCATCTTCGGAATCATTGTTGAGTAATTCCACTGCCTTTATCATGTGTCGACCATTGTCGGTTGTGATGGTATACACTTGCTTTCTGGATATGCTAAAATCAGTCAATATAGACTTTATCTCAGCACATATATTTTGGGATGTATGCGATGCTTTCAACTCGATCAATCCCAATGTCTTAATACACATTAAGCCTTCATCTATGTACTGAACATTTACACCGAGCACTCCGCGGTTGCACCGTGTGGCCGTATCCACTTTGAGGCAGAGGATTCTGTATTTAAGGCTTCGACAATTTTGCTCTCAATTTGGCTATATTTCTCTTCAACTAATCTCATAACATTCCTTGAATTAACAGATGGCCCCTTGAAATATTTGTTATATTTGTGCTGTTAGAGTTAAAACCGTCCGAGTCCAATACAGCCAGCGGTACTTTCGCGGTGGTGACAATGTCGATACAGGCATTCTCAACTTCCTCTTGTCCCAAAACAACAGAAAATATTTTTTTTTTCAGGCGCTTCAGTTGGTTCGGCCAATTCATTATACTATTTATTGTGCTTTACTTCTAGGTGTCTTTTTAAATTGCAAACATTGTTGCCACTGAAACCCATTTTGCAAAGTTTACACTCCGAAACATTTTTTTCCACGTCAAATGCAAACAAATTTCGCAAAATAAAGTTGCGCTTGCGACCCATCTCGGAACACGATAAAGAACGATCATAATTAGAAATAAGAAAAATATGTTTCATTCAGTAACACTCGCGGCTTCAGACATTTCTAATAAAGTAGTGTCTTCGAATGCGCTACACTCTGCTATTTTCTGTATGATTTTTATGAAATTCGGTGGAAAGCCGAGACAGAAAGTACAACAGAGCAATACAGATGGACAGATTGAAGATACCCAATTTTATTATACGCTACTAAAGGGGTATCGCTGTAAAGCTGCGCAATAAATAGTACAGTTGCTTAGCTTAGAGGCGTAGGCCCAATGTATTCTCGACGCGTGTTAAAGCTATGCTCCGTCGCACAATGGACGGTTTTGCTAAGTTATTGGCAAATATATGAAAAATTTCAACTAACCAAAATGTAAAAATATTTTGAAAATATTTTATTCTATCTAAATGTACTGTTTGCTTTTTGTTTTTATCATCAGTTATTACTAGGTTATTGTTAGGACCTATGCTCTGTACTTTATATTTTCCTGTGTATTTGTTTTCTAATTTATGTCCTGTCTCATTTTTTAAAAGTATTTCTTGTCCTTCAGTTAGTGATACATTTTTTTTGTGTTTTTATCATATGTTTCTTTTTGTAATGCTTTAAATTTTTCGAAAAGCAGATTTGCTCTATTTTGTGCTATTTGCAGTTTAAATTTTATTTCTTTATAAAAGTCATCAATGTTGTAGATGGGTTCTACAGTCTCAGATCAGAAAGGGACAGTTTTAGGATGTTTCGCAAGGACTAGTTCAAAAGGTGAATAACCATGTACGGTGGATGGAGTGGTGTTAAAGCAATATGTGAAGTATGCTAGATATTCATCCCAATCATCCTTTTTAAAGGATATATATGACCTGATGTACTCATTAAAAGTTCTATGGCTCCTTTCTACTGTTCCAAGAGTTTGATGATGGTGAGCCGTGGAGTTAATTTTAGTTATGTTAAAATTTTTGCAGAGTTCTATTAATATTGAATTCATGTATTCTGTTCCCATGTCTGTTAGAACTGTTAGAACTGTTTTAACTGAGCCGTAAATTAAAATAAATTTTTCAAATAATGGCTTTGCAACCGCTTTTGCACTTTTGTTTGGTATTGGTATTGATATGAGATATTTGGACAGATCGCAGATAATAGTAACTGCGTATTCATTACCATTCATTGTTTTTGGTAATGGTCCAATTGTATCTATTATTATTGTGTCAAAAGTAGTTGCAAGGGTTGGTGTTATGATCAATGGAGAGTGGTTGTGTCTGGTTGTTTTGTCTAGTTTGCACTTTTCGCAATTCTTGATGTATGTTGCAACGTCTCTAGACATGTTTTTCCAAAAAAAAATATCTTTTTATTTTTCCTAGCGTTCTGTTTACCCCGCAGTGACCTCCTTCTAGTGGATCATTATAATATTTATTTAATGTATCTCTTATTTCTTCTTTATTTGTTATTACTTTACTGGTGGTAGAACTGCTATTTCTAAATGTTTTAATGTGTCTTTTCCTTTTTGTTTTAATTCATTGAGTGTAAGTGACCTAAATAGTTTTTCTGACATGTACAACTTCAGTTTATAGATTCTTTGAGCACCGACTTCTTTTTCAAGCCTTGGAAGAAATAGATCTAGATCTATTCTTCCATTAATGATCAAATCGCCAATGTTGAAGGAGAGTAACTTTTCTTTATTTTTGGTAATAAAACATTTGTATTTTTTGACTCTAAGTTGGGCATATTTTTTGGCTTCGTTAGGATTTATTATTTCATATATTCTTAGTATTTCTATTCTGTTATTGTTAATGTTGTTTGTCTTATGTGTTAATTTTTTTTGTTTCTGATCTTGTTGCTACTTTAAGTATTTTATTAGTTTCTATGTTTTTTATATTTTCGAATTCAATTCTGGAGAAAGCATCTGCTGCGAAATTTTGTTGTCCTCTGATGTATTCTATAGTAAAATGAACTCTTCTAAATTTAACCTTATTCTAGTAAGCTTTGACGATGGGTTTTTTAGAGAAAATAGATATGCTAATGGCTGACGGTCAGTTCTAATTAGGAATTTTTTTCCGTATATGTATAGTTTGAAAAATTGACTTGCCCAATGTATTGCTGTTAATTCTTGCTCGAGTGTTGACTTATTGATTTCGCCTTTTGTAAATGCATTATATGCGTATGATATGGGTAATTGGAGTCCATCATATTCTTGGCTGAGGACGGCTCCACATGCGATCTTGCTTGCATCAGTTGTAATACAGAATTTTTTATTGAAGTCCGGATATTGGATTAATAATTTGTTTTTTAAGTATTCGAAAGCTGATTGACAGTTTGCATCCCAGTTGAATTCTACATTTTTTCCTTGATAATTTATTGATAAATTGTGCCTGACATGCAAAATTTGGAATGAATTTGCGATAGTAATTACAAAATGCTACAAATCTTTTGGCTTCGTCGCCATTCTTGGGAGTCGGGTAATCAAGAATCGTTTTGAACTTGCTTTCGTCTGGTAAAATTCCTTTATTTGTGCATTTGTGTCCTAGAAAAGTAACTTCATGTCTCAAAAAAGAGCATTTGTCAGGGTGCAACTTTAAGTTATACTTTCGACAGGTTTCATATACATTCCTTAAGTTTCTAATCATGTGACTTTCAGAGCACCCAATTACAATTAGATCATCCATATAAAGGAATGTTTGCAATGGTGTTAGACCCATGAATGCAAGGGACATCATTCTTTGAAACGAGTTTGGAGCAATTTTTAATCCATATGGTAATCGCTTGAATCTGAATGAGCCCTTATCTGTGGAAAATTATGTTATGTCCCGAGAGTTTTCTTCTAATTCTACTTGATGAAATCCTGCCATTAAGTCTAAACAAGAGAAGTATTTCGCGCGTCCTAGTTGGTGGAGGATATCGTCCATTCTGGGTAGTGGGAATGTATCCGCTACTAATTGTTTGTTAATTTTTCTATAATCAACTACCAATCTCCACCGTTTTTCATTGCTGCCAGGTAGCGCCTTTTTATTAACCAATAAGATTGGACTATTGAACTCAGACATTGATGGTTCAATAAAATCATCATTGATCAATTTGTCTACTTGTTTATTGATTTCGTTTTTTTGGCTGTGCGCTATTCTGTAGTATTTGGTGTAGACTGGTGTTGTGTCTTTGAGTCTTAATTTTTGTTTATAGAAATTGTTGGATGATATTTGTTACATGATCAAATTATGAGCATTATTTAACGAATACCCCTGGGTGCAATTCTTGATTAGAGATAAATGTGTTATTATTGGTTGAGGATGCAAACTATTTTTTCTGTTCTAGATGGAATATGAAACACATGTATGTTTTGACGGTATGTTGTTTGTTTTATACGGATCTATTATCAATTTGTTGGTGGAATAATTGAGTGTGCAATTGAATTTTTTTATAAAGTCAAGCCCCAGGATTCCGTCACATGGGATGGGAAAATCATTTTCTATTACTTGGAAGGTGTGTTTCGTTGAGAGGTTGCTAATCTTGAGTTTGGTTTCACCTATTGTAATAGGACTAAGTAAAAGCACTAAGTTTTATCTGTCTGTGTATGTCAACTGTATTGTCTTTTTTTAATATTCTATTTTTTAGTATTAGTGATACATCAGCTCCTGTTTCTAATAGTAATTTTATTGTCCCTACATCGTCAAAGTTTAGAGTTATGTAGTTCGATTCTTTACATCAGAGGACTTTCGGAGCTTTCCGAATTTTCTTCTACGTTTGTAGGTCTAACATTATTATTTTGTTGTGTTTTAGAAGGGTAATTAGTTCTTGTATTACTATTGCTATAATTTCTTCGATTATAATTATTATTATAGTTATTGTAATTCCTAGTATTGTTATAGTTTGTGTTTCTATTTTGGTAATTATTATTATTATAGTTTCTATTATTATTATACGAGTTTCTATTCGTGTAGTTGTTTCTTTTAGTATAAAACACACTGTGATCCTGTTCCATATTTGTAGATGTATTTGCAAATTTAGCTACAACATCATTCATTTCAGTAAAGTTGCCTGCTTTTATTATTTTATTTATTTATTTATTTATTTACGTCAACTAACACAGCAGTCGACGAAAAAGCTTAAGCTAAAGACAGATAGTAATTAAATAAAGAAGGTAGCTTAGCTTTATACACAACTAAACATCCCCGGCCCGGTGGAGGTGTTTTATTTGCACAAGGTGCCAGCTATGCCCCGATTCACAGCCAATGTGGCCAGGGATGAGTTGCAGCCAATCCAAGTCCAGAATATTTTCATTGGTTTCGCTGTAGATGATTAAAAAGTATAGCGCGAAGAGAAGTGACAGAAAGATGAGGAGAGATAAGGTGAGAAAGGTTGTTAAAAGATTGGCAAAGAACACGAAGAGGTTCGTGAAGAGAGTAGTTAGTCAGACATCTACTAAGGTGAATAGGAAAAAAGTTTCTGGTCCGACGTGAGGGAACACAAAAATACAGCGTATCTAGTAAATTGGTAGAAATGACTTCGCCGTTGACTAGTTTATGGAGAAAGAGAATGCCAAAAACAAGCCTACGGTTATAAAGTGAAGGAAGATTAATAAGAAGAAGTCTATCAGAATAAGAAGGTAGGCGAAGACCCGGGTCCCAATTTAGACCGCGTAGCGCAAACTTTAGGAATTGCTTCTGTACCGATTCAATACTACGCTGGTGAACATCATATTGCGGGTTCCACACTGGCGAGCAATATTCTAGAGTAGGGCGAACTAACGAAGTGTATAAAACCTTTGTTACATAGGGATCATCAAATTCTTTGGCCCAACGTTTAATGAAGCCGAGAAGGCAGCTTGCTCTGTTGACAATTGAAGAAATATGAACATTAAATGAAAGTTTAGGGTCAAACATAACGCCTAAGTCTTTGAATGATGGAACACAATCTAACAGAACAGACTTAATAGAGTAATGAGCTAGGAGCGGAGACAAACGACTGAAAGTCATAAAAGAACACTTAGAGGCATTAAGGTGTAATTTATTAACGTGGCACCAATCACAGAACGCATCGAGATCTGATTGCAAGTACTGTTGGAAAGAAGGATCATTATAGGAATAACAAATCTTGACGTCATCCGCAAACATGAGCACGCGTGAATGCGCCAAGGCCAAAGGCAAATCATTTATAAACAATGTAAATAATAGTGGGCCCAGATGACTGCCTTGGGGTACACCTGACGTAACTCGAACAGTTTTAGATATCGAGGAACGAAAAGACACCTTTTGGGTTCTGCCAATAAGATACGACTTTAACCAACCCAATAATTTTGGTGAAAAACCCATGATGTTAAGTTTCGCGAGAAGCAAAGAATGATCAACCGTATCAAAAGCCTTACTGAAGTCAGTATAAATAACATCAGTTTGACACTTTTTACGGAAGCCATGGTGTACAAGGGTAGTCAATTCTAAAAGGTTGGTAAGCGACGAACGACCTTTCATGAAACCATGCTGACAAGGAGAAATAGTGGATCTGGATAGATGTTGAAGAGAAGACGTAATAATTTTCTCAAACAGTTTAGGTATTGCCGAAAGTTTGGCAATGCCACGGTAGTTGGAAACATCCGATTTGCTACCCTTTTTAAAAAGCGGAATAATAAATGACTCCTTCCAAATATCAGGAAATCTACAAGTCTCACTCGATATAAAGAATAACCGAGCTAAAGGCTTAGATAGGGAAATAGAACACATTTTAAGGATGCAACTAGGTATATCATCAGGCCCGGGAACGAAGGAAGACTTCATAGATGACAAGCTAGAGAGAATACAGTCTTCAGTAATACTGGGAAAAAACATACAATTTAAATGTGGGATTGAAAAGGGATAGGGTGTGGGATCCGAAACAGTAGTAGAATATGTCGACTGAAAAAATTTAGCAAACAGATCTGCAATATCTAAATCATTATTAGCAGACTGGTCGTTAAGTCTGAAGGTGGAAGGTAGGACATTAGAGCGTCTTTTGGAATTGACAAAGTTGTAAAATCTTTTGGGGTTATTATAAAATTCAGCCTTACAGCGAACGAGATAATTGTTGTA
Organism: Drosophila willistoni; assembly: GCF_018902025.1. Lineage (NCBI taxonomy): Eukaryota > Metazoa > Arthropoda > Insecta > Diptera > Drosophilidae > Drosophila > Drosophila willistoni. The sequence goes on from NW_025814047.1 coordinate 11,844,696, forward strand.
GCATTGAGTATTTAAGAGACAAAATTGAGATTTGGCTATACAATAATTTGCATAGTCAAGTCGCGAACCAGTTTTTTTAAATCTTTTAAAATATCTCGATTTAATGTTACGAAGATTAGAGAGCCTACGTGTGAACCAGACTGGCGAGCTGGAGACGGTAGAGACATTCACATAAGGAACGCATTTATCAATTAGAGAATTAAGAGCAGAATAGAAAAACTTCACTGCACAATCTATATCGCAGCACTCAAATAGAAACGACCAATCAAAAGAGAAAATAAGGCTGTTAAGAAGATTGAAATTTGTTTTACGAAAACATCTACGACGAGAATTTGAGATGTTTTTAAATAAATTAGTAACGGAATTGTAAGAAATAGTAACTTCAATGGTAGGATGATAAGGATCTTCAGGTTTCACTAGTGGCTGTGTTTGCGATACAGCACTAACAGTGGGATCAGAGACAAAAACAAGATCAAGGATTCTTTTAGAACAGTTAAGGAAAGAATTCAACTGATATAGTGGACAATCAAGTAGGCTATCAAGAAAAACATGTTGAGATGAAGGAATTAAGAAAGATAGATTATCATCAACAAGCCAAGAAATATTAGGCAAGTTAAAATCACCTAAAACTATAAGAACATCCCGATCTTTAAGACGACCAAAAATAGTTCGTAAAGCATCAGCATGGTGCACGTAGATCATGGTATCAGAAGCTGGAGGAATATAAGAACAAGAGATATATAGGCTAAAGTTAGAACATGTAACTTCGACGCAAATAAACTCAACACCTAAGGGGAGATCAATCGGCACCACACTTGAAGACAGATTCGAGTTTACAGCAATGAGTACTCCACCGCCACGACGACCAACACGATCAAGCCTATAAGAAATAAAATTATTAGAAAGAATTTCATTATCTAGAACAGAGGAGTTAAGCCAAGTTTCAGAGAAAGCTAATATGTCAGCTGAAAAGGTTTGGCTATCACAGAAAAGGTTCGACAGCTTGGTAAGAAGTCCTCTTACATTTTGATAATGAATGCAAAGACTAGATGTTATTAGTTTTTTGAAGCAGAAGATAAAGTAGGAAGGTGGACAGGCAACGGACGAGAGCGCTTATTGGGCGCAAACTCGTGTACAACTAGGCCCTCTGGCCAAAAATTAGGGTCAACCATAGCTGAGAAGTACTCATTTGGTACTGTAATTTTAAAAGAGGAGATTTCGCGAGGCCTAGAAAACTTAAACTTTTGAATTAAAACCTTAGCAGGGCAAATATTACCAATGTAAGCTGCCACAGACGACTCAGAAGTATCTGGAGCAAGCCTAGAAATAAATAATTGTTTGCGATGGGGCACTACAGTTAGTGGAGGAGGAGGAGCATTGGGATCCGCAAGTGATTGAGAGCCGGCATGATCCTGTGATTGATCAGAGTTCCCGTGAGGGATAGATTGAGGTACACCAGGGCTTGTAATGGGTACTTCAATCTGAAAAGAAGAGCATAAAGAGGGACAAGAAGATGGTGTAGGCGAAAGTAAAATCGGAGAAGAAGTAATAGAGAGAGCTGGCGACTGCTTACGAGGCAACTCAAGGGTACATATCTTGTGCAATTTCTCAGAAGGTGGAACAAATTTGAATTGCGACAATAATTGAACGCTAGAGTCACACTCGTTTGACAGCTGTTTGGCCAGTTTGTTTAAAGAAAGAAACCTTAAACGAAGATCCCTATACATACGGCTAAAATCAAGCTGCTGGCTGGCACAAGATGGGCAAGTCCATCGCATTAAGCCAAGCTCAGGCTTAGACACAGACAAACCAGAAAATTTGTCATAGTCGCGGCCATTGAGGCCAGCACATTTTAAGTGAATAAGATTATCGCAGAGCCAACAAGATATTGCTCTATACTGATCATCAAAACGATCAGAATGTTTGCAATTAGGTAGACAACAAGCCATTGAAAAGCCGAAAGAAAGGCAAAAAAATTATATATATATAAGAATATATAGAAAAATTAAATTCACAGCACAAAGATAATTATTGATAAATAATCAACAATTACAAATAAAACAAAGAGACAGCTAGAGTGCACAGCACAACAGAGAGTGCAAGAACAGTTATAAGCCGAGCTTTGAGAGGCGGCCTTACAAAAGTGATTACGCGGGAGAGAAGCTAAGCACAAGCACAAAGCAGAGAGAACAACAAAGCCACTAGCACTGATGGTATGATGGGGGCGATGAGGGGAGCAACTGCAGAAGCAATGACGAAAGAGAAAAAAAAAAGAAAAAAAAAATATGTAATTGCACCAAACACTAATCACGAAAAAGAAAAAACTGTTTAAACTGATTAATTTGGCGAATTATGGAAATAAAACACAAGGGAGTCAAGCGAACAACACCAGCGGAAGTGTAAACAAATTAAGCACAATTAAAAATTGAGAAAAAACAATAAATATTAATAAAAACTCAGGAGCTATGCAAAAACACGACCGTCACGTCAGAGAGCAGAAAGCTTTTTTTGTTCTGACCTTTTCAATGTCGCAGTTCTTTATAATTGATGTCACTGTTGTCTGAGTTGCATATTTTTTTTGCTGTTTCAGGATTTACCTTGTCTGTTATGAACGCGCGTTTTATTGATTTAGTGAGATTTTCTATTTCTAACATAAATAGACTTGCGTTCTTGTTATTTTGTTTTAAATGCATTAATCTTGCCTCTGCTACCTGAACTGTTTCACCCTTATTTTGCTTTTTTAATGTTTGGATTATACTTATTATTGTGTTTTCTTTTGTTACTAGTAGTCTAACGTCCCCTTTTAGTTTTGTTTATTATGACTTTAATAGCTGTTTCTTCGTGACCTGCTTTTATTTCATTAATTAATTCCAATGAATCTATGAAACTTTGAAGTGTTTCTACTCCACCATCATACTCTTGAATCAAATTGGAAGCTGTATTAAGAAATTCAATCTCTGTTTGCACCATCTTTGGTTTTGCATATGTATCTTGAATGTTTCTGAGATATCTTCTACACCTGGCTCTTCGGTGTCTTTTGCTACTAGAGGTTCAAAAGTTGCTTCTAGATTCGAATCTACCGGTATTGTGAATTTTATATTATGTTTAGTTGCTACACTTATTAGTTGTTTAAACTGTACATTAGTTCGATGAAGGTTTTACTACTTGATTCATTGCTTATGTCTATATTGCTATTCTTTATTTTATTGTAACTCTCAAAGATAGTTTCAAGGTGCTTATTAATGGTCTGAGGGTGTATATAAATTGTCTTATTTATGCACTTGTCCGCTATAATATAAATTTTTTTTGTTGTTTTTTTCAATTTGTTTCAGATTCAATTTTTTAATATTTAACTGTTTTCAAAAAAAATGTTATTTTTGCTTATAGAGTATTTAAATTTTGTTATAGGGCTACTTTATTCTTGTGAAGCTTGCTAAGATCAGAAAGCTTTATGTATGCTTGCAAGCTTTGTAAACTTTATTTAAAACTTTATTTTGAAACTCCTTAAACTTTTTTCAAAAGCTTGCTTTGATCGCTGCACGCTTTACAAGTGTGCTTATGTTGTTTGTGCACTTTTGAGTGCACATGTTTGACATGTGCTCTTCGTGATGGTATGTTGGGGTATATTAGGTCGGGTGGAATTTATTATTTAATTATATATGTATATATATATTTTTTTTTTGTGTGTATTTTTCATTTTATTGTATATTTCATTTTCATAAAATATGAATTTGTGTTTTTTCTTATTTTTTGTTTGGAGGGTATTCTGACTATGATAGACTTATTAAAAAAATTTGTAGACAATGTATATAAATTTTTTTTATTTTCATTTTTTTTTCTTTTCAAATTTTTTTTGTATTAAGATTAGTTTATAGAGGCAGTGCTAAAATCGCCTCTTGCCACAATGGTGCTTATATTAGCACTCTTTTTTATTATTTTTTTTTGTAATTATTTATTCTAAAGCTGCATCTGCTGCTCTCGGTTTGCTGCTATTGGCTCTGCTGCTGTTGGTTCTGCTGCTGTTGCTGCTTTGTCTCTTTTTGGTGTTGCTCCTGTTCTTCTAGTCGACAGATTCTTACACAAATTTGGCACGCCGCTGCCCATGGTGGTGGTGGTTCGCCCGCTGCTTCCTTAATCGAGCGAGATGGCCATCTCGACGCTTTATTTGGGGAATGGTCCTTGGCATCGGTATTTTTTAAATTCTGCCTTTTTTATAGCAAGGATTATTTTTGTTTTTTTTTTTGCTTTTGCTTTTTTAAATATTGCCAATAGCAGGCAGGATCGCCATAAAATAGGCGAAGGCAAGGTTGAAGTGATTTATTGGGGCCGCAAGTCCGGTATTTATAGGGGCGCAATTACATGGAGTTTTATGGCTAGTGTCCTTAACGGTACTTACAGCTAAACATTATGCTTAAGTTCTAATTACTTATAATCTATCCATAAAATTATGTGGCCTAATGCTATCCTTAAAAGTTGTTAAGACCGCGTAACGCAAACTTAAGAAATTGCTTCTGTACCGATTCAATACTACTCTGGTGAACATCATATTGCGGATTCCACACTGGCGAGCAATATCCTAGAGTAGGGCGAACTAGCGAAGTGTGTAAAACCTTTGTTACATAGGGATCATCAAAACGGCTTATTTATAGTCTGTTGAGGCGTACACGATTTGTCTAAATAAAAATTTGCCGTGCGACTTACACTATTTTGTGTAGAGCTCGGCTGGATCTACGTTTAAAAAATACACCAAATATTGACGTTTTTGAACTTTGGTGGAATAGAACTAACAAGAATCTACTAGTTCAACGCCGGACTACATACACTGGGTAGATGAAATACTTACCTATCAGATGAATAAGGACCTAAGCCATAAAACTGGGGGCGCCTTGCCTGAAAAACACTTCGCATGTGTAAGGAAGAAGAGCGTATGCACATTTTGCTGTAAATTGTGTTGTTAATTTTTAAATAATGTATTAAAAATAAATACCCTTAGGGAAAGGATTTAATAGAATATCAGTGGTTATTAGATGTAAATGAGCCATCAATAGGAAATTCTCCAAATTACATATTTTTTCTTTTTTTTATATTATGTTAGAAAATCGAATTAAAGCATTAAAAAATGTTACATAGTCGTATAAAACAATAAAAATTCCGTTTGTGATTGAAAATAAACGGTTCTCATTCAATTTAAAAAAAAAACATGCTTTTCTGACTTTTATTTTACAGCACCACGGACACCCAGCACTCTTGACAAACATTCATTTTGAAGCTTGAGGAATCCTTTAACAAATGCTTTTTAAATCGCTTTACCGTTTTAAAAGCTATGATTTTTACAATATAAAATTAGCAACGGCAACGGCAACTGTGCGGAGCTAGAGTGCCCCTGTGCACAAGCATAAGAGTGAGCGAGATATATGTACATACATTTCATATAATAAATTTAAAACAATTGCTTTAATTTGTGCATGGTATACCGAAGTCGACGAGACGTTACATAAGTAATTGTTTACTTAAGTTAATAGTAGAGCTGGAAAAAACATCGATGGTACTATCGATGCATCGATGGTTTTGTATTTTTATAAAACATCGATGTTTGGCCAGCACTATCGATGTTTTCTTTCTTTTACAATTCTTCGAGGGAAAAGCAATTAAGGAAGAGTTTTCTGTTTTGTATTTTGCAATTTAATTTGGAAAGTAGATTTTACTTCTGTACAGTTAATAATGTCTTCTTTACAAAAGTTTTTAAAAAATGACCAACAAATTTCTATGTGCGCCTGCATCGTCCTGCGAGTCGAAACTACTATCTAGCACAGCAGACCAAATAATATCGAATAGACGTTGCTCTTTGAAATCTTGTGTCGTAAAGAAACTTTTGTTTTTAAATAAAAATCGCTAAAAGATCCCTTACCCTTGTTTTTATTAGTGTGGCCAGACTACAGGTATGTACCTGGATACGATAACATTTAATAAATTATCAACACTTAACATCGATAGCCCATATTGAATCCATCTAGTTAAGTCTTTCCAATTACTTGATGTTTCTTACTTGCGCTTTGTATTCTTTTCATATCCTTGCAAAAAGGGTATATTAATTTTGGTCAGAAGTATGCAACGCATAAAAGGAAGCATCGCCGACCATATAAAGTATATATATTCTTGATCAGGTCGACGAGGCGTGATCTTATACCCATGTCCGTCCATCCGTTTACATCGAGGCGAACTCCTCCTTGACCGTAAGAGCTACAGAGTTGAAATTTTGCATGTAGGCTTGTGTTGCCGCCGAAATCTGCTAACTGCCCAGCAGACCCGACGCAGCGCCAATGGGTTAATCCATACCACTCATTCTCTTTCATTTTCTATGCTTGTTACTAAGCGGCGGACAGTTTTGGTCACAACCGTGAGTAAAGGCGGTTAGTTTATAGCTCAGCCCACCATTAACATAAGAAATACACGTGGATGCAATAAATGAAGTATCCCGGCAAATTGGCACTGTTTTCTTGTGGGCCTACTAAAACATCAAACTTAGCGCCAAACTCAACAATTTTATAAATTAATTTAACAGTGGTAAACCACTAAACGAACCGAGCAGGTTAATTCATTAAATCAACACGACGCGTCGCGACGGGTCAACGCACGCAACGCTACACAACAATCATATTGTGGTTAACCACTAAATTGTGATACATAACTTCAACGGTCAACCGTTTACGACCTACATATGTAGGACTAGTAACTTATCAACATCGTTAAAAAGAGTATAAACTCATTGGTTAACCATGGCAACAAAAGACCTATCAAGTGGAATATATCACTGCAAAAAATGCATGCAGGAACACATTGGCCGCATGGTGCAATGCAATCGATGCTGTTCCTGGTATCATTTCGACTGCGTTGGAACAATAGACGAGAAATCTGAGAACAGCTGGAACTGCGACTGCGTTAACGTGTCAACGGAAGTCATTACAACCGTATTGAGCAAAACCGGCCCGTTGGTTTTCTATCTACCAGAACCGGATCGGGACTTTAGACTATGCCCGCCCAAAATATTTCCGGACACAGCCAGGACAGCTGTTCCTAATTTTACTTCTGCTGCATACTCAGCTGTGCGTGACACGTGGCATTACGATCACGAGGCACCGCAGCTGCCGTTCCTAACCTCAAACAACACGCGTGCTACGACACGCGAACAACAACTAAGTGCTAAGGCCATGGCGCCCTGTAATTTTAGAAATACCCAAAACTAAGACAGGGCTGCATCGTAATATCCAGAAAGTAAACTGCGAATGCACGTAGACTTGAATACAGCAATACCAAGCGCGGCACAACCTGCAGCCCGTCAAGCGATACCGAAAGAGCTTCCAACATTTGATGGCAATCCTCAGAACTGGCCTTTATTCTACAGTAGTTTTCAGACAAGTACGAAAATCGCTGGGTATACGAATGTAGAAAATCTTATGTGGCTGCAAGCTAGCCTAAAAGGGAAAGCACGTGAGTTAGTTTAATTCATACACCTTTTGCTAATAATAGTCCCTGACAAATATTACGTATGTGATTCGGTCGGCCAGAACATATTTAGAACAACTTACTAGAAAAAACGGGTAACTACCCGCAATAAAAGATAAGCTTGAACCACTTATCGAATACGCACTGTGAGTACGAAACATTTACTCAACGATGAAAGCATGTGGACTCACAGCTCACATACAGAATCCAATGCTCGTACAAGTCCTAGTCGAGAAACTCCCTACACAACTGAAGCTGCAGTGACCAATGTTCCCCAAGGACACTAAGACACCATCAATGGAATCTATCAGCAAAAGGATCTACGACATAGCTGAAACAGCAAGCCAGGTACATCGTCACTTTACCATAAGAAGAGCGGAAGCCTAAATTACACAGAAGCACCTAAAGAGCAGGTCAAGGCAATTAGGTGCGTAGTACGTAACGAACCGGAATACAAAGTGCTCAGCTGCCCATCGTTCGTCCAACGTGAAAAGGTTTGCCATTTTTACACGAGATGAAGCCAATACGAGAGGCTGCTAAATTTTAGCAGGCAAAATAGGCCAGATATGGTCTACGAGCATACCTATTTCTGTGTCATTCCAATACAAATCATTAATAAAACGAAAGTTACTAACACTTTTGAATTTCTAGATGAGGGATCGGCACTTACGCTCATCGACAACAAGATCTTTAAGCAGTTCGGTTTAAAAGGTGTTCCAGATCCACTCTGGCTAAAATGGACCAACGATACAACACGGGAAGAAAGTGCATCGGAACGTGTTACGCTTACGGTTGTCAATCCACATAATTGCAATCAATTCTATTTGGAAGAGGTTCACAGCGTAGATACCCTGGATCAACCTGTACAATCTATCGACATAAGGGCTCTCGCCAAGGGATTCTCCCACCTAGCGGGACTACCGATAGCATCATACACCAACGCACGCCCTAGCGTCGGGATTGGCACAAATAACTGGAACCTCGCCGTACCCTTTAAGACCAAAGAAGGGGCATAGCACCAACTAACAGCGTCAAAGACGCGACTAGAATGGACACTCCAAAGCTCCACGCCATCAAGAACCAAGAAAGCAAATGTGAGCGTCCACATGTGCGGCTGCAGAGACGGAGATGCCAAGTTACATGAGATCATCAAAGAAGCGTTCTCATTAGACGCTACCACAGCGAAAGCGCTATCATCACCAGAAGAAACTCAAGCTCTAGCCAGACTTGAATCTACTACCGCCCTGAAGAATGTCAGGTACAAGGTCGGTCTAATGTGGAAAGACCCTGAAGTTGTGATGCCTGTTAGCTACAAGAACGCACTAAAACGGCTTAAATGCCTACAAAAGCAATTTTCCCGACAACCACATTTGAAGGAGCAAATCACCAAAGTAGTTGATGCTGACGCCGGAGGAAATAGCAGCACCAAACAAACGGACATGGTATCTACCAACCTTCAAATCCATATAAACCAGAGAAGGTCCGGCTTGTACGGGACGCAGCCGCCCAATCCGACAGCAAGGCCCTGAATGACCAGATCTTGAGTGGTCCAGATCTCTTAAACTCTCTGCTCTCTGACCTCTTACTCTCATTCCGAGTGGGTCAAGTGGCGATCTGCGGCGATATCGCCGAGATGTTCTACCAGATCCGAGTGAGACCAGCAGACACCCATGCACAAAAATTTGTTTGGTTTGACAGCAAGTACAAGAAGCAAGAGCCTAACGTCTATGTTATGGAAGCGCTTACTTTCGAAATCAATTGCGCAACCTGCATTGCACATTTTATTCGTGACAAAAATGCAGATCGATTCTGTTAACTGTACGCTTAAGCAGCACAAGCCGTGAAAGACTACCATTGCATTGTTACCCAAATGGATACGATAGAAACGGATCCTTACAACAATTGCCGGCTTGACCATCCCGAGATGTTACTTCAACAGCAGCGATCAAATCCATGATGTCCACTTACACACGCTCGTTGACGCCAGCGAATTGGCATACGCAGCAGTCTGCTACCTCCGCATACGCCAGAGGGAAAGAACCGGGCCTCCAAAAAGTGAAAGTGGTACCGTTGAGTGCCTATACCAAGGATGGAACTGCAGGCCACAGTTATCGGAGCAAAGCTGAGTAACCGAATCCAACGCAATCCAAGTATGTTAATTAATTTGAGAAGTTATTGGTCCGACTCAAAGATTGTTCTCAAATGGCTTTGTATGGATCCACAAAAGTTTCAGCAATTCGTCATGCACCGCGTGGGCGAAATACTGGAATTCACAAACGAATGAAACTGGGTTTCAACCTTAAGCCTGCAGATCTTGCTACTAAAACAAACAACTACAAGCAATTTAAAACATGGCTACACGGTCCAGGTTATTTGCTGCAGGATCAACACGAGTGGTCAAAATGCGATGATCTGGAGCTGATGGAGCTAAAACTTAACGCGGAATATTCTTCCGACTGGCGCAGACTATATCGAGCTTTAGCGCGCTTTAATCTCTATATTGAGAAACTGAAGGCGAAACAAAAGAAGGCAACGCCAAATAAAAAGGTTTCTTACGAGATGATTCAGCAGGCACGCAAACTCCTGCTGCGTCATGCGCAGTCGTCTGAATTTAATCCAGAAATTCGCAACTTAACAAGAGGTAAACCTTTAAAAACAAATTCTAAACTCATATGTTTGAATATCTTCCTAGACGAAAACCAGCTCATACATACGTACCCGAGGGCGAGCAGAAAACATAAACGGCCAAAACCAAATACTGCTCCCATATGGGCACCATATTACTAGGCTCATAGTGAACTGGTATCATCAGGAAATGCACCACATATCCCATGAGACGTGTATTAATAGGATTCGAAGCATGTTTTACCACGCCTACGAGTCTTGTAACGCTGTAAAAATGAGATCGTCATGCCTGTCCCTCCGCAAATGGCTCCCTTGGCCATCGCCAGGCTGGCTGCCCACCAACGTCCCTTCACTTACGTGGGCATTGATTACTTCGGGCCCTTGCTGGTTACTGTAGAGCGGCGAAGCGAAAAAACAGTCATCACGACTTTGATTTGCTCGTCCGGAGCGCTCCAAGTCATCAACACGCTCTCGACCCTCCTCCACGTCTCCCCAAACCAAATTAACATTTTTTAGGATCAAAGATATTGACCAAAATTCTAAATATGAGATATCACTTAGATAATGTGTAATATATAGGGTGTTGTATATTGAAATGCTGTATAGAATATAAAAATTTAATTTTATAGAGTGTATATATGAGCATCACAAGATAAAATTTGACGTACGATTTTCCATTGTAGTTTATACTAAGTTTAATTATGGATAAAACATTTTTAATAAGTAACTAAACAATATTTACATGGAAATAATTGTTTGTGGAAAAAACAGTTGAAATCATATTGTATTGATTAAGTATTGATCAATTTATTGATAATTCTGGAGCATAAAAAACTGTTGAAAAACATAAATGTACGAAATGACAAATCGATTTTCCTCTGTTTTTGAGCGAATCTGTCGATAACTTCTTCCACCGTGATATCAATATCTCTGTTAATACTCATTACAGCACGTCCGTTCAGCCTATCTTCTCCAGTTGAATTTCTTATCCAATTTTTTAAACGCCTCAAAGTTGAAAAGCTCCGTTCGCTCCTAGCAATGGTCACAGCTAACGTTGCTCCTATCTTCAAAAATTTTGAAACGTTGGGAAGAAGTCCTTCGTTGCAAAGATTTAATGCGTCGATGAATGTCTTATTGTCATCGACACAATGAATGCTCCACTTTTCAATGTATGTAGATAGCTAAAAGCATTTTTGGAACTTTCAGCGTTTCCACATTCATTAATTTTTTCCAAACTCGAACAAATGGGAACAAACATTTCTTTGAAGCAGATTACAGCATCAAGTCTTTCAGTCCATCTTGTTTCACACAATTTCTTCAATCGTTCTTTTTTTGTTGAACAATCCAAAGTCTGAACGGCATCCTTGAGAATAGCTTCGCGTTTTGCACAAGGTCTGACGAAAGAAATGACCTGTTTTATCGATCCAAGACAATTCTGATGAGAGGAACAGAGCACGCTTCACCAAGAGCCAAATTTAAAGAATGACTAGAGCAGTGGACGTAAAGTGCAGACGTATACTTTTCCATCACTGCAGTGACACAACCATTCCATTCTCCACTCATTGCAGCTGCGCCATCGTAGCCTTACGAAACCAAAAACTCCAGACGAACGTTTAATTTTTCACAAATTTCTATCAATGACGAAGCAAGTCCTCCACCAGTGCAATCTTCGATCGGGATGAACATTAAAAAATCTTCTTTCAAAACAATCTGGTCGCTAGTTTTTTCGGTAGAACGAAAACATAACGAGTATTGCTCTACGCCGCTTATATCTGTCGTTCCATCTGCAAGTAAAGTAGCAAGTAAAGCAGCACTTGCTTGCGTTGATTTTTGCAACAATTTTTTCAAACATTATGTTCCCGAAAAATCTCGATGAGTTCATTTTGGATCTGTGCACTAGTGTAAGTTGAAACACGATTATTCAATGTTGCTGTTTGAAGTAAATGTTGCTTTAATATTTGGTCGCCAGAATTCATCCGAAATCTCAATAGCGATCTAGAGTTTGGACAGGAGTCTGGAGAGATATTGAACCAGAATCACGATGTCCTCTTAAAGCAATTTCTTGCCTACCGACGAAAATGATTGTTTCGACGATGGAACCTAAAATCTCTCGATTACGTTGAATTTCAGCACTTTTTACAGTATTCAACTGCAAACTTACCTCAACCATCCTTTTTTCTCTGATAGCAATGAAATTTTCTGCTGAAACGATTGCAGCTTTATGATACTCTAGATCTTGGTGCATGCGGAAGTTTTCTTTAGCATCTTTCCACCGATGAAAAGGGAGTGTTACTAGAGATAGAACGCGCGTGTGACTTCCTTTCCCAACTTCTTTCGAACTGAAGAAAATGCAATAATTGCAGAACGCACCATCCATTTTTTCAGAATATGCTAGCCAATAGAACTCGGCAAGCCATTTTGCTTGAAACTTTAGATTTCTCGGACCTCTGGCTGGAAATGCATGTAAATTTTCCGGCTTCCAACGATTTTTCATGAAAAAGTATTTCTCTTCATCCGTCAACTTTTTTCAAAATGAATACTGATATCCCTTGAACGAAGATCTATGTTCATATTGGAGCCTTCATCAGATTCTGCAGAAGAATTGTGAATTTCGTGGTGGTAGTCGGTGGTAGTATCGTGATACTCATTTGTGCTTCCAATTTTAGTTCCAATTAGTAAAACGAGAGTCGTGATATTTTTTATACATCTGATTTCCCGATTAGAGTTGAAAGCTTGACAATAATATATGTACTGTAATATTTTTACATATGAGAAAAGAATCTTACTCTCATTGTGGGAGTCACGTGTTGATGTAATACATTCATTTTTGTCTACATCTGTCATGCAACTTGTGGAAGTTTTTTGGCTCTCATTTTCCACACTTGTTTCATTAATGGAATCGGAAAGTCTCAGCCGCTTTATTAACCACTTGTCCATTTTAAGTTAACACACTCTAACTTAGATATTAGAAATAACTATTCAATGCTTTTTTGCTTTCAACAATGAAAAATCTACGGCTCAAAAAGTTTTGATTTCTCGTTTACGAATATACATATATAAAGAGGGTCACACTAATCAGCGATCGAGGCGGTATCGCACGCGACGTGTGGTGAAGAGAAAAAGTTGAAGTCGGATAGTTGTCACCAGAGTCCAGAGTCAACAGAGTACGACAGAGTTATAGGTTAGATTCTGCCCAAACTCAGACCTATGATGACACAGATTTTTATATTCTCTATGGAAACTTATTTTCGAATGTTCCATAGCTTAAATCAGATTTCCCTTTCCAGTGGGTCCAGATGTGCGTGCAGCAAAAGCTAAACCACATGCATTCGCAATAATCACGTTTTGTGTGCTTTTATGTATTTTCTGATTTGTCGAAAACCGCGAACTTTCGAAATTTTGAATATAAAAGATAACTTTTCGTTGCTTCCCGCTCGTTTTTTCCAGGGCTGCCAACCCCAGTATTCAGGGATTTAAATTGACGGCGGTAACACTCCCCCGGCTACCAATTAGGGCACTTCGAAGATTTTTATCATTAAAGTTGCTAAAGGGGCAAATGGCTTATGACGGTTTTCACATTTTGGACCAAACGCTCCAACACTCCTCCCATGTGGGGTGCGGCTGGCGGGTTAAAACGCCATTTTATAGCTTCATAGTGAACTGCGATTTGATCGAAGTCAATCTTCGTAGGTTCCTCCTTTACTAGTTTTTCCTTTGAAATTAATTCCGTTGTCGGAGAAGAAAAGTTTTTTTAGGCACATTATACATGATCTCACATCGAGTTTGTAGGCGACCTCTAGATGAACTGCCCTTAGTGTTAGGCACGTAAAGAGGACTCCCCAGCGCTTTTCTTTGTGTTTTCCAACGTTGACTAATGGCCGAAATAGTGAATGGTCGTTCAAAACAAGCTAGCCTGGCCTAGCCTCGGTATACTTGAGGCTTCGCAGTGGAAATTTTGCAGTGTTGGCATGCATTTCGGACGATTTTATATAGGTCTCTTAGGCGTGTTATATAATATAAGCTTCTAATAAGGTTAATAGTACACTCCTGAAATATATGGTGATAATCATTTGCGATTAAAAACGCATTTCTGCTGCGTCTTGGGATTACGTTGGTGTTATCGTCAGAAGTTATGCTGTCTGACCTGCGCTTGACGCGGATGATGTCTTCTGAGTCCAGGTAAACATTTAAAGCAATTAAGGAGATTACTTGTCCACTACTGATTTGTCTTTGAGCGAATTGATTTCATGTATGTATGTAAGTTAATAAGTTCAGGTTCGATGAATTCAATTTATTAATCATTTATAAAATTTATTAATACGAGTCAATGTTGTGTTGCGATATGATTGTGTTCCATGTTCCTCCCTCCGAATAAGAATAATATGAGCCAGTTAGAAATAGTCAGCAAGCGCCCAAACAAGTGGTAGCGGCATACAATATACTATCAATAATGCCAACTGCCCAAACATGCATTTGGCATGTTCCCACATAGCAACGTATTAAATGACTTGTGCTCACATTTCAGCATATCGTAAGCATATCAAAGTAATACGAGTTAACTATTCCCCCTCTAAAATTCGACAGTCCTCGGTCGCCTTACGATTTGCTGACATCAGGTCTGACAGTCTGGTTGGGTCCTTACATGATCCAAGGGAGGCGAGACCGCCGACGATGCCGATTAAAGTCAATCCGGACCGCCTTGCCTCAAGTTACATCTTGTCGACAATTCGTCTTGAAGTTGAAGACGTGCCTAAGATTCCTCGTTGACAGCAGTTGGAAGTATGACGAACGGTGTTTCTTTACCGTGGTTCGTGCTTATAAATTTCGGGTTGTTACGATGCAGATGCCGAACATATCTTGTCGCTGATCCCAGGACGTCCCACCAGTTGGTCGAGTTAGTTCTTGATATAACTGGACTGGCTGGAGGTCACCTTGACAGCCACCAGTTGGTTGGATTTGGCCTTGGTATGAGCTGCATCGCCTGGTCCTAACTGGATAGATGAGTACTTGGACATCAGCTCGCATGATTTGGTGATGGTAGTTCCGGCGAGCCGTGAGAGACAGGGTTACTCGTCGGTGTCGACTACTCTGTGAATTGGACTTGCTCAACCTGGAACACATTTTGACTCGAGGACATTATTAGTAATGGAACAATAATTGCGTTTGGAATCTTAATACTATTGACATATTTTGATCTATCTCCCTGTGAGTTGGATACTTGGAAGTTATTTTTATCTAAATAGCCCAAAACTGTGGCAATTACAATTCGCTTTTTACGTGAGGGATAGAAATTAATAATTCTTGTAATTCTATATAGGTTTTATATTCATTCATTGACAAGAAAATCTCGGATCTTGTGTTGCTTTCATGCTGTTTTTCAATTCACTTCGGCAATTTGTTTGTTTTGTTACAATTCATAAAGATCGAGTGTTGTTAATTTATTTATTGAACTCATGTGTTAATAATAATTTTCGTATTGTTGGATTAAGATAGAGTGTCGACTATAACTAATGAAAATGTAAGCTTAAATATTTAAGCCATGAAAAAGAAATGTACTGCTTTCCATTTGGGATTCTATCTGAGGTTGTCTTTGTGCACCATCCTCCCCTTAATAAGAAGGCATGTCCCCATGTCTGCCTCAACGGTTTCTTCAACATACAAGGGTGATAATTTGTTACCTAATCTCCTGTTGACCTTTACGAAAACCTTGTCTCCGACATTCCAAACCCTGCTTTGCCTATTTCTGTTGACCCTTTCGCGCTGTGTCACCTGTGCCTTGTTTATCATATCCCTAACACATTTACTAGCTTCCGATAAAGGACAAAAAATCTGGGACGGTGTTTTTTGTGTTACCGAATAAATTGTATGGTTATACTCTACTGTGGCTAACAAAACCAAATCGACAGTGTCGACATTTCCCCTTTGAAGCTTAATGCATCTAGCGATTTCAGCGATCGTGCTGTGGAATCGCTCCACTTGGCCGTTGGATGAGCTGTGCATCGGCGGCGTGTTAGCTATCTCTACGCCGAAATTGTTTTGTAGAAGGGTTTTTATGGTCATAGAATTTAATGAAAGTTCATTGTCGCAATAGATAGTTTTTGCTTTAGGGAAGAGACTCATCAACTGAAACAGGGGGGCTTTCAAATCCTCAATAGTGCGCGAGACAATGGGCTGTACGACAGCAAACTTGGAAAATTTGTCGACACAGGTTAAAAAGTATTTCTTATTAGTGGAAAAAATGTCAACGTGCAACATTTCGCCAACATAGCCTGGAATAGGTGTACTGCCGAGTTCCTGTCTCTTTGGGTGTCTTTTATACTTAGCAATTGAGCAAATTTTACAATTGGTGACAACTTCGTTAGCGATTTGCGTCATTTTAAGAAAATAATAATCGGACATGATCTGTTTTACATTTTCTTGTGCGGCCCTGTGAGCGCGGTTATGCTCTGTTATGAAGATTTCCCTGCTCTCGTTGCTATCAAAAATGTCAGCAACGATCTGTTTACAATAATACAATTTTGTGGCAGGAAAAGTTTTAACCAACTCGTGCTGGACGCGAGCCAAGGTAGGCAAATCACAATGGATTGCGTTTACTAAGTTAGGATTAATAGCGTCTTTTGCCTCTCCGAGGAGGGTTTCGTTGTTCGAAAAATTGATAAGGTGTCTGATTTGTT
The DNA here is from genome assembly GCF_018902025.1 of Drosophila willistoni. Taxonomy (NCBI): domain Eukaryota; kingdom Metazoa; phylum Arthropoda; class Insecta; order Diptera; family Drosophilidae; genus Drosophila; species Drosophila willistoni. The sequence goes on from NW_025814047.1 coordinate 11,861,498, forward strand.
GACCGAATAGAATAAATTGCCTTTTTAGCGGGAAGCGCGCTTGCTCTAAAATTAATTGGTTTCTATAGCAATTTACAGGCTTGTCTGATGAAGTAATTGTGTAAGACAGCGACGCCTCGCTATGAATTGTGGCCACGTCAGACTCACAGTCATCGTCGTTTAGTGCATTAATATTTTGTCGCGACAGCGCGTCTGCAACGAAATTTTCCCTACCTGGCTTATATAAAATTTTTGCTCCCGTTTCATCGATACGGGCCTTCCAGCGCTTGATTTTTGCATTAGGATTGCTATCAGATACCGCAAAGGTTAGCGGCTGGTGGTCGGTAAACACGTTGATGTCTTTTACCCCGTAAAGGTACTGTCGCAATTTGTTCAAGGACCAAACAATGGCTAGAAGCTCCCGCTCGTTTGTTGCATAGTTTATTTCGCACGGCTTGAGCGTTCTGGAAATCATTGTAACGGGACGACCGTTCTGAGACAAGACTGTGCCTATGCCATCGGCAGATGCGTCAGTTGTCAAGTCGAAGGGTTTCTTGTATTCTGGATACATCAAGGTAACGTCTTCGGACGCCAGAATGTTCTTTAGTTTATGAAAAGAGTGAGATTGTAGTTCATTGAACTGTATAGGGATGCTTTTTGATTTGTATTTACTAATTGACCCGTTTTTTCCCTTCAGGATGTTTGAGATCGGTCTTGCTATTGAGGCGAAGTCTTTTATAAAACATCTGTAATAACTTGCGAGGCCTAAGAATGATCTGACACCGAATAGAGTTTCGGCTCGGGGTATTCTGTTATGGTTCTGATTTTTTCGGGGTCTGTTCTCGCGCCCTCGATAGTGACAATAAACCCAAGGTACTCGACGCTTGTCCTAAAAAACTGAGATTTTTCTTGGGCCACACGCATGTTCGCTTCAAATAGCTGGTTTAAAGCCCAATCTACATGTTTAATGTGAGCCGTCTCGGATTCTGAAAAAATAATGACATCATCAACATAAACATAACAAGTTTTGCCAATTTGTTCTCTTAAGACGTCGTCAATAGTTCGCTGAAAAATACTGCCTGCATTTTTCAGCCCGAATGGAAGCCGACAGAACTCAAATTTGCCCCCATTTACAGAGAATGCTGTCTTTTCGCGGTCTCTCTCAGCCAAAGTTACTTGGTGATACCCCGACTTTAAATCGAGAGTTGTAAAAAATTTAGACTTCCACAAATTTGCTAATATCATATGAATGCTGGGCATGGGATAGGTATCCGAAATAGTTTTCTCATTAAGCTTTCTAAAATCTATAACTAGTCGCTTTTTCCTGTTTCCCTTTTCGTCAGTGCATTTTTTGTCCTACCCAAATCGGGTTGTTATACGGGGATCTAGACTTTCTTATGATGTCATTCTTTAAAAGGTCGTTTACCTCTGCGGCTACAAAGTCTGAAACAACCATGGGATACGGATAGAGTTTTGAGAAAATATGATTATCTGTCGTGGTTCTAATGGTGGCAACGACAGCGGTGTTGTAGGGGAGTTTTTCGTTTGGGCTCGCGAATGCTGCAACATTTTAATAAATTCGTTTTTATATTTGGGTGATATTTGCTCGCCAACTACGTTAGTAAAATTGACATTCGGACATTTAGCATAAAGAAGCAGTTCCGATTCTGAGCCGACTGTAATTCTATTCGACTTAAGGTCTAATGTGGCATTTGCCTGTTTCAACAGATCGAGGCCAATGATTCCGTCGAAGTTTGACAGATCCGGTAAAACAAAAAAGGTTGAATTTATTCCATATATGTAAATTTTGCACTTTTGGTCTATTACGGTTGAGCCGTGAATGGACGTAACGGAAAAGGGTTTCTCAACCGGGCTAACACCTTTTAGCCAAGATAGAGGCTTAACATAGTTCTTAGCAGCCCCCGTGTCTATTAAAAACCTTAAGATGCCGCCTGCTACCTTTTTTTGCACGAACGGGAGAAGTGATCTTCCCTTCAAAACATTGACATTGTCTGTGTCTACTTCGAATTCGGAATCGTTTTCGGTTGCATACTCGATGTCGCCTTGACAGTCGGTGGCAGCAGCGCTGCCATTTGCGATGCAATCGTAGTTTTCACTCGTGCCACTTTTTTGAATCAAATTATTTTATCAAATTGATCCTTTGCGCCCCTTGACCCGAAATGCGTTCGGACGAGTTTTTCAGCTTTCCGCTTTGATATCCAGATCTGAAGGAGTCCGCCCGACTCCGATAGGCTGTCAGTTGCCTTAGCCTGGACGAAGATGGATCGATATCCATTGGTTCTGGGGCCTGGTGTGTGGTTTCTTTATTATACAACCTTTGTTTGGCGGAACTATTTTGTTAGGGCTTCCTATTCTGATAGTGGGGACTATTCCCCTGATGGGCACTTTGGGACTTACTAGACCAAAAACCGGACTGACGGTTGTCTTGGGATTTTTAAGTTGAAAATTTTTGGTTCTTATCTCCCATGGTTTTCGCGTAATTGGCAGCGAGCACGCTTCTATCTTCTCTAGTCTCGGCGGCCTGCGCTAAGGCTAAAGCTGTTGGTAAGTCCTTTGGCCGAGAAGGAAACGCGGCTAATCTTAAAGATTTTTTTAGGCCCGATATAAAAGCTTCTAATGCTTCTTCCCTAGTCCTTTGATTTAGGATCGCCGCTGCGGCTTCCTCATTGCTCATTACATTCTTATTTGTTAAAAGAGACAACGTTCTTTCTACCTCATCGTAATATTCTAGCAAGGTACGATCGCCTTGCCGGACAGTGGCAAGCTTATGCTGAATGACTCCCCTTGGGTCTGGTCAGCGTAAGTAAAGTCAAGTCTCGCTATTATTGCTCTGAAATTAAAGACTGTATCAAATGAAGCAAAGGTGTGGTTTGCCGCCCCTCTTATTTTGTTTCTGGGTTACTTTTAAGCCTTCAATATCTTTAATCAAATCCTGCAACTTAAGGTCTTCACTACAGCACTCTATATGTCCAATGATATTCATTAACACACAGTCAATCAAAATCACTTAAATTTTGATTTGTATTTTAAATTTCGATTCTTATTTAAGACACCGGCACGTTCGAAAGTGAACAAAACACAGCAGAAAACATAGCGCAAAAGAGAATCAGAAAAAACAAATTTAACGTTTTCTCAAAAAAAAAACAACAACAAATTGTGCATTAATTGCTTACCCTGGTTAAAGTATTGGGTTGATTTAGTTGGGCGCCAGTTAATAAGTTCAGGTTCGATGAATTAAATTTATTAATCATTTATAAAATTAATTAATACGAGTCAATGTTGTGTTGCAATATGATTGTGTTCCATGTTCCTCCCTCCAAATAAGAATAATACGAGCCAGTTAGAAATAGTCAGCAAGCGCCCAAACAAGTGGTAGCGGCATACAATATACTATCAATATTGCCAACTGCCCAAACATGCATTTGGCACGTTCCCACATAGCAACGTATTAAATGACTTGTGCTCATATTTCAGCATATCGTAAGCATATCAAAGTAATATGAGTTAACTTGTATGTGATCTATGTATGTAGATACTTAACAGTATCCGCCCTAATCTACCTAATTCATCTCTTGAGTTGGATCCTATCAATGGCTAACCCAACGTGAACCAGTGGACGGACCCAACATATTTAATGGCGCCCAACCGGTACTGGATTAACTTCTAAGAATTCACACCCTGCAAACATGTAAGTGACTGTTCAAAAAAAATGGAGACCAAAACATATATAAAATGAAGTAAGTAAGTCGTCTCACCGACTTAGGTATACTTACCATACACCAGTAAAACATTTGTTTTCAAATTTATAATAACAAATTCAATTACTTAGTTTTAAAAAATCCTGTTCACATGCTTTTTACAAGCATATCTTAGTAACTCGGTCACTCAAGCATTCACCGTAGCGCCCCCACCAGCCAACGGCCAACTCCGGAACTAACATTTATGCATAACTTGGTTATTTTTAGTCCGATTTTGATCAAATTTGGTAAATTTGATTGCACAAGGTAGAAAATTGCGGGAGATTACCGAGTTTTTTTAAATAACGGGGGCGAAAAGGGGCGTGATCTTTACACATGCAAAATGTGCGCACTTACTAAGCAAATATACATACCAAATTTGGTGTCTCTTGTTAGTATAGTGTTTGAGAAAATCGGTTTTATTTAATTTGCGTCTATTGTACATAGAAAAGCTCAGCCCAACCAGCACTAAACATCCTCTGTGGAAAGCCCACCCAACTTTAAGCGCTCCTACAGAGACAATTTCACCGATAAGGAGTCCAACAGGTTGATAAGCCCGCAGTGACGTAGAGAGGGCATCCGTATTTGCCACACATCTTAAAATGGTTTTCCAGCCAAATCCAACATCAAACTCATCTGTACTTCCCCCTTCGAGCACTGCAGTTATTAAAACCCGCATAAAGCCGAAAAAAGCCCCTGGCCATGACCTAATCACACCGAAAATGATCCTAGAACTCCCTATCATTGCCTTTCAATACATCTGCAAACTGTTCAACGCTATAATAAGAATTGGCTACTTCCCAAGAACGTGGAAAAGGTCCACTATCATCATGATTCCTAAAGTGGGAAAGGACAAAACCCAGCCATCATCCTATAGGCCAATTAGTTTGCTGCCATGTCTTTCGAAGCTTTTTGAAAAGGTCCTGCAGATCCGACTAAACTCATTTCTGGCATCGGAGAACACAATCCCTTCACACCAGTTCGGCTTCCGCGAAAAACATGGTACAATCGAACAAGTCAATCGCATAACATCCGAAATACGAACAGCATTCGAACTAAAACAATACTGTGCGGCTGTCTTTCTCGACGTTGCCCAGGCTTTCGATAGAGTTTGGCTGGAGCGTCTGATGTTCAAAATCCGGCAAAAACTTTCACAGTACACTCACAAATCATGGAATCTTACAATAGGAAATTCGCTGTAAGATGTAATGGCTCCGTCTCGGCTGATTTTGAAATCAAAGCTGGTGTACCGCAAGGCAGTGTACTCGGCCCATTACTCTACCTACTGTACACTGCAGACTTACCCACGAGTTTAGGACTTACAACGTCCACTTTTGCCAATGACACGGCAATCCTCAGCAGATCCAAATGCCCAATACAAGCCTCTGCAAAATTAGAGGAACACCTCAAGGTGGTAGAGGAATGGCTGTCAACGAGCAAAAATGCAAACATGTTACATTTACGCTTAACAGAAGAAACTGTCCAGCTCTAATGCTAAACAACGTATCAGTTCCTCAAGCGGTGGATGTCACTTACCTTGGCATCCACCTAGACAGAAGACTAACTTGGCGCAAGCACATCGAAGCAAAAAAGTCACAGCTTAAACTGAAAGCGAGTAGCGTACATTGGATCATAAATGCTCGGTCCCCTCTACGTCTGGAGTATAAAGTCCTCCCATACAACTCCGTACTGAAACCCATCTGGACTTACGGAGCCGAACTATGGGGAAATGCAAGTAGCAGCAATGTCGATATTATACAAAGAGCGCAGTCGAAGATTTTAAGATCAATCACGGGGGCCCCGTGGTATATACGGAACGACACCATTCAAAATGATCTAAATATACCTAGCGTAAAATCTGAAATAGGTATTCAACAACTAAAGTATTCTGCGAAACTGGATGCACACCCAAATGTTCCTGCCAATTCCCTTACGCGAACTAATAATAGAACTCGTCTTAAAGGCTTGACAGACCAACCCAATAACAAGGGATTAGTGCCGCCTGCAATATCCCCAGGATATATCTTAAGTACTAGACTAAGAAAAATATCTCAAACTTGTTGTTAGGCTCTAATTTAAGAGTAGATTCAACAAATATATATTAAACGTTAAAAAAAAAAAAAAAAATTTTATTTGCGGAGGCGGTAGGGGGCGTTGCAAAAATGCGAAATACTCGATATTTCAATTTGAACTCGATAACTGTACATACTGCACAAGATTACATACCAAATTTAGTGGCTCTAACTCTAATAGTCTCCGAGATCTGGGTGTTTATACGGACGGACGGACATAGCTAGATTGTTAGCTGTTGATGCTGCTTTATGGGTGAAATGCTTCTGCCTGTTACATACATTTTGGCGACTTTAATATACCATTTCACCCTATGGGTGTATGGTATAATAATAAATAAATAATATCAAAGAAGCTAACTCCGGCTATGCCGAAGTTTATATACACTTGCAGTTCTTAGCAATATTTTTTTTTTAATTTCTTTCCTTGCAACTCAATTCATCAATACACAAACAAAACATTATCTCTCTTTTTACTACAATTTTTCTTCTTCCATTATTCCCTAAGCAAAGTACGGCACGCATACACATACGGTTCATGTAGCGTTTTGTCTATGTGTAAATGCATGTGCTCTGTTGATTTAATGATGACGTGGTAGGCAGCAAACAGCGCTGCTGGCAGCGCTCGAGCAGATTTATATTGACTGTAACTTGTGTTCTATTTATTCTATCACATTCAAATTTTGGGATCAGGGGTTTTATATCCAATATTATCACATATGTAAATTTCATAGCATACTCTAATTTTTATGAAAATGTTTCTTCTAGTTCTTCTAGAGCTATATGATAAAGTGGTCCGATCCTGATGGTTTTCATACTTTCCCGGGTAATAAAAAACCCCGAAAAAAAATTTCAGCCCGATAGCTCTTAAAATGGCTGAGTAAAACGCATTCGCACCGACGGAAGGATGGACATGGCTATATCGACTCAGCATCTCATGCTGATCAAGAATATGTATACATACTTTATGGTAAACGTCTGCTTCTGTGCGTTACAAACATCTGACCAATTTTATAATACCCTCTCCAAGGGTATAAGTATCATATTCTCTTGAAAATTAATACTTAAAATATACATAACACTTCACAATGGTAACAAAAACGACTCGTCATTGACTTTCGAAAGTTAAACGAGCGGACCATTGCCGACCGATATCCAATGCCAAGCATTGCAAAGATTCTAGCGAATCTTGGAAAGACAAAATTTTTCACGACATTGGAAATACGGGTAATAAACAGCGGGAAATACGAATTCTGTCGCATACCCTTTGGTTTGAGAAATGCATAAGCATATTTCAGAGAGCAATCAATGATGTTCTAAGGGAACAAATCGGGAAAATATGCTATGTCTACGTAGATGACGTTGCTAATATTTTCTGAAAATGAAGCCGAGCATGTCAAACACATTGGCACCGTGCTCCAACAGCTTTACAGCTACAACATGAGAGTGTCGAAAGAAAAGACCCAATTTTTTAAAGGAAGCGTCGAATATTTGGGTTTCATCGTCTCCAGTGACGGAACAAAAACTGATCCCGAAAAGGTCAAGGAGTATTCCGAGCCAAAGAGCCTCTATGCACTAAGATCAATTTTGGGCCTTGCTAGGATTTACAGGACGTTTATTAAGGAATTTGCATCAATCTGGAGACCCTTAACCGACATACTGAAAGGCTAAAAAGGAAAAGTAATCAAGCACATGTCCAAAAAGGTTCAAATTGACTTTGATGAATCGCAACGTCACGCCTTTGACCGCTTAAGAAATATTCTGGCATCAGAGGATGTCATACTCATGTACCCAATCTTTCAAAAACCTTTCGACCCAACAACCGACGCTTCTGCCGACGAGATTGCAGCAGTGTTGTCTCAGGGCGGGAGGCCAATAACAATGATATCCCGAATATTAAAGCAACTAAATGAAAGGGAGTTGTTGGCAATTATGTGGGCTCTTGGACAATTACAGAACTACCTGTATGGAACCAGAGAGTTGCACATTTTCACAGACCACCAACCGCTCATATTTTCTGCATCACAAAAGAACACGAATGCGAGAATTAAAAAGCGGATGGCATCTATTATTACCGACTACTCCAATGCAATGCAGACACTCACAAGACACTCGACTAATCTGACCCAATTCACGAAAATCATAGACGATACTGTAAAAATGTCAGAATTACTCCCCATCACTAGCGAAAACTTATAGAAGTAGACATAAAACATGTTCAACATCTTTTGTCCGCGTTAATGATACACCACAGGATAGCAAGAAGTCTAGATTTTTTGGGCACAGCAGTGAAGGTTGTGGCAGGAGAGCCTGATGCGGCGGATTTGAAAAGAACCAAAATAACAGAAGCACAGCTAATTCAATCTAACACTAGACAAATAATAATTAACACAGAAACTCAAAGGCAAATTAATTTACCTACAGATACAGTTAATAAAATAATACAGTCCAGAAGTGGTCTAATTTTCAATATCCCACACTTGTACGAAACTTTACTAGCAATATCTAATATAATAAACCCAGCTATTGTCGATCAAGATTTAAAATCTATATTTACTGAACAGTTCGGAACAGTCTCCATAGTTTAATGGGAGTGTCCAAGATTAAAATATTTTAGTCCACATACTTATAGATTTCCCTAGCACGTGGCACATGACCACACCACACTACAGATACACGATAACGTAGTAGCGGAATGCGACTACGGAGTGAAGGCAGTCGCCGAATGCGTTACAAACAATCACGTAACATTTTGCTGGCTAAGCATGACACATGCGCTCACGGACTATTTTCATGGCAATCAGCAATGTGCTGTACGCAGCACAGTCACCTGGCACCTATTACAAGTTTCCCGGCATTCCGGCTTCCGCTTTGCTGCATATAATGGGACACGATTATGTCTTAAGTCTACCTCTGCCACAGCGAATGAATAACCGCAACCTAAATGCCATCCGGGAGCTGATTGATGATATGACGTCCAACGGATCTCCCAAGGTTTGGTTCGTAGTCGGAGTATTTGTAAGCTTCTTGATCGGTAGCCTCATCGTAGCTGGTCATTGCCGGTACCAGAGGAAGACAGCTGCTAAATTGCAAAGATTCGTCCAAGAGTCATGAATCACCGAAGACGGCAATGAACTTAAGAGGGGAGAAGTTAACAAACAATCCAACGAACTGCCTTCACACCAACACATAGAGCAATCTGTGCATATACGTTGAAAATATAAATACACATTCAAAGTGCATTACATTGTCACACAGCCAACAGTAAACAAAGTCTTCACTGGTCTTGCTGGTGTTATTCCAATTATATTTGCAACAGACAAACATTATTAATATAATTGATTTATCAAAAACTAATTTCTAAATCAATATGTAAATAAAAAGAGAATTATACATGTTATCAGAGGCGTACACAGACAAAAAAAGAAAATATTTTTGTACCATACACCCATAGGGTGAATTGGTATATTAAAGTCGCCAAATTATATGTAACAGGCAGAAGGAAGCTTTTCCGACCACATAAAGTATATATATTCTTGATCAGCACCAATAGCCGAGACTATCTAGCCATGTCTGTCCGTATGAACACGCAGATCTCGGAGACTATAAGAGCTAGAGCCACCAAATTTGGTATGTAGTCTCGTGTAGTATGTACAGCTATCGAGCTTGTTTCACGACCCCTACCGCCCCCGAAAATTAAGATGAGCCGGCCAATCCTTATGGTTCTTGGATTTAGCGCCTACATTAACAGTTGCTTGGCGATAGGTATCGATGTGTTTTTTTTTCTGCCGACGTCGGTGGCTCCGATAATGCGGCGACATTGTGGGCGGCGACAATGTGGTACATCTACATACAAAAATCGATCAGTGATCTAAACGCATACACAAGCAGTTAATGTAGCGTTTCGCCTTTATATGTGTGTCAGCGAAACGTGTTCCATGATCTGCTCATTTGGAGAATTATGCAGAGTTTAAGCAAATTCAAAACGAAAGTACCACTCCCTCTGTTTCTCACTATGCAAACTGATAAATACTTCCTATTTCTGTTCCTCCACATTAATTTGTTTCAGCTCTGTTTTTGCCTGGCTCTTTACCCTTACTTTCTTTCACTCTCTCCCTTTATGGGCGAGTTCATTCTTTTTTTTAAACGTGCGAATCGTTGCATCGAAGAAGGAAGTTGTCACTTTAAAAGAATTACTTTTGACATTTCTTTGCACCTACTTCTTTAAAAATGTAGTGGCCGTTGTTAATATTTCTGAGCGGATTTTGGAATATGTGAACAAAATACATATTCCATTCCTACCTATAATTATCGCACTTCTATTAAATATTTGCAAAATGAATTGCAAAATTTCGATCTCCTTTTAACCATAAAAAAACTTCACTGAGTGATTTTAAATAAGTATTTATTCAAAGTATGAAATAAATGGGATTAGTCCTTCGACCTTCTTGGTCGTCCCACTTTTCCTTTTCGTTGTCCTAGCGTTCCATTAGAGTTTGCAGGACTTTTAAGCAATTTATGCCAATCCTGCTCGCACACTAAACTGGCTCCCAACATTGTATATCTGAAAGTAAAGAAATAAATAATACATTCAAAATTAATATTTATTGAAGACATGAAGACATGGCAGCGCACTTAAGCGGTTTTGGCTTTACAAGACAAATATGTATAGCGTAATGATTATTAACTAAAGAAAACTCAAAACCCAATGACATGCTTTTGTCTTAGTGAAAATTATTACCAGAAACATACAAAAGAAAAGTGACTTGATTACTACAGAGGTATGATTCCCTAAATTTGTGGATGTACTGTGGAAGCTTTTTCCTGATTTTGACTATCAAACCGTCCCACCCAAAACTCTATCTCTATTTTTATCTATAACCCTTTTTCTTTTCCAAGCTATGGGGTAGTAGCTTATTCTTATTAACTAATTACTGCAAAGATCTTATCCGATTGGAGTTCCAAGTACTCACTACTCATTTGAGAACTCGAAGGGGGAAGTACCAATGCTTGATTTGTTTGCAAAACCATTTTAGGATAAGTGGTAAATACAGATGACCGCTTTTCGTCACTAAGGCCCACTGTTATGTGTCATGTTGGACTCCTAATCGCCATAACTATTTCAGCAGGAGCGGAACCCTCACAAAATTATTTCTAGTACATGCATCTGGCAACATTTGGTTACAAGTGATGTGTATTCCAATTGGAAATCGATTTGTTGTATAGAAATCACGAAACCAATGTACAAATCGATTTATCGACTTTGTCACATCACTAATTTACTCGAGATTTGCCACTGTCCACGTGCGCAAATTTTAACAAAGTTTCAGTCATGGACATTAGGAAGTTTTTCCAAATAAGTAAATCTAAAAAAGCGACAAATTGCAACAAAAGTCTAAAGTGCTTTGATCGATTTGTACAAATGAAAAGGATGGTCTATATGTTGGAAGGTCTATATGTTGGAAGAGCTAACAAGTTGTCCGTTGATTAGAAAAAGAGGATTTGGAATAACCCATTAGTGCCAGACCCAAGCTTTGGCTAGACCAGTACGGAGCATGGCTGGCAATTGAAAGCTGCTTCTTCCGCCAATACCTGGAACCACTCAGGCAGTATTAGGATTATTTACGATAAGACATTTTTACGTTTTAATATGTATGTATATTCACGAACACTCGATCGAAGCAATGTCCAATTGCAAAAGAGTCTTAAAAAAATGGCGACAATTGAGATGTAATAAAATCTTTTATTTCATATATTTTGTGGCACGCATGAGAAACCTCTGAGATGCCGGGAACATGCATCTAATAAGTATGAGGATCGGACATGGTGACCTGAAATTAAAAAGTAATCTGGAAAAATACAAGCAAGCAACTAGAAATGACTACACCGTTGATTTGTTTATGGAGAAAGAGAATGCCAAATACGAGCCTACGGTTGTAAAGTGAAGGAAGATTAATAAGAAAAAGTCTGCCAGAATGAGAAGGTAGGCGAAGACTCGCGTCCCCATTAAGATCACGAGGATACCACACTGGCGAGCAATATTCTAGAGAAAGGGGAACTAAAGAAGTGTATAAAACCTTTATTGTTAAAATTTTTTGGCCCAACGTTTTATGAAGCCAAGAAAATTGCATGCTCTATTAACAATTGAAGATATATGAAAATTAAAAGTTTTGGGTCAAAAACAACGCGTAAGTCTTTGAATGATCGTACACAATCTAACAGAACAGACTTAATAGAGTAATGAGCTAGGAACGGAGACAAACGACTGAAAGTCATAAAAGAGCACTTTGAGGCATTAAGGTGTAATTTATTAACGTGGCACCAATTACAGAATGCATCGAGATCGGATGCACTGTCACGTTTAGCCGAATTAGAAATTAGTCCGATTGTGGATTTAGAGTCTGACGCATTTCAAGACGAATCTTATATAACACTGAGAGAAAAATTTCTTGAGAATTTATTTATATGAAAACTCAACATGCGTCTGGTGATATATCACGGGAAAAGCTTAGTGGGAAGTTGTGTGTACCAGACCGATTAAGACCAGATGTACTTAAACAAGCTCACGATAATGTGATGTCCGCACATGGAGGTATGCACAAGACCATAGAACGTCTTACAAGAAACCTTTTCTGGCCCGGATTGGCCAACGGTGTCCGAACTTATATTCACGGCTGTTCAGTTTGCAAGGAAACTAAAGATCCAAATAATATTCTCCTTCCACCCATGGGCAAACCATCATTTACATGACGTCCATTTCATTATATTGATTTACTTGGCCCGTACCCGAGAAGCAAAAGAGGCAAGGTGTGTTGATTGTATTAGACCACTTTACCAAATATCATTGGCTATGTCCACTAAAGACTTTTTATTGACCACTCAACACTTTTGTTGACGAATATTTTTCATTGTTTTGGAGTTCTAGAGACAATTGTCAGTGATAATGAAGTCCAATTTAAAGCCAACGATTTTAACGCATTTCTTACCGAATTGGGTATCACTCACATGTATACTGCTCTATACTCGCCTCAGAGTTATGCAGCAGAGCGCGTAAACAGATCACTATTAGCGACTGTGCGATCATACCTTGAGGGAGACCAAACCGATTGGTTTGGTTTACACTTGACTAGTATTTCATGTTCAATGCGCTAGAGCTTACATCAGTTATTGATTGTCGGCCCTGTAAAGCTCTTTTTGGTACCACAAACAAGTCAAGCAAGCCACTAATAGCAATAATATGTGCTCAAAAATGTACACTTCACTTCGCCTGCATTATAAAGATTATAGAGCGGATTTCATGAGCAAGGAGCAAATACGCTCGCGTAAGCCAAAGCAGGGAGAGACGTTTCCATGACTCTGTAGCCAGACTGATAGATAAAGCATCGGCTAAGTTAGAAGAAGAGGAACTTGTCGAAATATTGCAAAATAATTTATTGCCCGAAATCCGACATAGGTTATTATACCAGCTCACACACTCAGTAGGTCATTTGCGACCAAAAAATCAAAACTCGTGAGGAAGTGTTAAAAACCAAAGCCTCTACCCTAACGACGTCAACCATTAACAGTTCATCAGTGATGAAGATTTGGCACCGTCTACTGAAATTGCTGCTGTTCGAAAACTGAAAGGTCTGGAAAAGAGATCATGTTGGAATTGCGAGGGCCCCGATCATGTAGGGGAATATTGTTTATAGACTCGTAGAATTTTCTGCTATGGTTGCGGAACCCACAATGCCCCAAATGCTTGCGACGAAAGTCGGAAAACCTAGCAAAGGGTGCATTCAAGATCAACTGGATGCCCCCGAAACCCATCCAACAGTATTAATAAAATAAAACAATTGCAAAGATACTTAGCAATTAGGAAGAACATTTTTGCGAAAGTACCTAGGATAAGTAAAGAATTTAGAAAATAACGTAATTTAAGAATTAAAAAGTATTTTAAAAATTGCAAACAAAGGAGAGCGGCGTAGTTACGCTGAAGTATCTTTTTTGAACTTTACGGAGCTCGGACTTTTAGATTCAGGCGCTAGTGTCTGTATTAGGTCATCATTAGCCCTAGAATCGTATCATCATTTAACCAACTTTGAACCAATTAACTCGAATGTACAATTAGCAGATGAAAATGGCAAGCAAATTATTGGTAAATTATATGTGGAAATGACCTATAGAGACACAACACACTTAATGTGTTTGTATATCATTCCGGCCATAAAAAAAAGAAGTTATTCTCGGTACGGATTTTGAAAAAATTTCGCTTGGCTCCCGAAATCAGTGGTTTGAACTAGATGATGACTCAGAACATAATTCTGAGAGCAATCAATATCCCTTGACTCAAACTCAGCGACAACAACTAGAAGTTGTTAAGCAATTATTTCCCAATTGTGCCGAAAGACTTCGTCGGACTAGCTTAGTTCAGCATCATATTGATGTTTCATCAGCGAAACCGGTCAAACAACGGTTCTATCCTGTTAGTCCTACTGTTGAGAACCTTTTTTTTTGCCGTGATTGACAGAATGTTGTGATTAGGGGTAATTGAGCCTCTTCTAGTCCTTGGAGTTCGCCCATGAGATTGGTTATTAAACCAAATAAAATTCGATTGTGCCTAGATGCGCGTCGTCTTAATGATGTTACCAAAAAGGATGCACAACCTTTACCTAGTATACGCGGAATTTTTTCTCGTCTGCCAAAAAAAAAAAATAAATAAAAACGAGAACACGAAAATAAGAAAAGTTAAATAGAAAATTCTCTAACAAGACCGAAGCTGTGAATTCTGTTCAACTTTAATATCCGAATATCAAAAAAAAGAAAAAAAAGGAACGAGATTGCAGCCATCACTGTGGCATGTTATTTTGCATAAAAATTAATTTATGGCAATTACTTACATATATTAAAGGCATATTTGCAAGGAAGTCCAAAGTTAATGGTATTCCCTGGGGGCAGTTGTCCCTTCCAATTCATTAAAGAGAGTTTGAGCATCGATAAAGGCTGGAAAACCTCGTTCCACATTTCTCAGCCATGGAAAAATTCTACCGTTTTGGAGGTGCAAATAGTCAGCGTTTAAACGTGCTATCAGACGGTAATAGCCGCGAATATAAATATTTTTTTTAAGAAAAAAAAACGAAAGAAAATCGAGAGTGGAAAAAAGAAAACCCCCAGAAAAGAAAAATTTGTGAGATCACCCCAAAAAAGAGGCTTAAATCTATAAGAACTCTAAAAATGACAGCCAATTTTTTTTTACCCACGAATATAACTTCCATGCTGCTCTCTGACCTATGTACATATTTCATTCCCTCATACATGCGCTTAAATTGTTCAAATAGCGATCAGCTGTTTTCACAAATCTAGGTCAATGACCTTGAATATGATTTGTCACTTGCCAATATAAAATAATGAGATAAATAACTGTACCACCCAAAAATATTGAGTGTTTTTTTTTTTAATTAAACATACACTGGCGGTCATAAAAACCGCACCACTTGAAAATTTCATGTTTTTTGGAATCGTTCAGATAAAAATAAGAGAATAAGGTTTCCTTATTAACAATAAGATAATTTACTAGGAAAAAGACGTTATGGAGTAAAATATTTATTTCTATACTATTGATATCCTTGATTTTTGCCCCACACAAAAAAACAGCAAAATAGACAAAAATTCAATGGTTAGCGGAAAAAATGTTTTGTGGGCCTATCTCCGATGTAAGTTTTATAACTCATTTAATTTTTTTAAAATCGATTGCTCTGTTAAAAACATCCAAATTGTTTTTTCGACTATTCTGGCGAGCATTTTCTAGTAAAAATGCAAGAGCCTCCTGTGGTGTAAAAGGAATTGGATCTGATCTTCTTCTTTATAATGCTGGCGTTGCTGTCGTTCACACACTCTTTTAACACATATGAAGTGTCCTTTTCATTGGACTTCTTTGCTGAAAGTGCTGCGGCGTGCACTAAAAGGCTTGTAGAATTATATGCTGCCATGTTGCCAGCCAATTTTCTTTTCAGTCTTGGTCCAGCTTTCTCATAGTCCACATTTGGTCGGCCCCTTTTTTTTTTTGAATGTAGGTGGTTTGTAGGGATTCGTATTGACTGAATATGTTATTAATAGCCATTCGGAATGTTTTTTTTTGAAGTTCTAGTTTTCAAGAAAAACATATACTACAACATAAGACACATGTACAACATTGAACACATACTACACAATTCTAAGCTGGAATTTATATTTTCCATAGGTAATTATGTTATTAATGTTTACTTTCTCTAAAATAAGTCACCTCAAACTTGAGCAAATTTGTACAGCTTGCAAATATAAACAAAGATCTGAGCATATGCTTGTCTTTGGGGCCCTGGTTCTCTTGCAGGGCTGCAACAATAGTTCATCGATATATTGTGCTTAGAGTGTCTAGTTTCTAAATAAATAACAAAAGGCACCATATCGTTCCAAGATTTTTTAGACTTTATGCCAAAAAATCGGGCTTTCCGTCCACAGTGCGATTGGCTTCTACTGAATTGTATATTATATTTGGTAAATTACTAATATCGCCCAATGCTTAACAGTTTCTGTTTCGGGATATCTACCCACTCCTGATGTGAATTACTGTGATGACTTCGAGCCTTTTTTTATGGTGAAAACTTTAAAGACCAAATCTATTTTGACGTTATTTTTTAAATTATCTTTATCTATTTCTACCATTGCCATTTGAATATTCCTTTTTGTACTGGCTCTGGGATATATACTTTTTCCTACCCAGGTTTTACTTCACCACCAGAGTGAGGTCCTGCCGGGGGACATAAATTTATTTCTTGGGTCTTGTGGTTGAGTTTGTTTGAAATTGTGATGTATTTATTTTCACATTTACCTTTCTTCTTCTCCCAACGCTGTGGCATCTATTGTTGTTGATACTACAGATTTATATTTTTTCGATTCGGTGCATCCCGAGACGATCCAACCAAATTGAGTATTTATTACTCTCTCCTGTTTTTCTTGAAAATGGAGTAGAGTATGGTGTCCTTTACTGCACAATGAACAGACCATTTCACAAGTTCCCAAGCGGTACTATAATTGTCAGCTGAACCTGACAAAAGATGAGCTCCCTTGCTCCTTGCTTCGCCCTTTAGCGGATTTTATATAATTGAATTAAAGAGTAAGACTTAGATCCTCTCTTTTTTCAATCAATTCCGCAAACAAATCTACAAACAGGTTCCCTTCTCTAGGTTCTACAGAAAATGTGGACAGGTATTTCGCCTTTCACGGTAAAATTCTCAATCTTACTTTTCTTATTGTTTATTTTCATTTCTAACACTGATAATGAATTCCGCACATCGAATTCTAGATCATCCATAGCATTCTTAAATTTTTTGTCAATAGCTGGCACGCCTGAACTTTCTTGCATAAATAAATTATTTTATTAATATATATTATCCCATTGCTTGTACGTTGTACCTCAACTACCTCTAAATATTCCCTGAGTTGTCGGACTCTATCCTTAAATATCTTTTGATTTGAGTTCTAATTACTGGAGGTCGCATTTCCCCGCAACTCTCCGTTGCTGTCCTCAAAACTTTCTAACATCGTTGCATCTGCTTCAATCTCTTCCGAATTATTAGTGCCCAGCCTGCTTGACTCTCCTTTGGCTAGTAATCTGGCGCCCATATTTGAACCTTCTTCATATTTTTTATCTGTGAAATAGTTGTGTTTGGTTACTCCACACTGTAGCACTTATCTATGGTAATTAATCCATTGCTTTTGTATCTCACTTACTTCGTTGAGAATCTTGCTAGTTAACCCTTTAAGACTACTTTCTAAAATAATAAAAGAAAATTAATCAAATAATTTTTTCTTTAGAAAAATGAGGCTCCTGAACTCAAAAAAATTGTACAAGCTTTCGTTTACTTGTAAGGTGAGAAAATGTAAATAGGTTCCTTAAGGTACTCTTGGGGCTCTGAGTGTAAAAAGTAGTTTCCAAATAAATTGATAATTTTAATTTTTATTCCATTTTATTCAGCTAGAACAGAATAAATGCAGTTTGCATTTTGTGCGAAGTCTTACAATGCTTGCACCATCTTTTTCCAATGTGGCGACACAACCAGTCAGGAAAATGATTTAATAAGTCAAACCTCAAGTCAGTAATTGGATGGCTCGGTTTTTGGGCCTAACTTTAGCTGGGTTTGCAAAGGTCGCTGGGAAATTGCATGGATGATGATGACGATCGCGTTATTCGCGCAGACAAAGATAAAGATATTGAAGATAAATTGCAACTATTAAGAACGTCCTGGCTTGTTTGTAGATTGATACGCCACTAGACCCACAGCAATAGACTCGCGAGGTCCGGGAGCCCATTAAAACCACCAGTAGATGATAATGATACGCATGTTGTATCTATGAAAACTGGCAACGGCGATCCAGATCTTTCTAGCGTTTTTTGGGTAGGCTAAATTTCTGCACACTATATTCAATATTTTCTGAATTACCGCAAATAAAGGATAGTGTATCAGCTCCCTCTAAAGCAGTATTTAGTGCTTCCACCACTTCGTCGTCCTAGTCGTCACTCGACATAATTGACATGTCCTCATCCGACGAGACTGATTGAAACCACTAAATGAATGAGTTTTTTATCTGTCAAATCAGATCATTTATAGCGAACTCTCAAAGCCATTTTAAACCTCTATTTAAAAAAAAGCGATAATTAAAAATCCTTGGAGTTTTTCTACTTCTTTGTGGTTTTCCCCATTAATAGTTATGTCATCGCACACGCCATATTTCATGTAAATGTGTAAATAAATATCTAAGTAGAAAAGGCCTAGTTAGTTCTTAGTCTAAACTCTTAAAATATTGTAAGATACCATTCAGAAACAAATAATCTGTACTTCTAACAAGGTGTGAAATAAAAATTGAAATTGAAGTTAATAGTAAATTAACTAACCTTTCACGAAAAAAATTATGGGTTTAATTGGTTTTATATATTTAGTTTTATTAGCACAAAGACAATATGCGGCAGATGAAATTTTACGCGCGAAGTAACACATGTCTCGAAATGTTAATAAAAACTACCGTTAAAAGCTTCAGAGTTTTAAAATTTTATACCATACACCCATAGGGTGAAATGGTATATTAAAGTCGCGAAAATGTATGTAACAGGCAGAAGGAAGCTTTTCCGACCCGATATCTTGCTATATATTCTTGATTAGCATCAACAGCCGAGTCGATCTAGCCATGCCCGTCTGTCCGTCCGTCCGTCTGTCCGTATGAACACCTAGATCTCGGAGACTGTAAAAGGTAGAGCCACCAAACTTGGTATGTAGACTCGTGTAGTATGCAAAGTGATCAAGTTTATTTCAAATTTTTGCCACGCCCCAGTCCGCCCCCGCAATTTAAAAAAAGAGTTTATCTCAAAAACTATTCTAGCTAGAGACACCATATTTGGTATGTATATTTGCTTCGTAAATGCACAAATTTTGTATGTATAAAGACTTTGCCACGCCCATTTCCGC
The DNA here is from genome assembly GCF_018902025.1 of Drosophila willistoni. Taxonomy (NCBI): domain Eukaryota; kingdom Metazoa; phylum Arthropoda; class Insecta; order Diptera; family Drosophilidae; genus Drosophila; species Drosophila willistoni. The sequence continues at coordinate 11,880,782 of NW_025814047.1, forward strand.
CCCCGTAATTTGAAAAACTCGATTATCTCCCGTAATTTTCTACCTTGTGCAATCAAATTTGGAGCACTTAAATTTGAAACCAATTTCCAGCAAAATACCAATTACAATTTACAATACAATTTAATCAAAATCGAACCAAAAATAGCCGATTTATGCATATAAACGTTTTTCCATAAGGCCGGAGTTGGCCGTTGGCTGGTGGGGGCGCTAGGGTGCTCGTATGCTTGAGTGAACGAGGTTTTAAAATATGCTTGTAAAAAGCATGTGAAAATGCATTTGTTTAATAAATTTAAAATATTTGCTTTACTGGTGTATGGTATACCTAACTCAGCGAGACGACTTACTTACTTCATTTTACAATCATTTTACATTTTGCCGATTATTCTTAGCAATCAACAAATTTTAAATGATAATAAATGCTCTTGGTTATTTTTTTAAAATTAAAAATATAAAAAGTGCCTAGAGGCACTCTTACAGCTTAGAGGGTTAACTTACTAGCATATCGTGTTGCTTCGCTAACAATTTTACAGTTTTGGTACGGAACATTTTATATGGTGTATGTATGTATGATTGATATGTGATATATATTGATTTATACACAATAAAATGATTTTTCTTAATACATATGTATTTACTCATATTTATTTTTTTTTTAATTTTAATCTCCTAATTTTTTCAACGCAGTGATCTCCTGTCTATTGGTCGTATGGCTTAACGGGTCAAACTTCTATTGGGCGGAGAAGGTTCCAAAATTATAACTTTTTTGTAGCTTATACATCTAATTAAAAGAAACAAAAAACAATAACAAAAATTCATTTGTTTTTTAAACTCATCAAAATATTGAAAAAAAAAAAATTTTTATAGGAAAATATTATATGTGCATATTTAATTTTTGGCGAAATTCTAGCCGATTTCAATGGTTTCAACTAATATATTTTTGTTTGTTTAGTAATTAATATGATGGCCTTTTGCTTGAATAACCTTGTTTAGGCGACTGTGCGTTGAGTCTACCAATTTCTCCAGAGTGGATTTGCTAATATTTTGCCACTCAGCGACCACAGCCTCCTTGAGATGCACTATTAAGTCAAATGACGTCCATTTTTGTAAGCCTTGGACATTAAAATGCCGTAACTTCGGAACTAATTCGAATACCGATATGATGTAAAGTGTAAAAGATTCTTAAAACTATAAAGGATTTTTAGAGCAGAAAAAAAAAAAATTTTGTTTTTTTTCAGGGGTGGCGTAACCCTTTAAAGACCCTCCTCCAAAGTTTTTTCTCGTCTGAAAAAATTACGTTTCGGAACTCGTGAGTCCAATATTTGCATTTTCGGCAAACGCCAAACGGGCCTTAAGGTGGCGTGTTAGTAGCTTCGGGGCAGGCTCTCGAAAAGCATATGATATGTTTTTGTTTTCAGAAATTATTTGGCTGACCCGTCCCCTGGACACGTTGAGATTCAGATGACTGCAAATTTCTCAGCAGGACATCTCTTTTTTGGCATGTTCGTCGGTCGGCCGGTACACTTGATTTTACCATAATTGGTAACATTTTTGCAAAAGTTTGCTATGGTGTTTTTATGACGATTCACTTGGGAAGCAATTTCTGCAATTGATTTTCCACTTTCTTTCATGCCTAGAATCAAGCCACGCTCCTCAGCGCTTGTGTTCCACGTGGCATCCTACAGTTCAATTTAACAACAATCTAGTAATTTCAAGTTGCCCACAATGGGTGTTCTTAGTTGTAAGGGGGAAAAAAAATATTAATATTAAAAAAAATCTCAACAAAATTTGGGGCCGATCGGATTATGTTTAATGGGCGCGGAACTCACCTAAAGTTTTCAGTGTGATGCTCCCATATAAGCATACGTAGCAATGTCATAAGAGTGAGAGAGATGGCATGCTATGAAATAAAATGTCAGTACATTGTGAACACTATTGATGTTATATTACAAAAAGAAATAAAGAATAGAATCAAATGTTTCTTAATTAATGGTTTTAACTTAAATTTTTATTATTATCACTGACTAGTTCACTTTTTTTTACAGTGGGGTATTTTTTTTATAAGCTTCAACAACTTGAAGCAATAATTGTTTTTCTTCCTCGTTGTTTGTGAGAACTCTGTTGTATTTCTGCATAAATTTGACTCCCCTTCGGCCATATCATTTACCACAAGAAGATCACGGCAGTATGACAAACCTTGCTCAAATTCAAATGTTTGCTTCCAGTTCGATGGAACCAGTTCAAGTATCAGTTTGTGGTAGCTTAGCTTTCTCAAAAAAATCCTTTGTTTTTAATCACACAAAGTCAGATAAGGAGTGTTTTTGGAAGTCTACCAAATTAGAGTAATGTCTACTATTTTTCATTTGAACATTTGGTTCCTTTGAGTTAAGATTGCTAACCATACGAATTTTTTCTTCGGAGGGGACATTTGAATCAAAAAACGACAGAGCTATTAAGTCTTCGGCAAGGTACCATAAATGATTGCTCATTTTTTTGAAAGGAGCTTCAATAGCGTTTGTACACTGAAGCCATGCTTTAATGTACATTTTGTATTCAAAAATGCAAAAAACACACAAACCATTTCTTTCCATTTTTACATATGGAGGCGGTACGGTAGGATTATTGGACTGCATCCAGAATTTTTTTTCCAATAGAACTGCTGCTCCTGACTAATTGCCTGTATTTGCAGTCATACGAAAAGCCATTGACTTGATCAACTATATTCCATTTAAGTAGCCTGTCAAAAACTGCCTCAGCAATATTTTTGCCAGTTGAAGATTACACTTTTAGTGCATCACTGCTATCCATGAATTTAGGAATGTCTGAAGAATATTAAGCAATGAATCTGTTGAAACCTGGATTTTATTACTTAATTATTTTACCTTTTTGGGCTGATGTTCAATCTTCGTGTTTTCTTTTCCGGGTAGCTTGTTTTTCTTGTCGCTCTTGAGATCTTTTTTCCCGTGCATATAATGTCATATCAACACCAACCATACAACCAGTACGTCCTTTCTGTCGTTGCATTTGTAGAAACTGCTTATCTTCCTCAATCTTACTTTGTTCTAGTGAATCTACACTTGCAATGTTGAATAAGTCGTCCACACATTCCACAAATGTGTGGACATTTTTTTTCTGAGATTCAGATCTTTTCTTGGGAATTGTTTTTTTTAATATGATTCCAATCTTCATATAATTTCATTAATTTGGCTGCAGCTTTATAAAAATCCCTGTGCGGTATACGGGCTTGTTGCCAAAATACTATCACTGCACTGATTGTTAGTCTAGAACTTTCCTTTGCCAAGAGCTTCACAAAGCATTTGAAGCCTAGTAAATCCAATCAAATCCACTTTGATGCACTTGACACTATTTCCATTTCCAATAATTGTTTTCTCACACGATACCACTTTAAATGCAAAATTTATACTCAGTAACAAATGTCGTGTACTCTACTTGTTTTGAGTATTTGTACGATTAAAACTTTCCAGAAGAACCGAACTTCTGAGCAGCTGTTATTTTTAAAGATTGTAAATTGTAATTGTAAATGGCGCGAAACACATGCCATCTCGCTCACTCTTATGATATTTGTATAGTGCTATGTATGCTTATATGGGAGCATCACACTGTAAACTTTAGGTGAGTTCCGCACCCATCAAACATTATCCGATCGGCCCCAAATTTTTTTGAGTTATTTTAAAGGAAAAAAAAATGCCCGGCACTTAAAAAAATAGTAATATATTTTTTCCCCCATACAACTAAGAACACCCCTAATGTACATACAGTGTTGGAAGAAATAGGAGAAACGGCAACCTACTTTGATTTTAAAATCTTCTTTTGTTAACGTTGGACAAATTGTTCGACCTGCAAATCAGTGTTCACGAATGTGGGATAGTAGTTCTATTTCATAAATTCTGCGATTTCTGCCATTGAACGACCAGAGTTTTTTAGTTTTTTCATGATTTCCTTTTCTTCCTCTGAGAAGTGCGTGCAACGACCCAAAACTTGCTGATGGACTGCATATAATGTTAGTAAATTAAAACAGAAATCACAACCAATTTAAATGGATATTAAATTCCTTGATGTAGAATATTAAAATAAAACCAAAAATTAACTTTGATGAGATCTAAAATCTTTTTGACGTGAAAAATACTGAACGTTTCTATTATTTTTTAAAACCGAAAGGGTATAGAAGAAAAAAATTTGCGAAAATAGGTGTCGAAATTAATAAAATTATTGCTCAAAAAAAAGTGCTTTCAGCTATTCATTATAAATATAAATTATAATCGGGGTCGAAAACATGCCACAACATCAAAACTTGACCAGGTCAGCTTGGGAGAAGCGAAAAAAAACCCATTCCTTTAATCGGAAAAGCTAAAAAACAAGCTAGATGCATCAATAACGAGTAGAACTATCCGGACAAGATTGGTATCATTTGGGTTAAAGGCATATAGTGCTAGCAAATTACCGTGTTGAGCAAGCAAAATATAAAACGGAGAATAGATTTTGCTACTCAACATGTTCTTCGGGCCAATTGGAAAAACGTGCTATGTTCGGATGAAACAGAGGTCAATTTGTTTGGATCTGATGCCAAGGTGTCTGTAAGACGACAAAAAAGTACTGCTTACCGTTAGAAACTAAGGTGGAAACATTATGTTTTGGGGATGCTTTTCTTCTTCAATTGTCGGTCTGTAATTTTGGATAAAGGATAAAATGTGCGGAATCAACAAAGTAAATATCCTTAGCAATACTATGTTTTTTTTCTTCCGAAGAAGAATTGGCATTAAAGTGATAATATCAGCCGGAAAACGATCCCAAACACTCGTCCGAGCTGGCAAACACATCGCTCAAGGAAAAAAAAATTAAAGTTAATGTTTTAGAGCCGCCGTCTCAGTCCCCAGACTTAAACCCAATATAACAATTTTGGGGAATATTAAAGAAGAGGATTGCTGGTTATAAACCAAAAAAAAGCAAGATTTATTGGAAAAGGTCCATGATCAATGGTATTCTATAGACCTAGAAATCTGTGCTAAGTTAGTTGATTCCATGGGACGTTGTTGCCGCGAAGTGTTGAAAAATAAGGGTGGAACGGCTAAATATTAATTTAACTATTTGTTTAAAACTAAAATTAATGTGTGCCTTGAACAACATTATATTTTGTACTTTTAAAAAAAGTAGGGGGAAAAAAATGCCTTTGTTTTTGTATTCAATTTATTCCAAAAAACATAAAACATAATTTTTTTTATTGCTTGCAACAGTGTCTTTTAAAAAACCATTCAGCTTAAAAAAAAGTTGTGTTTTGCCAAAGATAGACTCAAAAAAAAAGGAAATTGTATGCCGTTTTTATAATTTATTCCAACACTGTATATGTACACATGTATGTATTAACACAACAATAAATACAAAAAAAAAACGGTTCACTTCAGTATTAGATTAGCACTGTTTATTAAACTTCACTGTCACTTAACTTTGTACCTACTCGGGTGCCATTAAAATCATAAGAATTTTTATTATCAGTAAATTTCTTTTATATAAGGTACATACGTTTCACAATTATAACGCCACCCATACCTATATTTCAAATATTGGTCTAACAGTACAATTCTCGATGTTACAATGTTCTACCAAAATACTTGGTGGGGCACAACAACAACATATATGAACTTTGGGATTAATAGGAATAACGGTACTTTTCTATTTACGTAAATTTGATTTTGAGCTTGTTTCATAATTACAACGCCACTTTCAATAAATGCGTTTTTTTTTCTACAACAGTTAACAGTTAGACATTTTTTTTATGAACAATTAAAATTTGCTTTTTTTTTAGAAATGACATTGAATATCCTTTGTAGGTATCCTTAAGCTTTTGAGAAGCTTTTCCCTCGATTGGATGTTAGAAGCTACAGTTTGAATCTAGGTGTTGGAAAACAGTGTATGGTGCATGGTATACCGAAGTCGGCGAGACGACTTATTTCCTTCATTGAAATTTTGTAAAGTAGCCCTGAATACGGTTGCCGATGTGCAAACAGTAATAAATGGGAATAACACAGTAAAATTGAAAAAAAATAGGTTTATTTTAAAACAAAGTTCCTTATTATACCCTTGCAGAGAGTATTTTAAAATTGGTCAGATGTTTGTAACGGGGAGAAGGAGACGTTCCCGAACCCATAAAATATATATGTATATTCTTGATTAGCATGAGAAGCTGAGTCTATATAGCCATATCAGTCCGTCCGCCAGTCCGGTGCAAACTAACCTCACGAGTCCATTTGGAAAGCTATTGGAATGAAACTTACCACTTATAACCTGGGTAAAAAAAGTATGAAAATCATCCGGATCGAACCATGGACGGATTGGATGGAAAATCCCTAAGAAATTTACTACTGTGATATAAAACACAAAATCCCAAAGTTTTAATCAGATCGTATAAATAGAACAAAAATTGCAGTCAATATGTAATATATATGTGTATGCGTGCCGATCGCTGATGTATGTATATGCATGTACACATACAATTTTGCAAATGGCATGGGGAAAGCAGAAAAATAAATTGCGTATATAGCGAAGAAAAGGAAATAAGATTTTGTTAATGTATTGATAAATTGAGTAACGGAACATGTCAAAATATTATTGCCAAAAACTGTAAGGGTATATAAACTTCGGAAGTAAGCTTCATTTTTATCAATTTTTTAAGGCTTTAAGCCTAAGAGAACGCAACAATCATTGGATAATTTTCAAAAACAGTAAATTAATCAAAATAATATATGGAAAGATTAATTAATGTATTGCTTTTCTGTTTATTTATAGATAAAATAAGTGATAGATATCTTTTGTATGCTCTAGACAGATATTGGCATAATGGTTGTCTAAAATGTCATTGTTGTGGAGCAATGCTAGCAGAGGTTGGCTCAAGTTGTTTTACAAGGCGAGGCCTAATACTTTGTAAAAAAGACTACTCCAGGTAAGACATTTAAAACGATTCCAAGAACTTTTCAAAAACAAGAGTAAGCTTGATTTTAATGCATACATACCAGAGAACTGCATTGAGTCGTAAATTTTGCGGTGCACTCAATCATTGAGTTTGATTTTCCCTTACTCGTGCTAACTATAAGTTACGTGCTCGAGATAGCGACCCTTTTTCCCTTCCCCCTAAACAATGAAAATGTCCGTCCCTCTGGCAACAAACCGCACAATGATTCCGAAATTCATATCGATCGTGTCTCGTAAACTCATATTCAACTCATGTGCAAGAAACCCTAAGTTAGATTGGATTCGGTCATTCAAGGTGATTCGTACTTACAAACGATCTTTACGGGTTAGCGTTCTTTCGACAACAATCAAGATTGCTACTCGTTCGCGAAGTTAGTACCACCGCAATTGATTGCAACCAATTGGTTGCGGTATTCTAAATGATTTTTTAGTTTTGAGTAGGAGAACAGAGTAAATATGTTATAGGAAAGCTATTGAGTGGAATGGTCGGAGCTTGATTGATTTTTTTATAGTATAGGGAATAATTAAATTGGTCAGATGTTTGAAACGCGGTAAAGGAGACATTTCCCATTAAGCATACATATTTTGTCCTTCTGTCCGTCCGTTGGTGCAAATCAACTTCACGTGGGTAAGATAAAGTATAACAATCAACCGTTTTGGACCACAATATTATGGAGAATACGGTGGATGAGGCTGCAGTAGCCCAATTCGACCAATTTGGCCATGGTTTCAGGGTTGCGCATGTTGAGTCACCGTACACAGCATCCAACCGCTCTTTAATATTACTTCGCGATTTCCTTTGCAAAAACAAAACTAAAATTACCGACAGATATTGCTATTTTTCCATTTATCCTGGTCAGGACGATAAGAAGAGTTCAAAAAGCCATGTCCGTCTGTCCGTCCGTCTGAAACTCCTACTAGACCGTAAGGACTACAGAGTTGAGTAGTCTTGTATATACTGCACAGTTTGCATATGTCGGATTCAGACGGATCGGATCACTATATCATATAGCTCCCATAAAAAACGGCCAAGTCACGAACTGTGACTTTATTCAATAACTTGTTATTTTCCAAGCTATTATAAAATTTAATATTTAATTACTTTAAAATTAAACATTTGTCAGTTATATATATCTGTTAACTTGGGTGTACAAACTTAAACGCGGTCGAAGTTAGTCTGGTATTATATATGTCGGGGCGCCAAGACTTTTGTTTATTGCACTCATGTTTTAATTTATAATATTCATTTTAGACTTTTTAATTTCACTTGTACTATTTGCTGTATGGCTAGTTCCCGGGGAGGTTGTTGACTGAGCTCTCTAGCCCGAGGCCCCCCTTATATAGCACCTGACCTGAAGACAGCTCTCAACATTAGTTGCTAAGGTTGCTTAAATGCTCAACCAGGGCTACAACTGACACACCTGTCAATCTATTGGAACTAACTAGTAAGCTTTGACTTATTAGTCACTTAATCAACACTATCCGACACGGCCATCCTGACCTTTACACGTCACCCAGACCGTCAATAAACTTAACGAAGTGTTACCTCAATCTTCAATCTTTAACATCAATTCATTCTTAATTTACACAATATTTAAATCGTTATGAATCAACCCTTTCCAAATTTAGTACCATTTCTGTACTAATAATAGTCATAATCGTACTAATAATAATTCATTTACATTATTTATCGAATAATATTATCAGTTTTTACATCTTAAATTTTTACATCATCAATGATCAATTTGTACATCAATCGCAACAACAACAACTTCTCTTGGAGCAGATACCACCACGCAGCGATCGATAATTGTATATCTCAATACACAATTCATTCATACGGTCTATTTCAACAGCTTAAGTACCGTCTCTTTCAACGGTTTCCATACTGTCTATTTTACATTAGCGGACGTTGACGATACTATGCGCAGTACGTTCAAGTGGCCCCTACGACACCAGGACAAAGCCTGTTACGCGCGAGCCCAAGCAGATAACTGCCCACCTCCCACCCGACCGACCGAGGGGTGCAGCCGTATAACGCACGGCACGAATCGCGTGGACAAAATACACAATAGAAAAGACAGACAAACACATAATACTATAGCTATCTATTAACTAAATGGGATAGGATAGATGTTTTAAGCATATTTATAGAAAACTCTGAGCCGATTACAGGGGATAGAAGATTGTAATCAGAGCAGAGGACCATAAAAGGTTCATGCATAGCATAGTTAGAAGAACAACGACTAAGGGATAAAGGTATTAAAGTATGTCTACTCCGTCTACATGGTACCGACAGATTCACCTGAGCTAATAACTCAGGTGAGTCGATATCACCAATTAGGAGCATGTGCATAAAAATGACACCAAGCATAATTCTACGGTTAGTTAGGGACGGAAGGTTAATCAAGAGAAGTCTACTAGAATACGAAGGCAAATTGACATTGTGATCCCAGCTTAAGCCACGAAGAGCAAATAGCAAGAACTGCTTTTGAACGGATTCTAGTCTAATCTGGTGCGACTCATATTGAGGTGACCAAATGCAAGATCCATACTCTAAAATAGGACGGACAAGCGAAGTAAAAAGAACTTTAGTTGTATAGCGGTCATCAAATTCATTTGACCATCTTTTAATGAAACCCAGGAACCGTGGTGGAAATATGGGTGTTAAAATTTAACTTATGGTCCATAAGTACGCCCAAATCATTCATATTATTTAGACGTTCTAAAGGGCTGTTGTTTAGAAAATAAGTGACCAGTTGAGAAGAGTTACGAAAAAAAGTTATTACCTTACATTTGGTAGTGTTAAGATTTAGTAGATTAAACTGGCACCAGGATTGAAAGTTTTTAAGATCAGCTTGTAGCCGACTAAATGAATCTGTATCTTTATAAGTAAGACAAAGCTTGACATAGTCAGCATACATAAGCACACGCGAATGAACAATGACTGATGGAAGATCGTTAATAAATAGTGTGAAGAGCAGAGGGCCAAGATGACTACCTTGAGGTACACCAGAAGTCACAGAAATGGAAACGGAAAAAGAAGACTTAAAAAGTACCTTCTGTTTTCTATTTGTTAAATATTCTCGAACCCAAGAAAGGAAAAGGGGTGGAAACCCAATGTCGCTCAGCTTAGAAAGTAATAGGGTATGATTAACGGAATCAAAGGCTTTGCTGAAGTCAGTGTATATGACATCAGTTTGTTTACCATTTTTGAACCCCTTGATAATTATTGATGTAAATTCTAAAAGGTTAGTGGTTGTAGATCTACGTTTCACAAACCCATGTTGGGATGGCGAAATAATAGAGCTGCAAAAATGTTGCAATTGAGAAGTTATAATTTTCTCAAAAGCTTTCGGAATAGCGGACAATTTTGAGATACCCCTATAGTTAGAGGCTTCGGACTTTTTGCCATTTTTATGCAGAGGAATAATATACGACTCCTTCCAAATAGATGGAAAAGAGGAAGATTCTACAGACAATAGAAACAATTTTAAAATGGGTTTACATAATGCGTTTGCACAGAACCTGAGTACACATCCAGGAATACCGTCTGGCCCCGGAGAATAAACAGGTTTAACTAATTTAAGTTCGCTAACAATAGAACATTCATCAACCACTGGATTGAAAATGCAATTAGCCTTTTTTAAATGATAAGGATACCGTCTTGCTCGATATTCCGTTGAGGAATAAGTTGTTTTGAAAAAACTCGCAAACATATCGGCAATTGCCTGATCAGTGCTCGCTTTATTATTTTAAAAAGACAAAAAAGATGGGTGCACAGAAGACTTACGTTTAGAATTAACAAAATTATAAAATTGTTTAGGGTCAGAAGAAAACTGAAGCTTACACCGCTGAAGATAATTCTTATAGCATTGAATATTAAGCATCATGAATTTTGAACGAGCGACTGTATACAGAGCATAATCTGATGAACGACGCGTGTTTTTCGAAACTTTTTATAATATCGTGTCTTCAAATTTTTCAAATTAGATGTTTTCATTAAGGCTGGCAAAGTCAGTCTTACGAAAGCACCTAGTTAGAGGTAACTCATTTGAACCAAGAAATGGTGAAAGCAAGGGCAAATCAATTTTTAAATTTAATGTAGGATGAAATTTGTCTTCTGGAAGAACAAATGGTCCTAGAAACCTCACAATAAGAAGAATCCAATACAAAAATAAGATCTAACGATTTTCCATTAGAATTTAAGACAGGATTGACTTGGGATAAAGATAAGCCTAGAAGGCCATCAATAAAGTCATGTGACAAAGAGGGCAGCAACGTGGTAGATTCATCTGTTAGTGACCATGCTAAAGCGGGTAAATTAAAATCACCTACAACTATGAGCATGTCTTGACTCGAAACTAAAGAGGAGACAAACTGAATTGCCTCTAAATGATTTAAATATACCACCATGTCTGACAATGGTGGAATATAGGAACAAGTAATGAAAGCATTAAAAGATTTAAAATTTACTTTAACACCGACAAACTCAATCTCCTGGGTACTAAAAAATTGAATCATTTCAGATGATAAAGCAGCATCAACAGCTATCAGAACGCCACCACCTATGCAAGAAATCCGGTCACGTCTGAAAATAGAAAAGTTTGTGGAAAAAACCGATGCATCAGCAATATCAGGTTTTAGCCACGTCTCTGTGAAAGCTAGAATGTTATGCTCAAAAGAAAGACTATCTACATATAGATTAGGAAGTTTAGATTTCAGTCCTCTAACGTTCTGGTAACCCAGGTTAAGGGACGAAGCTAGTTTTTTGACACACAGGCAGATGCTGATGTGGCAGGAATAGTATTAGTTGTTGTTGTAGGCAAGCGAATCGGTTGCCGATTTTTCTTTTTTACAGTATATTCCTTAACTATTATATGTTTAGGCCAAAAATCTTCTCGACATATAGTGTCGAAGATATTGGCAGAAACACTAATTTTAAAGGACGAAATGTCCCGAGAATAAGAAAATTTAAACTTCTCCACCGCAATATTCGAGACGTTAACTTTCTTCCGAATATAGGCTATTACATCATCAGATGTGACAACAGGGTCTAGCCTAGAAACAAATATATGTTTCTTTGGTGGTATGCCAACGAGAGGCCGCGGTCCCGAAGCGTCAGCCGCAGCAGTAACGTTGGGCAAGTCACCCACTGCAGCAGTCAACTTATTTACGGGGCCCTCGATACTTTTAGAACTATCGGCAATTTCCATTGGAATGGGTAATTGCCCAGACACATCGGACACTACAATAGGCATCGTTTTTAAGAGATCATTCCCAGGTGATACCGGTAATTCATTACTAATAGCATTCACAACCGGGCTCTTAAACGATATCAATTGCTGTACATTGGAAGTGGACGGTGCATGAGACCAGTCTGGGTCTATAAGTGACGCTGGGGGATCTACAGATGAAGAAACACTCCAAGGACTGGTTCTTTTACCTTTTGGAGACTCAATCATAAGCGATAAGCTTCTAAACTGAGTCTCCACCGCAGTAAACTCCGAGTTTGTTAAAACCTGCCCTCAAAGTGTCAAGACTATCTCTAGTCCGCATCATAAATTAGCGCATCTCATTCTCGACCTCCCGGCAAGCATCACATCCATATTTTAAGCCACCACCTTTAGCAATAGACTCCTTGATTCTGCAAAGAATATAATCATGGGAGTCAACCGCATTAGTGGCAACTATGCAATTATTTTTAGAGCAGACAACCATTTTAAAATAAATTGAATTTAATTTTAAAAAGGAAAAATTTTAAAGGTAGCAACTATGTGTATAAGAATATACTGACCAGTTCTGACACACGGGTTAATGTGCAGAGTAAGCCTTCACAACTAAAGAGTAAAAATTTGAACTTTTTACTAAAACACAAAAACAAAAACACGTATCACTGAGCCGCGGGTAGGCAAATAACGAGAGCGCAATTAAACATAAAATAGGATAGAGCGAGAGAGCGCGTCAAATTGAACACATGCACCAACAATTTGTACACAAGAGCGCGATAGTTAGCTACAACAGTAAAATTTAAGACAAAAGCAAAGGAGACAAGCAAAACAACAACACCGCTAACGTAAGTTTTGTTGTAATTTTTAATTTATGTTGAAATTGTTCAAGATTTTATTTTGCAAATGCACAAAAACGAGTGTACTCAAACATTTTTTATTAAACCGATAGTGAGTTTATAAGTTATATAAAAGTTTATTAATCGTAAGAAAGAAGAAAATTTCATGAGCGCAAAAAAACACGTCCGTCCTCTGCAATGAGTGAAATTATTGATAATAATTATTGAAATTGTTGGTAAATGGTTAGGTAGATAAGCCTTTCTACAATGTTTGAATGCTATTTATCTGCATTGGAAAAAATTGAAAAGTCAGGTAAGTGATATTTGAGTTGATGAAAAAATAGAAACCATATATAAATAGGAATCCTGACAATGATTGATGGAAAAGTATGAAACGAAATTACAAACACCTAGGAGGAGAACAGCTTCGAATATGGAAGTCCTCCGATAAAACAAAAAAAAAAAATGATAAAATGCCATCTTTAATAACAGGTGTTAGTCAAGTGATCATTAAAAGCTTGGCTGTTATCTTGAATGTTTTGAATTGCAAGGAAATGGTAAATATTGAAAATGTGCCGAATATACTTCAAAAACTCGTCAACTTTTGAGTGAATTGTATCCGCAAAAAAACTTACCCCAACGGTACATAGGATTTTGGCTCACGTAATAGAATATCAGTTTTTACCAATTGTAGAGCTATCCGAAGAAGCACAGGAATGTAAAAACAAGGACTACAAAAGGTTCAGATACACTAATACCACTAACCATACAACACATAGATGGGACAAACTCATGATTTTTTGATTGCAAACGCTAGCCTAGTCATGGAACCCCAGAGAACTTCGGGAAAACCCGAACGCTCTTACTCTCAATGAGAGCGTAAAGTGGGGAGAGGGCGAAGCAGCTACGAAAAAATTTCAGTCTAGCACAGACTACAGAGCGACGAAGGCAGGTCTACGTCGCTTGTGATTTCGTTCTGTCTATGTATGGGTACACTTGTCGGTACATGCTCCGGCTTCGTAGTGTGTGTGTGACGTGAAGTTGTACAACATCGCATTTTAATAGCTCGCTCGACCAAAATTTTTAATTTTCGACAAAACAGCGGCAATGCGAATAGGATATGCCCCTGTGGAAAGAATAATAAGTAATATTGCCATTTGCTTCGAATGTATCCCGGTGGCTGTACCGATAGAGTGTTCGCTTGGTGATCGGAATGTCCCTGGTTCGATTCCCCAACTCGAAATCGTCGGCTTATATAAGGTTTTGTTCTATTTTATAATTTTGTTTTTTTTTTGTGGATTTTTTGTTTCTTTATTTTTTGTTTATTTTTCTTTTTTATTCATTTATTATTTATTTATTTTTTATTTATTTATTAAAAAATAGAAAAAAAAACCATATTGGTCGGTTGAATATGGCTTTTGGAAAAATTATGCGGTGCATCTGAAAAGAGCGTTCGGAAAATAGAAATTTTGAAGTCTTAGGGGGTTATCCTAATAATAATATAAATAATGTTTCTTTGTTTTGTTTTTTTTTTTTGTTGGTTTTGTCGTTTTTTTTTTGTTTTTTTTTTTATTTTGTTCCTTTTTGATTTTTTTTTTATTTATTTTCATTTTGTTTTTTTTTCCTTTTGTTTATTTTTATTTTTTTATTTTTATATAAATAAACAAAATAGACAAAAAAAAACTTCGTTAACGATAATCGAGTTGGGATTCGAACCAGCGACACTCCTATTGCCAAGCAAACACTCTATCGGCACAGCCACCGGGATACATACGTAGCTGATGCCAATATTTCTTGATATTCTTTCGACAGGGGCATATCCTATTCCCATTGCCGCTGTTTTGTCGAAAATGAAAAATTTTGGTCGAGCGAGCTATTGAAATGCGATGTTGTACAACTTCACGTCACACACACACTACGAAGCCTGAGCATGTACCGACGAGTGTACACATACATAGACAGAACGAAATCACAAGCGACGTAGGCCTGCCTTCGTCGTTCGGTAGTCTGTGCTAGACTGAAATTTTTTCGTAGCTGCTTTGCCCTCTCCCCATTTTACGCTCTCATTGAGAGTGAGAGCGTTCGGGTTTTCCAGAAGTTCTCTGGGGTTCCATGACTAGGCTAGCGTTTGCAATCAAAAAATCATGAGTTTGTCCCATCTATGTGTTCTATGGTTAGTGCTAATACATTAAAAACTTCTCATGTTAGACAAAATGAAGACCTTTTTAACATGCTAACAGCCTCTTCGGAGCCACATATTGCATCGCTGAGACACGTGCGATCACAAAAAGATTTGGAAAATAGCAACTATAGTCCCGAAATGTTGAGTTTATTAGATATTGATGTAAATATTGAAAATTAGTTTGAACAAAATCAGCCATCAATAGCAAATTTTCAAAATTAACCTAAAAAATTCCAAAAATTGTTATTTTTTATTTTTTGTAATTATGTATATATATATATATATATAATTAATAAAGCATTGAGTATTTAAAAGACAAAATGGAGATTTTACGGGATAAAGAAGTTTGTAATCAGAGCATATGACTCGAAATGGTTCATGCAAAGCATAGTTAGAAAAAAAGTTTTTTAAAGGCAGAGGAATAAAATTTCTTGTAGGTTGGGATACAAATAGGTTTAACTGGTTCAATAAATCAGGGGAGTATAGATAGTGTAGTATGCTCAATAACATTTGAATAATACTATGTACTATATATCACATAGTGACACTTTGTTTCTATGCACAAACATACAAACACAATTAAAATACTGTCGGCCACATACGTATAACCTGACCAGCAGCGTGGGATTTGACGCGTCTGCATTTTTCTAAGCCTTATGCGCTTGTCTTATACATACATATGTGCCTTTTGCATATACATACATGCATACTACGCTCTCCCATTCTGTCGCTGCTCTGAGCGAGGTACATAATGTAATTAAGCTAAGCATACTTTATAATTTTCAATAAAGATTCATTCGATAACCAACCTTACAAATGTGCAGAAGCTGAATGTCTAGTCTAATTATTATTAAAACATTAACATCTTTCCTAAATACTACATGGCGACCATGACATAGAAGAGAAACCTCATACCAGTGTTAGTTCAAACGAAGTTAAGCCAACGAGCAACAAATAAGCGCAAATCGTAGCAAATATTAAATACCAAGTTGATGGCTTATGAACCCCTAAAAGTCAATCGTCTCCTGTGATGCAGCAGCAAAGCAACAACAAGCAGAACAACGTTGAAGATATTCCCTTTGCGGATTGGCTCCTATCGAGCAAAAGGACGCACCAATGATAAAAGAAGCGCTGGAATTGTATCTCACCCATGGACCGCGCCCACTCACAATAGCTGAGTACCGGGCTCGCCAGGAAAAACCAACACCGAGGAAGAAGACAGAAGAAGGAACAAGAATTGTGAGCCAACCAAATACTCTAGCAAAATTTTTTTGCTAATATATCTACGCACATAAGCATAGCTGCATAAAAGTAAAAAATTTGAAAAGAAAAAAAAATTTAACCATGATCATATAATATACACATACATATGTACATATATTTCCAGAAACCATTTCTTTTACTTAACATTTTCGTTAATCTTCTTATTTTTCCGGTGCTTCGTTTCTGACAAATTTAATATTCAATCTTGACAAATACCATTACAACTAGCAAGGCAAAACCGAAAAGACTTGAGTTTTTTTATACCCTTGCAAAAACGTCAGAAGTGGTCAGAAGTGTGCAACGCATAGAAGAAACCATCCCAGACCATATGAAGTACATATAAGTTGAAGTTCCGCATCAAATAGGTAAGTAGGACACTACATTGCTATCTATACCAACTAATCCGATTAAGATATTAAAATAAAATAAATGTATATTCAAACTTCTTAAATTTATAAATATATTTCAGCCCATTGAAATAGAAAAAAGTTTAGGGGCAAAATAAAAGGAAATAAGTAACTGTGACAGATTATTATACGAGCTGCAATTTAATTAAGCGTGTTTGTTTTGGAGCATTTGGATGTCCCATTAGTCCGATTCTTGAAAAATAACTTCTTATAAGACCTTTAAATTTGCAAATTGCTTTCCGTGGGCATAAAGCAGTTAAATCAAGATGCCCAAAAGATTTTTTATCGGAATTGGGTGTAGTCTGCTTGTTGACGAGTCTAAAATAAGAATTCGAGAGATTTTTAAATAGGCTTTTGTTAGTTTTGTTGTATGGTTGGATGCATTATCACGTTAGAATATGTATGTATCTTGTCCAAATGGCACAAAAACGATCTTGGACAGCTGAACATAGTTTTGTGCATTTATTTTATGCGTTATTAAACACTATACAGTGCTTTCAATAAACGGGAATTCCGTCTATATATTCTTATACAAATTTCTAGACAAGTCGACTTGTTTTAAGGCGCACAATTCGCGAATTTAACAGCGCTACCCCTCGGGTTTATCTAAATTAAACATTTTTGGTTACTAAAAACTAAATTTATTCAGTTCAAACTGAGAGTACAAACTTTGTATTTGTTGGGCAACTGTAAAAGCTTTATGCCTAGGCAGTAGTTGAGTTTCTTTCAATATAAAGAATTATATGATCACTGCAGGATTTATGCACACGTCTCGTAGATATCGATAGAGAGAATTACTCCCTATTTGGGATGCGCTGATATTTCATTTGATCGCTAGATGTCATATTATGTTGCACTCAATATTGGGGAATCAGAACGGGGGATTCTTTTATAATTTTTCCTTTTTAATAAATAATTTTTTTATACCCTTGCAGAGGGTACTATAAAATTGGTCAGATGTTTGTAAAGCACAGAAGGAAATGTTTCCGACCCCATAAAGTATATATATTCTTGATCAGCATGAGAAGCTGAGTTGATATAGCCATGTCCGTCTGTCCGTCCGTCTGTGCGTATGCGTTTTACTCATCCGTCTTAAGATCTATCGCGCTGAATTTTTTTTTCGGGGTTTTTTATTACCCGGGAAAAATAAAGTATGAAAACCATCAGGATCGGACCACTATATCATATAGCTCTAGAAGAACTAGAAGAAACATTTTCATAAAAATTGGAGTATGCTATGAAATTTACATATGTGATAATATTGGATATAAAACCCCAGATCCCAAAATGTGATCGGATAAATATAACACAAGTTACAGTCAATATAATGATCGGCTCTGCTCCCAGCTCTGCCGGCAGCGCTGCTTACTGTCTACTACGTCTTTCGTCATCAACAGAGACGCAACGCTACATAAGCTGTAAGTGTATGCGTGCGTTGCTTTGCTTTGAGAATAAGGGAAGAAGAAGAACAAATTGTAAAATAGAGAGTAAAATTGTTTTGTTTGTATATTGATGAATTGAGTTGCAGAAAACAAACATGTAAAATTATTATTACCAAGGACTGCAAGGGTATATAAACTTCGGCATAGGCGATTTTAGCTTCTTTGATATTTTTTTTTTTAAATATGTTATTCAAAGTACCAATTTCATTTTCTAACCACAAATGACAGCAAAGCAATCCCCATTTACTTATTTCGTTCGCAATACTCAACGTTTGCTTCTAAAACTTAAAATAACTGGAAAACCCTGAGATACTTTTTCACAATTTTTTGGTCATCGCTGAAGAACAATAAAACTGAAATATAAAACGAAAAAAAAAAGAAAAAAAGCCAAGGATTCATGGTGCCCGGCAAAATGTTGCGAAGAGTGATGTTTGGCAAAGTGTTGCTACCATTAAAACACGCAACATTACGATACGACACAGCGAATTTCGTAACAGCGGGAACATGCGTGGGAGGCAGAGAGCGAAAGAACTGAACGGCTGGAGAGCGTACACACAAGAGAGAGGGCTGCTATGCTCCAATCACAGTATGGCATGGGCCCATACGAGGAATTAAGAGTAAATTATGCATGAGTATATGGAATCCAGCATTACAGGCACATGGATGATGCGAACGCACTCTATGGGGGGGGGGGGGGGGGGGGGGGTATGTGCAAGCCAAAGAAGAGGGGCATTGAGTCTTGGGGAAGCCCTGTCTACGAGGCAAATATATATTGATGATGTAGAAGAACGAATTTAACTAATTTAAATATCCATGCATAGGGAGAAGAGCAACAATTGCCCAAAAGTTGAGAGAACGAGCGAAATGGAGAAGGACATGGGAAAAAGCAACGTCGCCTAGCAACCAGAGAGGACATGCGACCAACAAAGAGAAATCAAGAACTGGAGAGAGAAGGATGGAAGCCCGTAGCAACGGAGGCGCACAGCAGTCCAGAAAGTGGATGTGGCTGCGCCAAGGACTTTTACGGGACTTTCACCACACATGGCAACAGCATGGATGAAAGCGATGGGCCGATGGAAAGATACCGGCTGTATAGCGGTATCACACCAACTGATTCTAGAGGCCCAGGATGCCTATATAAGGCGAGCAGCAAGTAAGCACATCATCAAGTCGTCGAGTCAAGATCAAGCTACCAAGTCATCGAGTCCTGATCAACAAGAAGCGAGGCAACAAATCTCTTTTGCCCTTACGGGTAAACTTAAGAATATTTGGCGCCTAGCAAATTACGAGTACGAGCAAGTCATCGAGTTATAAGGCCTTACGAGTAACCTTATGAACTCCACAAGTAGCAACAAATCTGAACATAAAACAAATCATCACGCATCCAGTCTAATCAGCAACCCAACCAGCAAAGAAAATACATATATATATTCCAGCAAACCCAATATACGAAATAAATATCAACATACGTTTATACATATAAATCTTTGAGTCATAATTTCACCGGGGCACAAAATTAAATTTGTTGCGCCGAACCTCGCCCTAAAAGATTGGAAATATCCCGAAGGACGAAAAAGGATCGTTACAACCATATCATATAGATCCTATACAAACGGCAAAGTCATAAACGATTTTTCTAAATAATTTCGTTGTTTTTACACCCTTGAAGAGGGTATTATATTGGTCAGATGTTTGTAACGCACAGAAGGCAACGTTTCCAACCCCAATAATTTCATTTTTTTGAAGTGAAAACTTCTTTAGAATCGTTGGGAGTGATTTCAGACTCGATGAAACGAAAAAGCGACACTAAACAGAGACACATATAGATCTTATAGTATTTAGCCTGCCAGAGAATGAGATGCAAATATATAAAGAGCATTATAAATAAAAAGCATTATGAAAAACTTCGACCAAGCTGGGAGTCGAACCCCGGCCGCCCGATCGCCAAGCGAGCACACTAACAACAGAGCCACGTCGACACTTTGTAAATTGCCGTCGAGTTCTGTAGTTAGTGTGCTCGCTGCGAGAGAATGAGATGCAAATATATAAAAAGCATTATGAATAAAAAAAGCATTACGAAAAACTTCGACCAAGCTGGGAGTCGAACCCCGGCCGCCCGATCGCCAAGCGAGCACACTAACAACAGAGCCACGTCGACACTTTGTAAATTGTCGTCGAGTTCTGTAGTTAGTGTGCTCGCTGCGAGAGAATGAGATGCCACGTCGACACTTTGTAAATTGTCGTCGAGTTCTGTAGTTAGTGTGCTCGCTTGGCGATCGGGCGGCCGGGGTTCGACTCCCAGCTTGGTCGAAGTTTTTCATAATGCTTTTTATTCATAATGCTTTTTATATATTTATATATTTTTTTGTGATACATTTTTATTTACTTTTTATTTACTTTTTATACCCTTGCAGAGTGTATTGTAAAATTGGTCAGATGTTTGTAACGCAAAGAAGGAGGCGTTTACGACCCCATAAAGTATATAAATTCTTGATCAGCATGAGAATGTGAGTTGATATAGCCATGTCCGCAAAATTTTTGAAGTGAAAACGAAAAAGCGACTCGACGGCAATTTACAAAGTGTCGACGTGGCTCTGTTGTTAGTGTGCTCGCTTGGCGATCGGGCGGCCGGGGTTCGACTCCCAGCTTGGTCGAAGTTTTTCATAATGCTTTTTATTCATAATGCTTTTTATATATTTATATATTTTTTTGTGATACATTTTTATTTACTTTTTATTTACTTTTTATACCCTTGCAGAGGGTATTGTAAAATTGGTCAGATGTTCGTAACGCACAGAAGGAGGCGTTTATAAAAAGTAAATAAAAATGTATCACAAAATATATAATGAATGAATGCACAGCAACTAGAATCACTGTCTGTTCAGCTCTCTAAAGTGGGAGAAATATGTGCATGCGAAACCAGATTGAGCAATGGAAAAACAGTTTTAATTGTGGCAATTTATATTTCACCCAATCAATCAATAAATAGCATCACGGAATTCATTCATGAAAATTTAATAAAGTATACACCAGAAGTATCGCGGATACTTAGAAAAGATTACGATAAAGTTCCAATGATTTTAAGTGGCGATTTTAACGTAAATTTTGCATTGGACACAGCGGTTCCTTTAATTGACTTTCTCAATACAACATTCAGTTTAAAAATGTGTAACAATCGCACTGAATCAACAACACATTTGTATCATATTTTAGCTATCATAAGCCACTCGTATCATTTGTTGAAATTGAAAACATTGAGGATGAATAATAATAAAATGAAGAAAATAAAACATGACCTTTATAGCAATATTATAATGAACCTATAATTATCCCGCTCCTAATGCTGCTTTCGTCTCATTCTGTCTCAGTTTGTTTTACGGAAGGTTTCACTTCTATCGTGTCTAACCGTTAGACGCCCTCTTTTTTTATTTACTTTTTATACCCTTGCAGAGGGTATTGTAAAATTGGTCAGATGTTTGTAACGCACAGAAGGAGGCGTTTACGACCCCATAAAGTATATAAATTCTTGATCAGCATGAGAAGCTGAGTTGATATAGCCATGTCCGCAAAATTTTTGAAGTGAAAACGAAAAAGCGACTCGACGGCAATTTACAAAGTGTCGACGTGGCTCTGTTGTTAGTGTGCTCGCTTGGCGATCGGGCGGCCGGGGTTCGACTCCCAGCTTGGTCGAAGTTTTTCATAATGCTTTTTATTCATAATGCTTTTTATATATTTATATATTTTTTTGTGATACATTTTTATTTACTTTTTATTTACTTTTTATACCCTTGCAGAGGGTATTGTAAAATTGGTCAGATGTTCGTAACGCACAGAAGTGAGGCGTTTATAAAAAGTAAATAAAAATGTATCACAAAATATATAATGAATGAATGCACAGCAACTAGAATCACTGTCTGTTCAGCTCTCTAAAGTGGGAGAAATATGTGCATGCGAAACCAGATTGAGCAATGGAAAAACAGTTTTAATTGTGGCAATTTATATTTCACCCAATCAATCAATAAATAGCATCACGGAATTCATTCATGAAAATTTAATAAAGTATACACCAGAAGTATCGCGGATACTTAGAAAAGATTACGATAAAGTTCCAATGATTTTAAGTGGCGATTTTAACGTAAATTTTGCATTGGACACAGCGGTTCCTTTAATTGACTTTCTCAATACAACATTCAGTTTAAAAATGTGTAACAATCGCACTGAATCAACAACACATTTGTATCATATTTTAGCTATCATAAGCCACTCGTATCATTTGTTGAAATTGAAAACATTGAGGATGAATAATAATAAAATGAAGAAAATAAAACATGACCTTTATAGCAATATTATAATGAACCTATAATTATCCCGCTCCTAATGCTGCTTTCGTCTCATTCTCTCTCAGTTTGTTTTACGGAAGGTTTCACTTCTATCGTGTCTAACCGTTAGACGCCCTCTTTTTTTTTTTCTGGACGTTGACGCGTACAGTTCGAAGTACGTTCAAGTGGCTATTGACTGTTTCGCGCGAGTCCAAGCAGAGAACTGTCCACTTCCCGCCCGACCGACCGTGGGGCGCAGCCGTATATCGGACGGCACGATCGCGTGGACAAATTCATATAAAACGGACAAACAATTAAAAATATGATTAACTACGGCTAATTACGAGCTAAATGTGCTAAAATAGAGGTTTTCACAAGAGAAAGGGAGGCTTCTGATCTGATTACGGGGTACAGAAGATTGTAATCAGAACATAGGAGTCGAAAAGGTTCATGCAAAGAATAGTTAGAACTACAGTGTTTTAAGGATAGAGGAATAAAATTTATAGTAGGTCTACGGGGTACAGATAGGTTTAACTGGTTCAACAGCTCAGGAGAGTCTATTTCACGTATTAAAAGTTTGTGAATAAAGATAGCACCAAGCATTACTCTACGATTAATTCAAGAAGGAAAATTGATTAAAAGAAGCATACTGGAGTATGATGAGCAAATTGACATTGCGATCCCAATTTAGACCGCGAAGAGCAAAAACTGAAATTGCTTTTGAACAGATTCAATTTTACTTTGGTGGGTCTCATATTGAGGTGACCCTACGCAAGATCCGTACTCTAAGATAGGACGGATTAATGAAGTATACAGAATTTTGGTTGTGTACAGATCGTCAAACTCTTTTGACCATCGTTTCCCAAACCAAAGAACAGTTATAGCTTTACTGACTGTAGCAGAAATATGAGGATTTAAAGTTAATTTATGGTCGATAAGAACACCTAAGTCATTAAAAATATTTAACCGCTCTAAGGCAGTGTTGTTAAGATAATAAGTTGCTAAGTATGGAGTGCATGTATATAAAGACATAACTTTACATTTAAAGCAGTTGAGGTTTAATAGGTTGGTTTCACACCAACTCGGAAGATCATTAAGATCGGATTGAAGCAGGCAGGAAGACGATATGTCTTTAAAACTGAGGTAAAACTTAACATCATCCGCGTACATAAGCACACGAGAATGTGTACTACCAATGGAATATCATTTTTAAAAATAGTGAATAGCAATGGACCCAAATGACTACACTGAGGTATTCCAGAGGTCCTGAGTCCAGAGTCCAGAGTCTTAGAAAATTAAGACTTAAAGAGGACCTTTTGTGTACGCTTAGAAAGATATTGGAGAGTCCAATCAAGCAAAAGGCTGGGGATGCCAAGTGCGTTTAACTTATCCAAAAGCAGAGTATGATTAACAAAGTCAAAGTCAGTATAAATGATGTCAGTTTGCACAGCAGTCTTAAATCCTTTGATTGAGTGAGATGTAAATTCTAATAGGTTAGTAGTTATCGATCTACGTTTTTTAAACCCATGTTGGGATGACGAAATGATTGAGCTACAAAAATGCTGCAATTGAGATGTTATTACTTTCTCAAATGCTTTGGGTATTGCAGACAATTTAGAAATACCCCTATAATTGGAGGCTTCGGACTTCTTCCCCTTTTTATGAAGAGGAATAATATATGATTCCTTCCAGATAGGCGGGAAGGCGGAAGATGTGACGGACAGTGTAAACAACTTATGTATTGGCTTACATAGGGCCTCCGCGTAAAACCTTAATGCGCAGCCTGGTATTCCATCAGGGCCAGGTGCATATATTGGTTTGACGGAACTGAGCGCGCTAAGAACCGAACTTTCATCAAACACAGGGTCTAAAATGCAATTAGACGATTGCAAGTGATGATGATAAGGAGGATTTGCTTGATAAATCGCAGAGGAATAAGATGTTTTAAAAAAATCACCGAACATGTCGGCAATTGCCTGATCATTGTCAGCTTTATTGTTTTCGAAAGACTAGTAAGTCGGGTGCACTGATCTCTAACGTTTTACATTGACACAGTTATAAAATTGCTTAGGATCGCAAGAAAACCTACGTTTACATCGCTGAAGATAATCCTTATAGCATTGTAAATTTAGCACCATCAAATTTGACCGAGCAACTACTTAAAGGGAATAAATCCCATGCATCACCGGATTTTTTAAAATCTTTTATAGCATCTTTATCGTGAGAACCAAAGAGGTCTATCAGACACTCGGTCAGTCACACGCGGGACATATATGTACATCGAAAAATGACTCAAGAATTTTATAGAAAACAGAAATGACAGAGTCTATATCCGTGCACTAGTTAAGAAAAGTTTTTTAAGATTAGTAAAGTTTGTCTTGCGAAAACATGGGGTTATAGGCATCGATTTATTTTAACGAGACACAACACCAAAAGAAAGGTCAATGGTTGCATCCAGAGTTGGATAAAAATTGTCTTCAGGGATACCTAAGGGATCAGTTCTGGAAATATTGCAGATCTAGTGATCCGTCACGACTATTCCGGACAGGATTCACTTAAGTTAGGGACAACTCAACTCCTTGAGTTGTTTCCTCCATCTATGAAACAATATGACCAGGAGGGCAACACTAATAAAGAGTCATATGATTTAATCTCATTTAAATTAAATTCTCCCAGAACAAAGAGCAAGTTTTTGTCAGAGACAGGAAACAAGTTGAGGAAACAAGTTGAATGGCTTCCAAATGGTGAATGTAAAGTGCCAAGTTGGACTGTGGTGGAATATACGAACAAGTACTTTATAAACAAAGAACTTAAAGAAATTTTAACAGAAACAAATTCAATCTCCTGATTGGAAGACTGGACATTTTCTGACGAGAACGCTGAACGAGAGCGCAAGATCACTACCGACTTCGATGAGTGACAATATATGTATTGATTATTATTATTATTGTCTGGATTATTCGATGTTCTCGAGCAGGCACCTTCACGATTTTTGACACATTTCACGCGTGTGGATAAGAGGTAACAATTAGCAGCGCTTTTGATAAAAGCCTTGGCAGTTCCTGCATTGGGGGATCTGCGGTCTTCGACGGGTTTCCCATTTGGCATGACGGTAAAGTATATTATCTATGGCTTTCATTTCCTTGACATTACTCTCCGTTACTTTACTTTGGTACCAATACCATAAATATTGGTAGCAATGAGTTTTCTTCAATGGATTTTATGGCTTTAAATGCGGTTACTTTTGGTATTTTTAATGTGTCTTTCAAATAATTTTATTCCGTTAATAATTATTTGTGGGTCTGTATTGCCACAATCCCTTTAATAGGAAAGATTTTGTTTTAAGGCACTTAGGTGTATAGGTATAGAACTGAGCTAGATTAAAGAGAAAAACTAAGTTTATTTTAAAATTTTTTGGTTTTGAACAGTGAGATTTTGAGGCCATCTTTTATTAAACTGACTATTTCATTTGCATCTATATCAAAAAATATATTGGAGAAATATCGTTGTTTTTATTTATATATAATAGTAGTTCACTCAGTGGAGCCGACTATTCCTGTTATGTTTAATGTCTCTCCAAATTTACTTATTGTCCAAGGACAGAGTGTAAATAAAAATAGCAAAAAAGCTAACTTTGGCTATGCCGAAGTTTATATACCCTTGCAGCCCTTGGCCATAATAATTTTACTTTTTGAAATTTCTTTCCCTGCAACTTAATTCATTAATACACAAACAAAACATTTTTACACTTTTTACTACAATTTTTTCTTCTTCCATCATTCCCTAAGCAAAGCACGGCACGCATACACATACAGTTTATGAAGCGTTCCGTCTGTGTGTGTATGCATGTGCTCTGTTGATTTGATGATGACGTAGTAGGCAGCGCTTGAACCGATTTATATCGACTGTAACTTGTGTTCTATTTATCCGACAGTTTCAAATTTTGAGATCTGAAGTTTTATATCCAATACTATTATATTAGTAAATTTCATGGTGATACTTCAATCCTGATCCTGACAAATTTCATACTTTATCTTACCCGGGTAATAAAAAGCCCCGTTTCCCGAATTACTCTGGACCAAGCGGACATTATTGTTGTTTTTGTAATGGTTTTGACTTTGGTTATTGGTTATGGTTTGGAATAATTTCAACCTCGGTTGTTACCTTGTCCACCTCTATAGTAATTTCTGTTGTAATTGTTATTTTTGTTGTTATTGGAGTTATGGTTACCGGTTACCACCATGCGTGCTACCGCAAAGTTTTATTGGAATACAGAAACGGTATTTTTCCAACACACGCAGTCGTAGACAGACACTACTGCAATTCATGAATTGATGATTACATACGATTGAATTCAACTACTAATGTCTGATTTGGGATCAGGTGAGGAAAACGGCAATCCAAAGTGGATATAGCTGCAGAAAGCAAAACAACAATTAAATCAGTGTTAATGTGGGTCAGTTAGAACTATTTGACTTAAATCACCCAAACAAATGGACAACTTCCAAGCTGAGTTTTGAGCTGTATATTCTGGCCAATGACGTTACGGAGGAAGCACGAAACGTCATTGGCATCCCCTACTTAGGTGAGTTTATCGGAAATATATGAATTACTCAACAAACATTTGTCTTCATGTCAATCGGAAATTGCGGCCTACTACCAACTTCACAAGAGCAATTAATAAATGAATCGGTTGCGAACTACATGGCTGCACTTGGGACTTTCGCTGTCGACTGCAAGTTTTGGAGCTGCGTTAGATCGTATGTTGCGCGATTGCTTCGTATGTGGTCTTTAGAAGAGTCTGCTAGCAGAGGCAGATTTAACAGTTCAACGCGCCATATCTAGTGAGGCCATGCGAATGAGTCGATACCCGAGGTCCAGACCAGCGCCATCCGTCCAAGCCGCCCCAATCAGCACCACCAGCCATGCGAGGGTTGAGGGTGTGCTACTATGTCCACATCGCACCACTGTGTGCCATGCCTGTCATCGTCAACGAGTTTGCCGGGCTGTAAGAGATCCGGGTCGGTAGAACTGGCCAACGGACAGACCGAAGATCCAGCCACTTCACTACAGTTTACAGATTACCACAAGAACCGAATATCAGTTATTGGCATCGTGGATACGTCTATCCAGTAAATAATAAAAACATTTCGAATCTTCCACTGGTTGTTACTTCAAGCGGCGGATCGAATTTACTTGGTCGCAGCTGGTTTATGCCTTTAGGCATCAGCATAGAAGGAATACATGCCATTAACGATGAACTTGGCATCGAGGCAACTCTGGCGATATATAAGCATATGTTTTCGTCTGAATTAAGCCGTTTTTTGGGTCCACCCGTATCATTACATATCAATACTGATGTAACACCAGTCCGACTACCAGCGAGACGCATTCCATTTGCAATTCAAGAGTTATATGAAGAAGAACTAGACCGTCTTTGTTCCCAAGGCATCCTAGTAGCCATTGAATACTCCGACTGGGCGACTCCAACAGTGCCTCCCGGATGCAAAACGCCGCTAAGTAGGTAAAAGGGACAAAAATTCGCCAACAGGCAAGCAATCAGAAGACGCAGTAGGTAAAAAATGTTTAAATCTTGAAATAGTTTTTATTGGAAAAAAACCCTTTTACCAAAAGAAGGAGAGGGAAATAGTTGGGCTGTTAAAAACACCTCTTAAAAAAAAAACACCTTTTTCGCAGGCCAACGAAGTCTATCTGTTTTTAATCCGATTTTGAGGAACAATACCTCATTCGACGGAAAATTATTCACTATCTTTCATAGTTCAAGTGTAGTTATACTTTAGTGTGAGTTAGTGGCGTAAACAAAACGCCAAGCAGAGAGACCAAAAAAAATACATACAAAATTGAATTTTTCAATTGGCTCGAAATTGGACCCTGGGGCCAAATATTATTTCCATTTCTTGTTCTTCTTCTTTCCCATGCTGCATGCCGCGATTGGCACGCATACACATACAGTTTACGTAGCGTTGCGTCTGTGTGTGTATGCGTGTGCTCAGCTGCTCTGTGAGTTTCAAGCAGTGACCTAGTAAATCCGATTTGTATTGACTGTAACTTGTGTTATATTTATGCGATCTGATTGAAATTTCGGGATCTGATGTTTTATATCCAAAACTATCATATTAGTAAATTTCTTGGCGATACTCCAATTTTTATGAAAATGTTTCTTCTAGAGCTATATGATATAGTAGTCCGATCTTGATAATTTTCATACTTGATCTGCTCCGGGCTATAAGTAGCTCAAATATGAAGTTTCACCCCGATAGCTCTTAAGATGGCGGCGTGAAGTTGATTTGCACAGACGGACGGACGGACGGACAGACAGACATGGCTATATCGACTCAGCTTCTCCTTCTGTGCGTTACAAACATCTGACCAATTTTATAATACCCTCTGCAAGGGTATAAAAAACCCCATTAGAGATATGCCCACGAAATTTACAGAACATCATCCCAATAGAATAACCAAAATTGAACGTTATAAATTAACATATCAAAACTTTTCACTAAAATTAAGTAACAATCAAATGAAATCCGAATTTAAGGTAAAAAAAAATGTACTCAAATTTTTTGCCGCCACTATATATCCTCTTGGTTCTTTCTATTATGAGTAAAGCAGTTAAGAACCTATTATGTGATAGTTTTTTTTACCATCAAATTTGGGGATTGAAGAGGAATCCTGCTTCACATATTCCCTATCTAAGGCTACTTGGTCAGGCATTTTGTTATATGTATTTTCCTGGAGGGTTTCAATGTCACTGTCTATATCTGTATTGGTTTCAAAGATTTTATAATTTTTTTACATTGATATTTATGGTCTGGTGTTAATTTTTCATTAACCTGATTTATTGTTGTTACTATATTGTTATATTGAATTGTTAATAATTGCGCATAGTGTATTAACGTAACTGGTCTTATAGTTTTATCGGAATTTATGCATTTGAACGATTTTTCGAATTTGTCTTTGTAACGCACCAAAATTATTGTTTCTGTATTAAGTATTGGATGGTTTTCTTCTATTATTTTCACCAATTCATATGGCAATGTATTCAAAATTGAACTGAACAGAGCAGCAGACCTCACACACACAGACGTACCGCTACATAATCTCTTTGTGTATGCGTTCTGTAGTTTGTTGAGGGAAGAAGAAGAAAAAATTGTAGTAAAAAGAGTAATAATTTAAATGTGTTGTTGCTGTATTGATGAATTGTGAGTTGCAGAGAAGAAATTTTGAACATTTAAAAATATTATAATCAAGGACTATCGGTTTTGTTTTGTTTTTAATTATTTGGGACAAAAAAATTTTTTTTTTAATTAGTGCACAAGATTGACAGAGATTTTTATTTATGTAATTATTTGTCCAATCATGTCTTTTAGTAATAGCCGAACACTGGTTAGTATTTTTTAAGTTGCACGATGAAGTGCATAAACTTGAGGTAGAAATTTATATTACTACCCCGTTTGCGTTACTTCGCTCTTTTTGAACGAAGTTGATTTTTGATGTCTTTTATCCACAGGAGTGGCTCGTTCCTTCTTAATTTATGTTTTTAGAAAGTCCTGTTCCAGTTGCCTCTGTTGGAGTAGTCGCTATATTTTGCCACCGCCTTTTGTCTTAATGCGTAGCTTTTGCCCTATACTCAGATAGTGTAAGCGGGGTCCATCGTTGGGATACAACTCTAACGCTTCTTCAAAAGGGAAATGTATGTTTGGCGTTTCACTTTTGAGCACCCTTTTCTTTATTGCTTTTGTTGCTGCTTTTGGTGCTGTTTGTTGTTTTTTGCTGCTTTAGAGCATGTCGCTATATTGCTCACCCTCACAAAAACACACGAGCACTCTAGCGCCGACTCTAGCCAACTCCGCCCTTATGGACCGCCTAGTAGAATTCGTTTATAAGCGCCATCTTTCTAATTCGATTTTAACAAAATTTGGTAGGTTGGTAGATATTATGGCTTCTTAGTGTGCTTCGGGTTCAATCAAAAAGTTGCAGGAGGCAATCGGTTGTTTTCTAGATTCTGAAGGCGATAGTAGGTGTGGCAAAAATGTTAAACATCAATAATTTGCACGTACTGAACAAATCTACATACCAAATTTGGTGGTCCTAGCTTTGTTAGTTTTCGATAAAATCAGTTTTATTAATTTTTCGGGAGCGAAAGTGGGCGTGGCAAAATTTTAAAAAAGATAAATCTGCGCGTGTACTAAGCCAGTACACATTTCAAATTTGGTGTCTATAGCCTTTGAGAAAATCGTTTAATTTGCGATGCGTAAGGGGGCGTGGCAAAAATTGAAAATAAACTTGAACACCGTGACTCTAGCTCCTTTAGTCTCCGAGATGCGGACTGACGGACAGCCGGGCGGACATGGCTAGATCGACTTGCCTGTTGATCCTGATCAATAATATATATACTTTATGGAGACGGAAATGCTTCCTTCTGCCTGTTACATACATTTTGGCGAGTTTAATGTAGCTTACCTTTTCACCCTATTCATGAACCAAACTTGATTACTTTACATACTATACAAGTCTACATACCAAATTTGGTGGTTCTAGCTCTTATAGTCTCCGACATCTAGGAGTTCATACGGACAGATCAAGTACGTATATACTTTATAGGGTCGGAAAAGCTTTCTTCTGTCTGATACATACATTTCTGCAACTTTAATATACCATTTTACCCTATGGTATAAAAATGCGGATAATTATTACATAAAGCCAAGGTAAATAATAACTTTTAAAATTAATTATATAACTTTCAATATAACTTACCTATCACCTGGCCGCAAATTCGAGCCACATTTTGCGCAGCTAAAACATCTTAAATGAAATACACAATTCACAATTTGCTTTTGTTGACTTTGTATATCGATATTATTTATTCCACTAAGAGCTTTGGCTACCATTTCACTTGGCGGAATAGATTCTCCACATCCAGAACAAACACCAGAGCAACCAAACATACTGCAAAACAAAGAAAATAAAAATGCATTATATATTTAAGAGAAACAAACGTGTAGCTGTGGACTATATAATTATTTCTTTAGCCGATTTATTACTGAGCAAAAAAAAAAGCTTAGCAGCGCTTAGATTCATGTGTCTGACAGCTCGAACAAACTGATCCCTCATTGGGTAAGTTTCAATAAACAACCATTACATCACATCTCCGACTGATATGTTTGGTGATGAAGTAGTCCGGCTCTGGATTGTAATGTGGAATGAAACTCCTGGTGCCATTGTTTTCAGAAGCTTTTTCGGAGTCACCCCGATTAAATTCGTTTGTAAGCTGTGTTTTTAATGTAGATGAAAAGGTTACTTTGAGCCCTTGTCCCTAAATTGACTCTTTTTGCACCATAGAAAGCGTAGAACATAGCCAAGTCAACCTTTTGAACGAGCATTAACTATTTAGAAACTCGTCGAACAAGTTGATCAAGCAAATGATCAGGAATAGCGTCGACTAATGCAAATTGATTGTGACTTCCCTTTGTATGTCCTTTTCTAAAAGAATAAAACTAAATTGTCAGTTGTTTAACTTTATTAATCCGTGTCGTGTAGCCATAACGGACCTTTCCACCATAATTGGCAATTTGTTAAGTCTGCAGCTATGAGAAAATTTGAATCCAAAATCAGCTGGCGTATACATTACGCCAATCATGTCTTGGAACAAAATTTCTATTACAGTCTTCGTCTATCGTGCGTTTGAGTACTGAATATCTCTACTCTTTTTACCCCTATTTTTTGGGATGACGATCACTTGCTCGACCCAATATAGGTCGTTTATGAACCGTCATATAACTCGAGACACACAAATTTTTGTGTGCGTCGACTTGTAAAAGTGACCTTTTTCTCTGCCCAGTCTCTGCCGGTGAAGAGCCACTACGTCGTCATCCTTGGTGTAAAGCAAGAAAAATTTCGCACCTTATGTCTGTTGCTACATACACAAATGAAAAAGCATTATTTGTGGTTGTATGCTGGTCGACTGCAGATATAAGGCATATTTTTATATTTCTTTAATGCACGTTGAGGATCGACCGTCCGTCTGGATCAGCGCAAACTCCTCCTAGACAGTTAGAGCTACAGAGCTGAAATTTTGAATGTAGAAATAGCCAGATCGGACCACTTATCATATAGCTCCCATACAAACGCCAAAGTCACGAACAGTGACTTTTCATAATAACCAGAGGGTCGGGGCTAACTTCGACCGAACATTAACTTAACATTAACTTTACTTAGGGTCATTCGTAACAGGCCCGGGCCTGGTGTCATATGGGCCACTTGTTCGTACTGAGCGTTGTACAACTACGTCTATATGTAAAAAAAAAAAAAAACAGAAGTCAACAAAGTGGAAAAACGTTTTAGCCAAAGAAGATAGTCACTGTTTTCGAACGATCGTTCCTATGGGAGCTATATTATGTAGTCACCCGATTTTGATCAAATTTGGCACAGTCGTTTATAGGTGTAATAAACTCACCAACATTAAATTTCACAACAATAGCTCAGACTTCGTGTTCGTGACTTTGCCGTTTGTATGGGAGCTATATGATATAGTAGTCCGATCCGGCTGAATCCGACATATCAAACCTGTGTACTATAAACAAGCCTACATGGAAAAATTCAGCTCTGTAGCTCCAACCGTCTAGGAGGAGTTTGCGATGATCCAGATGGACGGACGGACAGACGGACATGGCTGTTTGAATTCGTCTCGTCGTGCTGATCAAGAATAAATATACTTTATATGGTCGGAGATGCTTCCTTCTATGCGTTGCACATTTCTGCCCAAAATGAATATACCCTTTTTGCAAGGGTATAATGAAGATTTAACATCTTGGAAGGATATGAAGACAGTTCTTTCGAAACTGTATTCGTTATCTTTAAAATACTGTCAACTGATCCGGGACGTCAGTTTTTACCGAACGATGTTTTCAAAAGCAGAAGTTACTGCAAATCCTAGCGGACCCAACGGAATAGGCTAACGACAAAGAACCTGTCAAAGCTTTTATTTCTAAATTCCGTTTTGCAAAAAAATAACTTCTAAGTTAAAGCTTTTAATAAGAAAAAATAGTTTTAACAATAAATATTTATTTGTGCAGATTAAAATGAAATTGCATATGTTGATTAAAATTCCAATGAAATAAAAGAATAAAATAAAAAGAAAAAAATACATTTTTGGACCTTCTTCTTTATTTATTTCTTTCGACTTTTAGTCGACCATTTTCCTACGACTATTTGGAGTCGACTAGTCGAAAGGTTCACCATTTCGAAATTTTTTGCACCCCTACATATGACACAACCAACCAAACACCGGCAGCGCAACAAGGTTGCAGTGCTGAAGCTTACCGGGCGGCTAAAAGTGTCACATTGTTCAAGAAGATTGGTCCTAACCCACGGTGAACCGAATTTTCCCGTACGGCAAGGGTTTCAAGGCGAGTGGCCTTAACTAACATCATGCCTGCTGCTGACTTAGACAACGCTTGGCTGTGAGCTAAGTTCTGTGTTTTATAAACAATGGATGCTGGTTGCTGCATATGAGATTCAGAATATTTTTCAAGAAACATATAGTTTTGGTGCCTAATTTAGTTAAGGTAAAAGAAGAAACAAATCAATTTGAAAAAAAAATATCAAAGAAGCTAACATCGGCTATGCCGAAGTTTATATACCCTTGCAGTCCTTGGTAATAATAATTTTACATGTTCAAAATTTGTTTTCTGCAACTCAATTCATCAATATACAAACAAAACAATTTTACTCTCTGTTTTACAATTTGTTCTTCTTCTTCCCTTATTCCCAAAGCAAAGCAACGCATACACATACAGTTCATGTAGCGTTGCGTCTGTGTGTGTTATATTTATCCGATCACATTCAAATTTTGGGATCTGGGGTTTTATATCCAATATTATCACATATTTAAATTTCATAGCATACTCCGATTTTTATGAAAATGTTTCTTCTAGTTCTTCTAGAGCTATATGATATAGTGGTCCGATCCTTATGAATTTCATACTTTATTTTTCCCGGGTAATAAAAAACCCCGACAGAAAATTTCAGCCCGATAGCTCTTAAGACGGCTGAGTAAAACGCATTCGCACAGACGGACGGACGGACGGACAGATGGACAGACGGACATGGCTATATCAACTCAGCTTCTCATGCCGATCAAGAATTTATATACTTTATGGGGTCGGAAGCGTCTCCTTCCGTGCGTTACAAACATCTGACCAATTTTATAATACCCTCTGTAAAAAACGAAATTAATTTAAATATGAAGGCAAGTAAAGTCACGTTAAGTTCAGTTAAAATAATTCAAGTCAAGTACAACGGTAAATAGACTAACTGTAAAAACATAAAAACAAAGTAAGAGAAACTGAGTTAAACTGTCATAAAGCGCAAAGGAGAGATCATCACAGAAAACACTCTATATCCATAATCCTACAGATGCTATACAACATCGATGGAAGGCCTTTCAGCTCGCAAACGAAGTTTTTGCGTACTGTGAGTTGGCGGTGGTCAATTGATACTCTGATTCGTTGATGTAATTTCTATTTCAGCGTTTTATGATGAACCTAAAATTTAAAATAGATAAATTTATTTTACCTTCTATATTATAGTTAATACAATGTAATTAATATGACCTGTTGCTTCTCAAGTCCCCAATGTTTTGAACTATGAAATGTTTAGGTATCCAAGACTAACTGTTATACAATCCATTGGTATTGGTATATGTCGGATAATAAGTCAAAGCTTACTAGTTAGTTCCAATAGATTGACAGGTGTGTCAGTTGTAGCCCTGGTTGAGCATCTAATCAACCTTAGCAACTAATGTTGAGAGCTGTCTTCAGGTCAGGTCAGTCAACAACCTCCCCGGGAACTAGCCATACAGCAAATAGTACAAGTGAAAATAAAAAGTCTAAAGTGAATATTATAGATTAAAACATGAGTGCAATAAACAAAAGTCTTGGCGCCCCGACATCAGAAGTGGGATCGGCATCACATCCTGCATTTTCAGAGGAACAATCGCGCATAATCCTACAGATGCAAAACCAAAACCGAGTGGAGCTTGTAAAAACTATGCACGCGTCAACACGTGAACAGCAGCAGATACGTGGCGTCACTTTGCCAACATTTTTCCTGATAATGCAGACGCCGATGCTTCGAAATGGTGCATCACCGCAGATATAATATTAACGGAGCAGCCCCTTGAAAGAAGCAAATTAATCATGGCGTTAAGCGAGGCTATGGAAGGCAGTGCTTCCCCAGTGGCTAACCCAAATTTCATATCTCGGTGTAAGTGGCACAAGTTCAAGGAACTATTTCTTCACCGTTGTAAAAACAACGAGACGCCGTCAGCGATGTTTTTAAATTTGCTGAATAGCCGACCAACCAATGGTGAATGCCTTGCGGTTTATTTCAGTCGCTTGGTGACAACTTTAACCGCTAATTGGCAAAACAAAAACATAGAAGAAATAGCCGTTTCAGTTTTGCTCGCACATTTGGCAAGTGTGGATAACCGCCTGCAACGCATTGTTTTTACATCCAAGTTAGAAACTAGAAGCGATCTACAATCTGAACTCTATGCATACACGTTTCAAAAATATCGTGTTGACCGTGACGACGATTCTGGACCTGAAAAGACAAATGTCAGCGGTTGTGTGTTATTTTTGTGAGAAACCAGGACACAAAATCGTTGACTGAAAAAAAATGCAACAAAAACCCGATGCGACGCCGCAGTGAGATAAGCCGTTAGTTACCTGTTTTAGGTGTGGCCTAAAACTCAAATCAATGTTCAAAAGATGCATCAAACATGGATTGTTTCAACAGAAGAATGTGAACCAGTGTTACGTGCCAGAACCAACAGGAACTATGGTTCAACGAGGTGAGATCTACCCAATTTCATTTGACTCCGGTGCAGAATGCTCACTTATAAAAGAAAATATTAGCTGTACATTATCTGGAAAGCGTTTTAACAAGATTATTATGTTAAAAAGAATTGGTGACGCTGGTATATACAGCACATTACAGATTTAAAGCCAGGTTACTATAAACGAAAACTCACTTCAAATATTGTTCCACATAGTACAAGATAATTATTTAAATAGCTACATTGTAATTGCTTGTGAAATCCTTAATCAGTGATTCATAATATCCCCAAGTTTAAAATTGTAACAGCCAAAACTGTAAATATTTGTTCAGTAGATGTGGATCCAGTTGACCTTTCCAATCTTGACACCGACTTGCGTCAGTCCGATAAAAAAAAGTTAATAAAATTACTTGAAAGTTATTCCACTGCTTTTATTAAGGGGACACCATCTACATGTGTTAGAACAGGTGAAATGAAAATTCGGTTGATTGACCATACTAAAACTGTCCAACGCCGGCCCTATAGAATTAGCCCTGAAGAAAGAGATATTGTTAGAAAAAGTTGAGTGAGCTGCAAA
This sequence comes from Drosophila willistoni, assembly GCF_018902025.1. Lineage (NCBI taxonomy): Eukaryota > Metazoa > Arthropoda > Insecta > Diptera > Drosophilidae > Drosophila > Drosophila willistoni. Next base: position 11,917,881 of record NW_025814047.1, read on the forward strand.
AATGTTGTTCTCCCTTCGCAAGTCCTATATTGCTCGTCAAAAAGAAAAATGGGACAGATCGCCTTTGAGTCGATTACAGAGAGCTAAATTCTAATACGGTAGCAGACAGATATCCTTTGCCGTTAATTAATGACCAGATTGCTAGGTTGCAAGGTGCGAATTACTTTACTTGTCTTGATATGGCAAGTGGCTTTTACCAGATTCCAATCCACCCCGATTCCATAGAATATACTGCATTTGTTACTCCGGATGGCCAATATGAATTTTTAACTATGCAGTTCGGACTGAAAAATGCGCCATCTGTGTTCCAACGGGCGGTTATGCGAGCTCTGGGTGACTTGGCCTTTTCGTACGTGATTGTTTATATGGACGACATAATGATTGTGTCACCTACGATTGAGATAGGCTTAGAAAGGTTAAAAACAGTGCTAGAAGTTCTCTCAGGAGCTGGATTTATTTTTAATATTAGCAAATGTATTTTCCTGAAAACAGTCGTCCAGTATCTGGGATACGAGATAAAGGCCGGAGAAATTCGACCAAACATCTTGAAAAATTTCTGCTTTGATTTCATTGCCACCGCCACAGACAGTTTTTAGTGTACGGCAGTTCATCGGGTTAGCATCCTATTTCCGTAAGTTTATACCCGGCTTCTCACAAATAATGAAACCATTATACACTCTAACGTCGAGAAAAGACAGCTTCACTTGGGATCCTGAGCTCGAAGGTATTCGTAAAAAAAATAGTCACCATCCTTACCAATGAGCCGGTTCTAGTAATATTTGTCCCACAACACCCTATAGAATTACACACTGATGCTAGCTCGATCGGATTTGGTGCCATGCTTTTATATCGTATCAACAATCAACTTCACGTTGTAGAATATTTCAGCAAAACAACTTCCGCCGCCGAGTCTAGATACCACTCATATGAGCTCGAAACTTTGGCCGTGTTTGCATCCGTCAAACATTTCCGTCACTATTTGCTTGGTAGAGAATTTGTGGTTTACACTGATTGCAACTCATTGAAGGCATCACGCACTAAAATAGACCTAACTCCTAGAGTTCATCGTTGGTGGTCCTATTTACAATCATTTAGTTTCACAATACAATATAGAGAAGGTGGTAGAAACCCAGTGCCTCCAACACCATCGTTGGTTTTGGATAAAATACCTGAAAAGCGAGCTAGTATAGCGGAAATATCAAACAATTGGCTGTTGGCCGAACAGCAACGGGACCCAGATATTGTTGACGTTGTAAATAAGCTGAAATCCAACGAGCTGCCAGACGATATAGTTAAAACATATGATTTAAGAAAAGGGATGTTGATTCGCAAAATACAAAAAAAATATCAAAGAAGCTAACTTCGGCTATGCCGAAGTTTATATACCCTTGGCAATAATATTTTTCCTTTTTGAAATTTCTTTCCCTGCAACTCAATTCATCAATACACAAACAAAATATTATTTCTCTTTTTACCACAAGTTTTTCTTCTTCCATCATTTTCTAAGCAAAGCACGGCACGCATACACATACAGTTCATGTAGCGTTGCGTCTGTGTGTGTATGCGTGTGCTCTGTTGATTTGATGATGGCAGTAGTAGGCAGCAAGCAGCGCTGCCGGCAGCGTTTGAACCGATTTATATTGACTGTAACTTGTGTTCTATTTATCGGATCAGATTCAAATTTTGGGATCTGAGATTTTATATCTATTACTATCATATTGGTAAATTTCATGGGGATACTCCAATTTTTGCAAAAATGTTTCTTCTAGAGCTATATGATATAGTGGTCCGATCCCAAAGATTTTCATACTTTATCTCACCCGGGTAAAAAAAAGCTCCCAAAAAAAATTTCATCCCGATAGCTCTTAAGATGGCTGAGTAAAACGCGTACGCACCGACGGACAAACGGACAGACGGTCAGACGGACAGGCGGACAGACGGACAGACGGACATGGCTATATCGACTTAGCTTCTCATGCTGATCAAGAATGTATATACTTTATGGGGTCGGAAACGTCTCCTTCTGTGCGTTACAAACATCTGACCAATTTTATAATACCCTCTGCAAGGGTATAAAAAAGGGTAAAACACGAGCTGAAGATAGTAGCACCATGAAATATTTAGCTTCCTACGATTAAAATCGTTTTGACAAGTCAAAGGCTACCGTTATTAGACACTATGTTGGTGATTGTGTCCTTCTTAAAAACGAAGAAAGACACCCAACTAAACTAGACCCAAAATTTAAAGGACCATTTTTGGTAGCTGAAGTTCTAGATGGTAATAGATATATGTTAAAGTCGTTATCCAACAAGCGACTATATAAGTATTGACATGAAGACATAAGAAAACTTCCAGATGGTATTGTTCCCCAAGAGTTTGATATTGACAGCGAAGGTTCAAGCTTGTCAAGGGGTCAATTGGATTGGATAAGTGAGACGAAAAAACAAAAAAAATTATTATTTAAGAACTGGTTACGTTTTGTAAGAATAAATGGAAAAAAGTTGTATGAAAGAAGAATGGTTATCCGTCTAAGAAAACCGATGTTTGATTATCCGTCTAGGAGAGACGATGGTTATCCGTCTAGAAAAGACGATGGTTGGTTATCCGTCTAAGAAAGACGATGGTTGGTTATCCGTCTAGGAGATAAAGATAAAGATTCATATGACAATTATTGCTTAAAACCAAACAAAACATGCATCCACACTCTGTGGAAAACACTTAAGATTATAACAGCGGCGCGGTATCAAGTAGCCAACGCTGAGCATGAAATATAAACAATTGTCAACCCCCGAAAACGTGGGTCATTAGAATAAGTATTTTTAAGAACAATTGTCGCCTAGAGTCTAAGAGTTCATTTATATACACAATACTTTTGTAAATAAAATCAGTTCATATTTTGAATTCAACGAATGAAGATTGGGTTATTTTCCTTCTCCCGGAATCCCTATTCATTTTGGTCCTTCGAGCCGGATATGAACCAGCGACCTATGGATTCTTATGCAAGTGTAAAGCTAAGATCAGCTAAAGGTAACAAAATAAAAAAAAAAACTCTTGTTTTCCCCCACCAGTGGTAAGAGACAGAGTATAATATAAAAGCAAAATATTGCTTAATAAATAAAAAGTGCGTGCGACCGAGTTTAATAAAGGCAGTTTGGCTAGTCGAGCAACTGCAATAATTTCGGCGGCGGTAAAAATATTAATTACGGAGTTGGTGTGTGACGTATTCGAAGACCTAATATCGAAAAAAGTGAACTAGTGTATATATACACTATATGTAGTTGCAAATTGGCAACTACCAACAGCAGCAGAGCAACAAGATAGTTGCAAAGGAGAGGCCGCTGGAGAACATACATTGCCACTAGAAGAAAGTCTGGTGCGATGACCGGCACCGGTACCGCCTGAGCCCATAGGCCTTGGACAACAGCAGCTGGTCGAGAAGTAATATAAAACAAGAAGGCGAGCAAACTATCGCTACCCATTGGCAGACAAGAAGCGGCAGACAAGAAGCGGCAGACAACTCTACTTGGCGGACAACAGTGGCGAACGGTGTCTACAACAGGATCATCAGATAAGATATAAATTAAAATAGTTATAAATATTTTTTTTATTATATACTTATATACTTATACCGGTATCCTAATATATGAATAAGACAAAAATGTTCCCCACAAAAACTGAAAAATTGTTAGCGAAGCAACACGAGTTGCATAAAAGGTTAAAGAAGCTAGAAGAGTTAGATGCTAGTAAGTTTACTAGCAAGATTATTAACGAAGTAAGTGAGATACAGAAGCTATGGATTAGTTACCATAGCCAAATGCTAGAGAGTGGAGTAACTCAACACTACTATTTCACAGATGGAAAGTATGAGGAAGGTTTAGATATGGCAGCCAAATTACTAGCCAAAGGAGAGTCTAGCAGGCAGAGCACTGTTGTTTCGGAAACCATTGAAGCAGATGCAACAATGTCAGAAAATGTTGAGGTCAGCAACGGAGAGTCGCGGGGAAACGCGACCTCCAGTATTGAGAACCAGGAAAAATTTGAAGAAAAGGTTCGTCATCTCTAGCAATATTTGGAGATGGTGAGCAAAGATTTACGTACGATAGACAATAGAACAGGCGAAATGTATATTAAGAAAATAAAATTCTTGTTCAGAAAGGTACAGGTGTGCCAAGCTTATACACATGAACTATACTATATGTTAGGGATGTGATTTAAAGAGGTCATAGAAGAATTGGAGTTCGACCTTCAGAATACCTTGGTAGCATTAGAAGAGAAAATAAACGATCAGAAAAGTTTGAAAGTTGAGAATGTTACCGTGAGATCCTCTCTCACTACCGGTGTTGCCAAAAATACAGGTACCCACATTTTCTGGAGAACCTAGAGAATGGGATCTGTTTGTGGAATTATTCACGGAATTAATTGAAAAAAGAGGATTTAATTCTGGCTCTTAAGTTCAATTATTTAAAATCCGCGTTAAAGGGCGAAGCAAGGAGCATGGTAGCTCATCTATTGTCAGGTTCAGCTGACAATTATAGTGCCGCTTGGGAACTGTTAACCAAGCGGTACGAGAATAATCGGAGGGTATTTTCCGAACAACTAAGTCGGATCGTTGATTTACCGATGATCAACAATGAATCCGCGAAAAATGTTAGGGATGTGATTGACATAATTAATGAGTCAGTGCACCTGATCAAAATTAAAGCCAATTTGTCCGATGAAGTTGACGTAATATTCGCTCAACACATACTTCGAAAATTTGATAGATTGTATGAGAGCCAAATTAGAAAAACAAGGGAAATTCAAAAGCTATCTGATGTCATGGAATACTTGGAGCAAAGATATTGCTCGTTAAGTGCCATGAGCAAAGAAGAGAAGAAGCCGCTACAAACTGTTTTAAATTATGCGGAATTCGAAGATAAATGTCCGATTTGCAAAATTGCCGGGCATAAAGCGTATAAGTGCTATAAGTTTAAAGGATTGACACCTACGGAATGGTATGAAACAGCCAAAAAAGTACACATGTGCACAAGATGCTTGAACCATTCAAGCAATAAAGTGTGCACTAATGAAATGGTCTGTTCATTGTGCAGTAAGGGACACCATACCTTACTCCATTTTTAAGAAAAACAGGAGAGTATTAATACTTGTGTAACGGCACAATCAACATTGTTGGCCACAGGTAAAAGTTAAAAAATGTAAATGTGGGATATAAGACTCTAAGAGCCCTTATTGATTGTGGTTCACAGAGCACCATTTTGTCCGAAGAGGCCGCTCAAATATTAACCTAATTAAACATTACCTAAAATTAAACATATAACAATAACAATAGATTCAGTTAAGAAATAAGTGGCGTGTGCTCAATAAAAGCCAAAAAATCAATATATAAGGTAAAAATAGATGTAACGATGCGAAATCCCTGGAAAAGACATCTTAAGGTGGAGGCAATTGTGTTGCCAAAGTTAATGGAAGCTCTTCCATTAAAAATAGCAAACGTGGATATGTCAAAATGGCAAACTTACGTGCTAGCTGATCCTTCTTTTAATAAACCTGGTAAGGTTGATATAATAATGGGGGTAAACGTTTATACCCAAATCTTAAAAGGGGGAGTTACAAAAATTGATGGGCTACTAGGCCAAAATACACAATTTGGTTCGATCGTCTCGGAATGCACCGAATCGAAAAAGTATAAATTTGTAGTGGCAACAACAGTAGATGTCACAGGTTTTAAACAACGTTGGGAGAACAAGAAAGGTAAATGTCAAAATAAAAAAATACAATGCCAAACAAACTCAACAAAAAAATTCAGAAAATAAATTTGTGGCCCCCGGCAGGACCTCACATTGGAGGTAAAGTAAAAACTGGGGAAGAAAAATTATATATCCCAGAGCCAGTACAAAATAAGAATTTTCAGATGGCAATGGTTGAATTAAATAATGATAATTTAAATAATAATGTCAAAATAGATTCAGTTAAAAAAGTGTCCGAGTCTGTATTAGAAAAAGGGCAGGTATTTCAAACTAAAGGGACAACATTTGAACAGAATAACCGCTCAAATTTCAGGTATATCATAACTGTGGAGCAAAAGCCACATTGGTTTAAACCGAAAGGTAGAAGTAGTAGGTCTTTAAAGTTTACACCATGTAAAAAGGCTAGAAGTCAACACAGTAATACACATCAGGAGTGGGTAGATATGCGGAAACAGAAATTATAAACCATTGGGCGATATTAGTAATTTGCCAAATATTATATAAAATCCAGTAGAAGCCAATTTAGTTAACCATACGGCAGAATAGGAAAGAATAGGAAGTCAGTCCAACATGTAGCTTTTATGCTTCTCTAACAACAATTATCTTAGCGGACGTTGACGATACTATGCGCAGTACGTTCAAGTGGCCCCTACGACACCAGGACAAAGCCTGTTACGCGCGAGCCCAAGCAGATAACTGCCCACCTCCCACCCGACCGACCGAGGGGTGCAGCCGTATAACGCACGGCACGAATCGAGTGGACAAAATACACCATAGAAAAGACAGACAAACAAATAATACTATAGCTATCTATTAACTAAATGGGATAGGATAGATGTTTTAAACATATTAATAGAAAACTCTGAGCCGATTACAGGGAATAGAAGGTTGTAATCAGAGCAGAGGACCCTAAAAGGTTCATGCATAGCATAGTTAGAAGAACAACGACTAAGGGATAAAGGTATCAAAGGATGTCTACTCCGTCTACATGGTACCGACAGATTCACCTGAGCTAATAACTCAGGCGAGTCGATATCACCAATTAGGAGCTTGTGCATAAAAATGACACCAAGCTTAATTCTACAGTCAGTTAGGGACGGAAGGTTAATCAAGAGAAGTCTACTAGAATACGAAGGCAAATTGACATTGCGATCCCAGCTTAAGCCACGAAGAGCAAATAGCAAGAACTGCTTTTGAACGGATTCTAGTCTAATCTGGTGCGACTCATATTGAGGTGACCAAATGCAAGATCCATACTCTAAAATAGGACGGACAAGCGAAGTAAAAAGAACTTTAGTTGTATAGGGGTCATCAAATTCTTTTGACCATCTTTTAATGAAACCCAGGAACCGTGGTGGAAATATGGGTGTTAAAATTTAACTTATGGTCCATAAGTACGCCCAAATCATTCATATTATTTAGACGTTCTAAAGGGCTGTTGTTTAGAAAATAAGTGACCAGTTGAGAAGAGTTACGAAAAAAAGTTATTACCTTACATTTGGTAGTGTTAAGATTTAGTAGATTAAACTGGCACCAGGATTGAAAGTTTTTAAGATCAGCTTGTAGCCGACTAAATGAATCTGTATCTTTATAAGTAAGACAAAGCTTGACATAGTCAGCATACATAAGCACACGCGAATGAACAATGACTGATGGAAGATCGTTAATAAATAGTGTGAAGAGCAGAGGGCCAAGATGACTACCTTGAGGTACACCAGAAGACACAGAAATGGAAACGGAAAAAGAAGACTTAAAAAGTACCTTCTGTTTTCTATTTGTTAAATATTCTCGAACCCAAGAATAGAAAAGGGGTGGAAACCCAATGTCGCTCAGCTTAGAAAGTAATAGGGTATGATTAACGGAATCAAAGGCTTTGCTGAAGTCAGTGTATATGACATCAGTTTGTTTACCATTTTTGAACCCCTTGATAATTATTGATGTATATTCTAAAAGGTTAGTGGTTGTAGATCTACGTTTCACAAACCCATGTTGGGATAACGAAATAATAGAGCTGCAAAAATGTTGCAATTGAGAAGTTATAATTTTCTCAAAAGCTTTCGGAATAGCGGACAATTTTGAGATACCCCTATAGTTAGAGGCTTCGGACTTTTTGCCATTTTTAAGAGGAATGATATACGACTCCTTCCAAATAGATGGTTCAACGCAAAAAGAAGAAGATTCGACAGGCAATAGAAACAATTTTAAAATGGGTTTACATAATGCGTTTGCACAGAACCTGAGTACACATCCAGGAAGACCATCTGGCCATGGAGAATAAACAGGTTTAACTACTTTAAGTTCGCTAAGAATAGAGCTTTCATCAACCAATGGATTGAAAATGCAATTAGCCTTTTTTAAATGATAAGGATACGGACTTGCTCGATATTCCGTTGAGGAATAAGTTGCCTGATCAGTGCTCGCTTTATTATTTTGAAAAGACAAAAAAGATGGGTGCACAGAGGTCTTACGTTTAGAATTAACAAAATTATAAAATTGTTTAGGGTCAGAAGAAAACTGAAGCTTACACCGCTGAAGATAATTCTTATAGCATTGAATATTAAGCATCATGAATTTTGAACGAGCGACTGTATACAGAGCATAATCTGATGAACGACGTGTTTTTTGAAACTTCTTATAATATCGTGTCATCAAATTTTTCAAATTGGATGTTTTCATTAAGGCTGGCAAAGTCAGTCTTACGAAAGCACCTAGTTAGAGTTAACTCATTTAAACCAAGTAATGGTGAAAGCAAGGGCAAATCAATTTTTAAATTTAATGTAGGATGAAATTTGTCTTCTGGAAGAACAAATGGTTCGATCCTAGAAACCTCACAATAAGAAGATTCCAATACAAAAATAAGATCTTACGATTTTCCATTAGAATTTAAGACAGGATTGACTTGGGATAAAGATAAGCCTAGAAGGCCATCAATAAAGTCATGTGACAAAGAGGGCAGCAACGTGGTAGATTCATCTGTTAGTGACCATGCTAAAGCGGGTAAATTAAAATCACCTACAACTATGAGCATGTCTTGACTCGAAACTAAAGAGGAGACAAACTGAATTGCCTCTAAATGATTTAAATATACCACCATGTCTGACAATGGTGGAATATAGGAACAAGTAATGAAAGCATTAAAAGATTTTAAATTTACTTTAACACCGACAAACTCAATCTCCTGGGTACTAGAAAATTGAATCATTTCGATGATAAAGCAGCATCAACAGCTATCAGAACGCCACCACCTATGCGAGAAATCCGGTCACGTCTGAATATAGAAAAGTTTGTGGAAAAAACCGATGCATCAGCAATATCAGGTTTTAGCCACGTCTCTGTGAAAGCTAGAATGTTATGCTCAAAAGAAAGACTATCTACATAGAGATTAGGAAGTTTAGATTTCAGTCCTCTAACGTTCTGGTAACCCAGGTTAAGGGACGAAGCTAGTGTTTTGACACACCAGCAGATGCTGATGTGGCAGGAATAGTATTAGTTGTTGTTCTTGGCAAGCGATTTGGTTGCCGATTTTTCTTTTTTACAGTATAATATACTGTGTTTCTGCCAAAAATCTTCTCGACATATAGTGTCGAAGATATTTGCAGAAACACTAATTTTAAAGGACGAAATGTCCCGAGAATAAGAAAATTTAAACTTCTCCACCGCAATATTCGAGACGTTAACTTTCTTCCGAATATAGGCTATTACATCATCAGATGTGACAACAGGGTCTATCTTAAAAACAAATATATGTTTCTTTGGTGGTATGCCAACGAGAGGCCGCGGTCCCGAAGCGTCAGCCGCAGCAGTAACGTTGGACAAGTCACCCACTGCAGCAGTCAACTTGTTTACGGGGCCCTCGATACTTTTAGAACAATCGGCAATTTCCATTGGAATGGGTTATTGCCCGGACAAATCGGACACTACAATAGGCATCGTTTTTAAGAGATCATTCCCAGGTGATACCGGTAATTCCTTACTAATAGCATTCACAACCGGGCTCTTAAACTATATCAATTGCTGTACATTAGGAGTGGACGGTGCATGAGACCTGTCGGGGACGATAAGAGACGCTGGCGGATCTACTGATACAGCAACACCCCAAGGACTGGTCTTTTTACGTTTCGGAGACTCATTCATAAGCGATAAACTTCTGAACTGAGTCTCCACCGCAGTAAACTCCGCTTGGAGTTTATTAAAACCTGCCCTTAAAGTGTCAAAACTATCTCTAGTCCGCCTCATGAAATAGCGCATCTCATTCTCGACCTCCCGGCAAGCATCACATCCATATTTTTACTAATGATAATATTAATAATAATAATTTGTTTAAGACAACTATGGTTTCACCAAATCAGATGTACCAAGAAATATACAAAACGAAACAAAAATAACACAAAAATAAGTCAAAAAGATTCATATGACAATTATTGCTTAAAACCAAACAAAACATGCATCCACACTCTGTGGAAAACACTTAAGATTATAAAAGCGGCGCGGTATCAAGTAGCCAACGCTGAGCATGAAATATAAACAATTGTCAACCCCCGAAAACGTGGGTCATTAGAATAAGTATTTTTAAGAACAATTGTCGCCTAGAGTCTAAGAGTTCATTTATATACACAATACTTTTGTAAATAAAATCAGTTCATATTTTGAATTCAACGAATGAAGATTGGGTTATTTTCCTTCTCCCGGAATCCCTATTCATTTTGGTCCTTCGAGCCGGATATGAACCAGCGACCTATGGATTCTTATGCAAGTGTAAAGCTAAGATCAGCTAAAGGTAACAAAATAAAAAAAAAAAACTCTTGTTTTCCCCCACCAGTGGTAAGAGACAGAGTATAATATAAAAGCAAAATATTGCTTAATAAATAAAAAGTGCGTGCGACCGAGTTTAATAAAGGCAGTTTGGCTAGTCGAGCAACTGCAATAATTTCGGCGGCGGTAAAAATATTAATTACGGAGTTGGTGTGTGACGTATTCGAAGCCCTAATATCGAAAAAAGTGAACTAGTGTATATATACACTATATGTAGTTGCAAATTGGCAACTACCAACAGCAGCAGAGCAACAAGATAGTTGCAAAGGAGAGGCCGCTGGAGAACATACATTGCCAATAGAAGAAAGTCTGGTGCGATGACCGGCACCGGTACCGCCTGAGCCCATAGGCCTTGGACAATAGCAGCTGGTCGAGACGTAATATAAAACAAGAAGGCGAGCAAACTATCGCTACCCATTGGCAGACAAGAAGCGGCAGACAACTCTACTTGGCGGACAACAGTGGCGAACGGTGTCTACAACAGGATCATCAGATAAGATATAAATTAAAATAGTTATAAATATTTTTTTTATTATATACTTATATACTTATACCGGTATCCTAATATATGAATAAGACAAAAATGTTCCCCACAAAAACTGAAAAAATGTTAGCGAAGCAACACGAGTTGCATAAAAGGTTAAAGAAGCTAGAAGAGTTAGATGCTAGTAAGTTTACTAGCAAGATTATTAACGAAGTAAGTGAGATACAGAAGCTATGGATTAGTTACCATAGCCAAATGCTAGAGAGTGGAGTAACTCAACACTACTATTTCACAGATGGAAAGTATGAGGAAGGTTTAGATATGGCAGCCAAATTACTAGCCAAAGGAGAGTCTAGCAGGCAGAGCACTGTTGTTTCGGAAACCATTGAAGCAGATGCAACAATGTCAGAAAATGTTGAGGTCAGCAACGGAGAGTCGCGGGGAAACGCGACCTCCAGTATTGAGAACCAGGAAAAATTTGAAGAAAAGGTTCGTCATCTCTAGCAATATTTGGAGATGGTGAGCAAAGATTTACGTACGATAGACAATAGAACAGGCGAAATGTATATTAAGAAAATAAAATTCTTGTTCAGAAAGGTACAGGTGTGCCAAGCTTATACACATGAACTATACTATATGTTAGGGATGTGATTTAAAGAGGTCATAGAAGAATTGGAGTTCGACCTTCAGAATACCTTGGTAGCATTAGAAGAGAAAATAAACGATCAGAAAAGTTTGAAAGTTGAGAATGTTACCGTGAGATCCTCTCTCACTACCGGTGTTGCCAAAAATACAGGTACCCACATTTTCTGGAGAACCTAGAGAATGGGATCTGTTTGTGGAATTATTCACGGAATTAATTGAAAAAAGAGGATTTAATTCTGGCTCTTAAGTTCAATTATTTAAAATCCGCGTTAAAGGGCGAAGCAAGGAGCATGGTAGCTCATCTATTGTCAGGTTCAGCTGACAATTATAGTGCCGCTTGGGAACTGTTAACCAAGCGGTACGAGAATAATCGGAGGGTATTTTCCGAACAACTAAGTCGGATCGTTGATTTACCGATGATCAACAATGAATCCGCGAAAAATGTTAGGGATGTGATTGACATAATTAATGAGTCAGTGCACCTGATCAAAATTAAAGCCAATTTGTCCGATGAAGTTGACGTAATATTCGCTCAACACATACTTCGAAAATTTGATAGATTGTATGAGAGCCAAATTAGAAAAACAAGGGAAATTCAAAAGCTATCTGATGTCATGGAATACTTGGAGCAAAGATATTGCTCGTTAAGTGCCATGAGCAAAGAAGAGAAGAAGCCGCTACAAACTGTTTTAAATTATGCGGAATTCGAAGATAAATGTCCGATTTGCAAAATTGCCGGGCATAAAGCGTATAAGTGCTATAAGTTTAAAGGATTGACACCTACGGAAAGGTATGAAACAGCCAAAAAAGTACACATGTGCACAAGATGCTTGAACCATTCAAGCAATAAAGTGTGCATTAATGAAATGGTCTGTTCATTGTGCAGTAAGGGACACCATACCTTACTCCATTTTTAAGAAAAACAGGAGAGTATTAATACTTGTGTAACGGCACAATCAACATTGTTGGCAACAGGTAAAAGTTAAAAAATGTAAATGTGGGATATAAGACTCTAAGAGCCCTTATTGATTGTGGTTCACAGAGCACCATTTTGTCCGAAGAGGCCGCTCAAATATTAACCTAATTAAACATTACCTAAAATTAAACATATAACAATAACAATAGATTCAGTTAAGAAATAAGTGGCGTGTGCTCAATAAAAGCCAAAAAATCAATATATAAGGTAAAAATAGATGTAAAGATGCGAAATCCCTGGAAAAGACATCTTAAGGTGGAGGCAATTGTGTTGCCAAAGTTAATGGAAGCTCTTCCATTAAAAATAGCAAACGTGGATATGTCAAAATGGCAAACTTACGTGCTAGCTGATCCTTCTTTTAATAAACCTGGTAAGGTTGATATAATAATGGGGGTAAACGTTTATACCCAAATCTTAAAAGGGGGAGTTACAAAAATTGATGGGCTACTAGGCCAAAATACACAATTTGGTTCGATCGTCTCGGAATGCACCGAATCGAAAAAGTATAAATTTGTAGTGGCAACAACAGTAGATGTCACAGGTTTTAAACAACGTTGGGAGAACAAGAAAGGTAAATGTCAAAATAAAAAAATACAATGCCAAACAAACTCAACAAAAAAATTCAGAAAATAAATTTGTGGCCCCCGGCAGGACCTCACATTGGAGGTAAAGTAAAAACTGGGGAAGAAAAATTATATATCCCAGAGCCAGTACAAAATAAGAATTTTCAGATGGCAATGGTTGAATTAAATAATGATAATTTAAATAATAATGTCAAAATAGATTCAGTTAAAAAAGTGTCCGAGTCTGTATTAGAAAAAGGGCAGGTATTTCAAACTAAAGGGACAACATTTGAACAGAATAACCGCTCAAATTTCAGGTATATCATAACTGTGGAGCAAAAGCCACATTGGTTTAAACCGAAAGGTAGAAGTAGTAGGTCTTTAAAGTTTACACCATGTAAAAAGGCTAGAAGTCAACACAGTAATACACATCAGGAGTGGGTAGATATGCGGAAACAGAAATTATAAACCATTGGGCGATATTAGTAATTTGCCAAATATTATATAAAATCCAGTAGAAGCCAATTTAGTTAACCATACGGCAGAATAGGAAAGAATAGGAAGTCAGTCCAACATGTAGCTTTTATGCTTCTCTAACAACAATTATCTTAGCGGACGTTGACGATACTATGCGCAGTACGTTCAAGTGGCCCCTACGACACCAGGACAAAGCCTGTTACGCGCGAGCCCAAGCAGATAACTGCCCACCTCCCACCCGACCGACCGAGGGGTGCAGCCGTATAACGCACGGCACGAATCGAGTGGACAAAATACACCATAGAAAAGACAGACAAACAAATAATACTATAGCTATCTATTAACTAAATGGGATAGGATAGATGTTTTAAACATATTAATAGAAAACTCTGAGCCGATTACAGGGAATAGAAGGTTGTAATCAGAGCAGAGGACCCTAAAAGGTTCATGCATAGCATAGTTAGAAGAACAACGACTAAGGGATAAAGGTATCAAAGGATGTCTACTCCGTCTACATGGTACCGACAGATTCACCTGAGCTAATAACTCAGGCGAGTCGATATCACCAATTAGGAGCTTGTGCATAAAAATGACACCAAGCTTAATTCTACAGTCAGTTAGGGACGGAAGGTTAATCAAGAGAAGTCTACTAGAATACGAAGGCAAATTGACATTGCGATCCCAGCTTAAGCCACGAAGAGCAAATAGCAAGAACTGCTTTTGAACGGATTCTAGTCTAATCTGGTGCGACTCATATTGAGGTGACCAAATGCAAGATCCATACTCTAAAATAGGACGGACAAGCGAAGTAAAAAAAACTTTAGTTGTATAGGGGTCATCAAATTCTTTTGACCATCTTTTAATGAAACCCAGGAACCGTGGTGGAAATATGGGTGTTAAAATTTAACTTATGGTCCATAAGTACGCCCAAATCATTCATATTATTTAGACGTTCTAAAGGGCTGTTGTTTAGAAAATAAGTGACCAGTTGAGAAGAGTTACGAAAAAAAGTTATTACCTTACATTTGGTAGTGTTAAGATTTAGTAGATTAAACTGGCACCAGGATTGAAAGTTTTTAAGATCAGCTTGTAGCCGACTAAATGAATCTGTATCTTTATAAGTAAGACAAAGCTTGACATAGTCAGCATACATAAGCACACGCGAATGAACAATGACTGATGGAAGATCGTTAATAAATAGTGTGAAGAGCAGAGGGCCAAGATGACTACCTTGAGGTACACCAGAAGTCACAGAAATGGAAACGGAAAAAGAAGACTTAAAAAGTACCTTCTGTTTTCTATTTGTTAAATATTCTCGAACCCAAGAATAGAAAAGGGGTGGAAACCCAATGTCGCTCAGCTTAGAAAGTAATAGGGTATGATTAACGGAATCAAAGGCTTTGCTGAAGTCAGTGTATATGACATCAGTTTGTTTACCATTTTTGAACCCCTTGATAATTATTGATGTATATTCTAAAAGGTTAGTGGTTGTAGATCTACGTTTCACAAACCCATGTTGGGATAACGAAATAATAGAGCTGCAAAAATGTTGCAATTGAGAAGTTATAATTTTCTCAAAAGCTTTCGGAATAGCGGACAATTTTGAGATACCCCTATAGTTAGAGGCTTCGGACTTTTTGCCATTTTTAAGAGGAATGATATACGACTCCTTCCAAATAGATGGTTCAACGCAAAAAGAAGAAGATTCGACAGGCAATAGAAACAATTTTAAAATGGGTTTACATAATGCGTTTGCACAGAACCTGAGTACACATCCAGGAAGACCATCTAGCCACGGAGAATAAACAGGTTTAACTAATTTAAGTTCGCTAAGAATATAACTTTCATCAACCAATGGATTGAAAATGCAATTAGCCTTTTTTAAATGATAAGGATACGGACTTGCTCGATATTCCGTTGAGGAATAAGTTGCCTGATCAGTGCTCGCTTTATTATTTTGAAAAGACAAAAAAGATGGGTGCACAGAGGTCTTACGTTTAGAATTAACAAAATTATAAAATTGTTTAGGGTCAGAAGAAAACTGAAGCTTACACCGCTGAAGATAATTCTTATAGCATTGAATATTAAGCATCATGAATTTTGAACGAGCGACTGTATACAGAGCATAATCTGATGAACGACGTGTTTTTTGAAACTTCTTATAATATCGTGTCATCAAATTTTTCAAATTGGATGTTTTCATTAAGGCTGGCAAAGTCAGTCTTACGAAAGCACCTAGTTAGAGGTAACTCATTTGAACCAAGTAATGGTGAAAGCAAGGGCAAATCAATTTTTAAATTTAATGTAGGATGAAATTTGTCTTCTGGAAGAACAAATGGTTCGATCCTAGAAACCTCACAATAAGAAGATTCCAATACAAAAATAAGATCTTACGATTTTCCATTAGAATTTAAGACAGGATTGACTTGGGATAAAGATAAGCCTAGAAGGCCATCAATAAAGTCATGTGACAAAGAGGGCAGCAACGTGGTAGATTCATCTGTTAGTGACCATGCTAAAGCGGGTAAATTAAAATCACCTACAACTATGAGCAAGTCTTGACTCGAAACTAAAGAGGAGACAAACTGAATTGCCTCTAAATGATTTAAATATACCACCATGTCTGACAATGGTGGAATATAGGAACAAGTAATGAAAGCATTAAAAGATTTTAAATTTACTTTAACACCGACAAACTCAATCTCCTGGGTACTAGAAAATTGAATCATTTCGATGATAAAGCAGCATCAACAGCTATCAGAACGCCACCACCTATGCGAGAAATCCGGTCACGTCTGAATATAGAAAAGTTTGTGGAAAAAACCGATGCATCAGCAATATCAGGTTTTAGCCACGTCTCTGTGAAAGCTAGAATGTTATGCTCAAAAGAAAGACTATCTACATAGAGATTAGGAAGTTTAGATTTCAGTCCTCTAACGTTCTGGTAACCCAGGTTAAGGGACGAAGCTAGTGTTTTGACACACCAGCAGATGCTGATGTGGCAGGAATAGTATTAGTTGTTGTTCTTGGCAAGCGATTTGGTTGCCGATTTTTCTTTTTTACAGTATAATATACTGTGTTTCTGCCAAAAATCTTCTCGACATATAGTGTCGAAGATATTTGCAGAAACACTAATTTTAAAGGACGAAATGTCCCGAGAATAAGAAAATTTAAACTTCTCCACCGCAATATTCGAGACGTTAACTTTCTTCCGAATATAGGCTATTACATCATCAGATGTGACAACAGGGTCTATCTTAAAAACAAATATATGTTTCTTTGGTGGTATGCCAACGAGAGGCCGCGGTCCCGAAGCGTCAGCCGCAGCAGTAACGTTGGACAAGTCACCCACTGCAGCAGTCAACTTGTTTACGGGGCCCTCGATACTTTTAGAACAATCGGCAATTTCCATTGGAATGGGTTATTGCCCGGACACATCGGACACTACAATAGGCATCGTTTTTAAGAGATCATTCCCAGGTGATACCGGTAATTCCTTACTAATAGCATTCACAACCGGGCTCTTAAACTATATCAATTGCTGTACATTAGGAGTGGACGGTGCATGAGACCTGTCGGGGACGATAAGAGACGCTGGCGGATCTACTGATACAGCAACACCCCAAGGACTGGTCCTTTTACGTTTCGGAGACTCATTCATAAGCGATAAACTTCTGAACTGAGTCTCCACCGCAGTAAACTCCGCTTGGAGTTTATTAAAACCTGCCCTTAAAGTGTCAAAACTAAAAATTTCTTTTGCTTTTGTGTCTTTACCGTTTTAACTAACTCTCGCGCTCTTGCGTACAAATTGTTGTTGCATGTGTTCAATTTGACGCGCTCTCCCGCTCTTTCCTATTCTTGATTGATTTGCGCTCTCGTCTTTTGCCTACCCGCGAGTCTCTGATACGTGTTTTTGTTTTTGTGTTTTCATTTCTTTTTATTCTTTAGTTGTGAAGGCTTACTCTGCACATTAACCCTTGTGTCAGAACTGGTCAGTATATTCATATACACAGATTTTTTACCTTTAGAATTTTTATTTTTTATTTTTTTGTATTTCCTTTTGTAATTAAATTAAACTTTTGATAAAATGGTTGTCTGCTCAAAAAATAATTGCATAGTTGCCACTAATGCGGTTGACTCCCCTGATTATATTCTTTGTTGGTTGTGTGACAATGCGGTTCACGTTAAGTGTGCAGGTTACACAGGCAGAATCAAGGAGTCTATTGCTAAAGGTGGTGGCTTAAAATATGGATGTGATGCTTGCCGGGAGGTCGAGAATGAGATGCGCTCTTTCATGAGGCGGACTAGAGATAGTTTTGACACTTTAAGGGCAGGTTTCAATAAACTCCAAGCGGAGTTTACTGCGGTGGAGACTCAGTTCAGAAGTTTATCGCTTATGAATGAGTCTCCGAAACGTAAAAGGACCAGTCCTTGGGGTGTTTCTGTATCTGTAGATCCGCCAGCGTCTCTTATCGTCCCCGACCGGTCTCATGCACCGTCCACTCCTAATGTACAGCAATTGATATAGTTTAAGAGCCCGGTTGTGAATGCTATTAGTAATGAATTACCGGTATCACCTGGGAATGATCTCTTAAAAACGATGCCTATTGTAGTGTCCGATGTGTCTGGGCAATTACCCATTCCAATGGAAATTGCCGATAGTTCTAATAGTATCGAGGGCCCCGTAAACAAGTTGACTGCTGCAGTGGGTGACTTGTCCAACGTTACTGCTGCGGCTGACGCTTCGGGACCGCGGCCTCTCGTTGGCATACCACCAAAGAAACATATATTTGTTTCTAGGCTAGACCCTGTTGTCACATCTGATGATGTAATAGCCTATATTCGGAAGAAAGTTAACGTCTCGAATATTGCGGTGGAGAAGTTTAAATTTTTTTATTCTCGGGACATTTCGTCCTTTAAAATTAGTGTTTCTGCCAATATCTTCGACACTATATGTCGAGAAGATTTTTGGCCTAAACATATAATAGTTAAGGAATATACTGTAAAAAAGAAAAATCGGCAACCGATTCGCTTGCCTACAACAACAACTAATACTATTCCTGCCACATCAGCATCTGCTGGTGTGTCAAAACACTAGCTTCGTCCCTTAACCTGGGTTACCAGAACGTTAGAGGACTGAAATCTAAACTTCCTAATCTCTATGTAGATAGTCTTTCTTTTGAGCATAACATTCTAGCTTTCACAGAGACGTGGCTAAAACCTGATATTGCTGATGCATCGGTTTTTTCCACAAACTTTTCTATATTCAGACGTGACCGGATTTCTCGCATAGGTGGTGGCGTTCTGATAGCTGTTGATGCTGCTTTATCATCGAAATGATTCAATTTTCTAGTACCCAGGAGATTGAGTTTGTCGGTGTTAAAGTAAATTTAAAATCTTTTAATGCTTTCATTACTTGTTCCTATATTCCACCATTGTCAGACATGGTGGTATATTTAAATCATTTAGAGGCAATTCAGTTTGTCTCCTCTTTAGTTTCGAGTCAAGACATGCTCATAGTTGTAGGTGATTTTAATTTACCCGCTTTAGCATGGTCACTAACAGATGAATCTACCACGTTGCTGCCCTCTTTGTCACATGACTTTATTGATGGCCTTCTAGGCTTATCTTTATCCCAAGTCAATCCTGTCTTAAATTCTAATGGAAAATCGTAAGATCTTATTTTTGTATTGGAATCTTCTTATTGTGAGGTTTCTAGGATCGAACCATTTGTTCTTCCAGAAGACAAATTTCATCCTACATTAAATTTAAAAATTGATTTGCCCTTGCTTTCACCATTACTTGGTTTAAATGAGTTAACTCTAACTAGGTGCTTTCGTAAGACTGACTTTGCCAGCCTTAATGAAAACATTGCTACTACCGATTGGTCTTATCTGTACAATTGTAGTGATATGAACTCGGCTGTTCGTTTTTTCTATGATACACTGAATTCACTCTTTGATATTTGTGTGCCTCTTGGTAGGCTGGAGCGGCTTAACAAACCTCCCTGGTTCTCTCGTGAGCTATCCAATTTGAAAAATGTGAAGACACGATATTATAAGAAGTTTCAAAAAACACGTCGTTCATCAGATTATGCTCTGTATACAGTCGCTCGTTCAAAATTCATGATGCTTAATACACAATGCTATAAGAATTATCTTCAGCGGTGTAAGCTTCAGTTTTCTTCTGACCCTAAACAATTTCATAATTTTGTTAATTCTAAACGTAAGACCTCTGTGCACCCATCTTTTTTGTCTTTTAAAAATAAAAAAGCGAGCACTGATCAGGCAATTGCCGACATGTTTGCGAGTTTTTTCAAAACAACTTATTCCTCAACGGAATATCGAGCAAGTCCGTATCCTTATCATTTAAAAAAGGCTAATTGCATTTTCAATCCAGTGATTGATGAAAGTTCTATTCTTAGCGAACTTAAATTAGTTAAACCTGTTTATTCTCTGGGGCCAGACGGTATTCCTGGATGTGTACTCAGGTTCTGTGCAAACGCATTATGTAAACCCATTTTAAAATTGTTTCTATTGTCTGTAGAATCTGCCTCTTTTCCATCTATTTGGAAGGAGTCGTATATTATTCCTCTGCATAAAAATGGCAAAAAGTCCGAAGCCTCTAACTATAGGGGTATCTCAAAATTGTCCGCTATTCCGAAAGCTTTTGAGAAAATTATAACTTCTCAATTGCAACATTTTTGCAGCTCTATTATTTCGTTATTTCAACATGGGTTTGTGAAACGTAGATCTACAACCACTAACCTTTTAGAATTTACATCAATAATTATCAAGGGGTTCAAAAATGGTAAACAAACTGATGTCATATACACTGACTTCAGCAAAGCCTTTGATTCCGTTAATCATACCCTATTACTTTCTAAGCTGAGCGACATTGGGTTTCCACCCCTTTTCCTTTCTTGGGTTCGAGAATATTTAACAAATAGAAAACAGAAGGTACTTTTTAAGTCTTCTTTCTCCGTTTCCATTTCTGTGACTTCTGGTGTACCTCAAGGTAGTCATCTTGGCCCTCTGCTCTTCACACTATTTATTAACGATCTTCCATCAGTCATTGTTCATTCGCGTGTGCTTATGTATGCTGACGATGTCAAGCTTTGTCTTACTTATAAAGATACAGATTCATTTAGTCGGCTACAAGCTGATCTTAAAAACTTTCAATCCTGGTGCCAGTTTAATCTACTAAATCTTAACACTACCAAATGTAAGGTAATGACTTTTTTTCGTAACTCTCCTCAACTGGTCACTTATTTTCTAAACAACAGCCCTTTAGAACGTCTAAATAATATGAATGATTTGGGCGTACTTATGGACCATAAGTTAAATTTTAACACCCATATTTCCACCACGGTTCCTGGGTTTCATTAAAAGATGGTCAAAAGAATTTGATGACCCCTATACAACTAAAGTTTTTTTTACTTCGCTTGTCCGTCCTATTTTAGAGTATGGATCTTGCATTTGGTCACCTCAATATGAGTCGCACCAGATTAGACTAGAATCCGTTCAAAAGCAGTTCTTGCTATTTGCTCTTCGTGGCTTAAGCTGGGATCGCAATGTCAATTTGCCTTCGTATTCTAGTAGACTTCTCTTGATTAACCTTCCGTCCCTAACTAACCGTAGAATTATGCTTGGTGTCATTTTTATGCACAAGCTCCTAATTGGTGATATCGACTCACCTGAGTTATTAGCTCAGGTGAATCTGTCGGTACCATGTAGACGGAGTAGACATACTTTAATACCTTTATCCCTTAGTCGTTGTTCTTCTAACTATGCTATGCATGAACCTTTTAGGGTCCTCTGCTCTGATTACAATCTTCTATCCCCTGTAATCGGCTCAGAGTTTTCTATAAATATGCTTAAAACATCTATCCTATCCCATTTAGTTAATAGATAGCTATAGTATTATGTGTTTGTCTGTCTTTTCTATTGTGTATTTTGTCCACGCAATTCGTGCCGTGCGTTATACGGCTGCACCCCTCGGTCGGTCGGGTGGGAGGTGGGCAGTTATCTGCTTGGGCTCGCGCGTAACAGGCTTTATCCTGGTGTCGTAGGGGCCACTTGAACGTACTGCGCATAGTATCGTCAACGTCCGCTAATGTAAAATAGACAGTATGGAAACCGTTGAAAGAGACGGTACTTAAGCTGTTGAAATAGACCGTATGAATGAATTGTGTATTGAGATATACAATTATCGATCGCTGCGTGGTGGTATCTGGTCCAAGAGAAGTTGTTGTTGTTGCGATTGATGTACAAATTGATCATTGATGATGTAAAAATTTAAGATGTAAAAACTGATAATATTATTCGATAAATAATGTAAATGAATTATTATTAGTACGATTATGACTATTATTAGTACAGAAATGGTACTAAATTTGGAAAGGGTTGATTCATAACGATTTAAATATTGTGTAAATTAAGAATGAATTGATGTTAAAGATTGAAGATTGAGGTAACACTTCGTTAAGTTTATTGACGGTCTGGGTTACACGAGGACGTGTAAAGGTCAGGATGGCCGTGTCGGATAGTGTTGATTAAGTGACTAATAAGTCAAAGCTTACTAGTTAGTTCCAATAGATTGACAGGTGTGTCAGTTGTAGCCCTGGTTGAGCATCTAAGCAACCTTAGCAACTAATGTTGAGAGCTGTCTTTAGGTCAGGTGCTATATAAGGGGGGCCTCGGGCTAGAGAGCTCAGTCAACAACCTCCCCGGGAACTAGCCATACAGCAAATAGTACAAGTGAAATTAAAAAGTCTAAAATGAATATTATAAATTAAAACATGAGTGCAATAAACAAAAGTCTTGGCGCCCCGACATATATAATACCAGACTAACTTCGACCGCGTTTAAGTTTGTACACCCAAGTTAACAGATATATATAACTGACAAATGTTTAATTTTAAAGTAATTAAATATTAAATTTTATAATAGCTTGGAAAATAACAAGTTATTGAATAAAGTCACAGTTCGTGACTTGGCCGTTTTTTATGGGAGCTATATGATATAGTGATCCGATCCGTCTGAATCCGACATATACAAACTGTGCAGTATATACAAGACTACTCAACTCTGTAGTCCTTACGGTCTAGTAGGAGTTTCAGACGGACGGACAGACGGACATGGCTTTTTGAACTCTTCTTATCGTCCTGACCAGGATAAATGGAAAAATAGCAATATCTGTCGGTAATTTTAGTTTTGTTTTTGCAAAGGAAATCGCGAAGTAATATTAAAGAGCGGTTGGATGCTGTGTACGGTGACTCAACATGCGCAACCCTGAAACCATGGCCAAATTGGTCGAATTGGGCTACTGCAGCCTCATCCACCGTATTCTCCATAATATTGTGGTCCAAAACGGTTGATTGTTATACTTTATCTTACCCACGTGAAGTTGATTTGCACCAACGGACGGACAGAAGGACAAAATATGTATGCTTAATGGGAAATGTCTCCTTTACCGCGTTTCAAACATCTGACCAATTTAATTATTCCCTATACTATAAAAAAATCAATCAAGCTCCGACCATTCCACTCAATAGCTTTCCTATAACATATTTACTCTGTTCTCCTACTCAAAACTAAAAAATCATTTAGAATACCGCAACCAATTGGTTGCAATCAATTGCGGTGGTACTAACTTCGCGAACGAGTAGCAATCTTGATTGTTGTCGAAAGAACGCTAACCCGTAAAGATCGTTTGTAAGTACGAATCACCTTGAATGACCGAATCCAATCTAACTTAGGGTTTCTTGCACATGAGTTGAATATGAGTTTACGAGACACGGTCGATATGAATTTCGGAATCATTGTGCGGTTTGTTGCCAGAGGGACGGACATTTTCATTGTTTAGGGGGAAGGGAAAAAGGGTCGCTATCTCGAGCACGTAACTTATAGTTAGCACGAGTAAGGGAAAATCAAACTCAATGATTGAGTGCACCGCAAAATTTACGACTCAATGCAGTTCTCTGGTATGTATGCATTAAAATCAAGCTTACTCTTGTTTTTGAAAAGTTCTTGGAATCGTTTTAAATGTCTTACCTGGAGTAGTCTTTTTTACAAAGTATTAGGCCTCGCCTTGTAAAACAACTTGAGCCAACCTCTGCTAGCATTGCTCCACAACAATGACATTTTAGACAACCATTATGCCAATATCTGTCTAGAGCATACAAAAGATATCTATCACTTATTTTATCTATAAATAAACAGAAAAGCAATACATTAATTAATCTTTCCATATATTATTTTGATTAATTTACTGTTTTTGAAAATTATCCAATGATTGTTGCGTTCTCTTAGGCTTAAAGCCTTAAAAAATTGATAAAAATGAAGCTTACTTCCGAAGTTTATATACCCTTACAGTTTTTGGCAATAATATTTTGACATGTTCCGTTACTCAATTTATCAATACATTAACAAAATCTTATTTCCTTTTCTTCGCTATATACGCAATTTATTTTTCTGCTTTCCCCATGCCATTGCAAAATTGTATGTGTACATGCATATACATACATCAGCGATCGGCACGCATACACATATATATTACATATTGACTGCAATTTTTGTTCTATTTATACGATCTGATTAAAACTTTGGGATTTTGTGTTTTATATCACAGTAGTAAATTTCTTAGGGATGTTCCATCCAATCCGTCCATGGTTCGATCCGGATGATTTTCATACTTTTTTTACCCAGGTTATAAGTGGTAAGTTTCATTCCAATAGCTTTCCAAATGGACTCGTGAGGTTAGTTTGCACCAGACTGGCGGACGGACTGATATGGCTAGATAGACTCAGCTTCTCATGCTGATCAAGAATATACATATATATTTTATGGGTTCGGGAACGTCTCCTTCTCCCCGTTACAAACATCTGACCAATTTTAAAATACTCTCTGCAAGGGTATAATAAGGAACTTTGTTTTAAAATAAACCTATTTTTTTTTCAATTTTACTGTGTTATTCCCATTTATTACTGTTTGCACATCGGCAACCGTATTCAGGGCTACTTTACAAAATTTCAATGAAGGAAATAAGTCGTCTCGCCGACTTCGGTATACCATGCACCATACACTGTTTTCCAACACCTAGATTCAAACTGTAGCTTCTAACATCCAATCGAGGGAAAAGCTTCTCAAAAGCTTAAGGATACCTACAAAGGATATTCAATGTCATTTCTAAAAAAAAAGCAAATTTTAATTGTTCATAAAAAAATATGTCTAACTGTTAACTGTTGTAGAAAAAAAAACGCATTTATTGAAAGTGGCGTTGTAATTATGAAACAAGCTCAAAATCAAATTTACGTAAATAGAAAAGTACCGTTATTCCTATTAATCCCAAAGTTCATATATGTTGTTGTTGTGCCCCAACAAGTATTTTGGTAGAACATTGTAACATCGAGAATTGTACTGTTAGACCAATATTTGAAATATAGGTATGGGTGGCGTTATAATTGTGAAACGTACATACCTTATATAAAAGAAATTTACTGATAATAAAAATTCTTATGATTTTTAATGGCACCCGAGTAGGTACAAAGTTAAGTGACAGTGAAGTTTAATAAACAGTGCTAATCTAATACTGAAGTGAACCGTTTTTTTTTTTTGTATTTATTGTTGTGTTAATACATACATGTGTACATATACAGTGTTGGAAGAAATTATAAAAACGGCATACAATTTCCTTTTTTTTTGAGTCTATCTTTGGCAAAACACAACTTTTTTTTAAGCTGAATGGTTTTTTTAAAGACACTGTTGCAAGCAATAAAAAAAATTATGTTGTATGTTTTTTGGAATAAATTGAATACAAAAACAAAGGCATTTTTTTCCCCCTACTTTTTTTAAAAGTACAAAATATAATGTTGTTCAAGGCACACATTAATTTTAGTTTTAAACAAATAGTTAAATTAATATTTAGCCGTTCCACCTTTATTTTCCATTACTTCGCGGCAACAACGTCCCATGGAATCAACTAACTTAGCACAGATTTCTAGCTCTATAGAATACCATTCATCATGGACCTTTTCCAATAAATCTTGCTTTTTTTTGGTTTATAACCAGCAATCCTCTTCTTTAATATTCCCCAAAATTGTTCTATTGGGTTTAAGTCTGGGGACTGAGACGGCGGCTCTAAAACATTAACTTTAATTTTTTTTTCCTTGAGCGATGTGTTTGCCAGCTCGGACGAGTGTTTGGGATCGTTTTCCGGCTGATATTATCACTTTAATGCCAATTCTTCTTCGGAAGAAAAAAAACATAGTATTGCTAAGGATATTTACTTTGTTGATTCCGCACATTTTATCCTTTATCCAAAATTACAGACCGACAATTGAAGAAGAAAAGCATCCCCAAAACATAATGTTTCCACCTTAGTTTCTAACGGTAAGCAGTACTTTTTTGTCGTCTTACAGACACCTTGGCATCAGATCCAAACAAATTGACCTTTGTTTCATCCGAACATAGCACGTTTTTCCAATTGGCCCGAAGAACATGTTGAGTAGCAAAATCTATTCTCCGTTTTATATTTTGCTTGCTCAACACGGTAATTTGCTAGCACTATATGCCTTTAACCCAAATGATACCAATCTTGTCCGGATAGTTCTACTCGTTATTGATGCATCTAGCTTGTTTTTTAGCTTTTCCGATTAAAGGAATGGGTTTTTTTTCGCTTCTCCCAAGCTGACCTGGTCAAGTTTTGATGTTGTGGCATGTTTTCGACCCCGATTTTCTTGTTTATATTTATAATGAATAGCTGAAAGCACTTTTTTTTGAGCAATCATTTTATTAATTTCGACACCTATTTTCGCAAATTTTTTTCTTCTATACCCTTTCGGTTTTAAAAAATAATAGAAACGTTCAGTATTTTTCACGTCAAAAAGATTTTAGATCTCATCAAAGTTAATTTTTGGTTTTATTTTAATATTCTACATCAAGGTATTTAATATCCATTAAAATTGGTTGTGATTTCTGTTTTAATTTACTAACATTATATGCAGTCCATCAGCAAGTTTTGGGTCGTTGCACGCACTTCTCAGAGGAAGAAAAGGAAATCATGAAAAAACTAAAAAACTCTGGTCGTTCAATGGCAGAAATCGCAGAATTTATGAAATAGAACTACTATCCCACATTCGTGAACACTGATTTGCAGGTCGAACAATTTGTCCAACGTTAACAAAAGAAGATTTTAAAATCAAAGTAGGTTGCCGTTTCTCCTATTTCTTCCAACACTGTATGTACATTAGGGGTGTTCTTAGTTGTATGGGGGAAAAAATATATTACTATTTTTTAAGTGCCGGGCATTTTTTTTTCCTTTAAAATAACTCAAAAAAATTTGGGGCCGATCGGATAATGTTTGATGGGTGCGGAACTCACCTAAAGTTTACAGTGTGATGCTCCCATATAAGCATACATAGCACTATACAAATATCATAAGAGTGAGCGAGATGGCATGTGTTTCGCGCCATTTACAATTACAATTTACAATCTTTAAAAATAACAGCTGCTCAGAAGTTCGGTTCTTCTGGAAAGTTTTAATCGTACAAATACTCAAAACAAGTAGAGTACACGACATTTGTTACTGAGTGTAAATTTTGCATTTAAAGTGGTATCGTGTGAGAAAACAATTATTGGAAATGGAAATAGTGTCAAGTGCATCAAAGTGGATTTGATTGGATTTACTAGGCTTCAAATGCTTTGTGAAGCTCTTGGCAAAGGAAAGTTCTAGACTAACAATCAGTGCAGTGATAGTATTTTGGCAACAAGCCCGTATACCGCACAGGGATTTTAATAAAGCTGCAGCCAAATTAATGAAATTATATGAAGATTGGAATCATATTAAAAAAAACAATTCCCAAGAAAAGATCTGAATCTCAGAAAAAAAATGTCCACACATTTGTGGAATGTGTGGACGACTTATTCAACATTGCAAGTGTAGATTCACTAGAACAAAGTAAGATTGAGGAAGATAAGCAGTTTCTACAAATGCAACGACAGAAAGGACGTACTGGTTGTATGGTTGGTGTTGATATGACATTATATGCACGGGAAAAAAGATCTCAAGAGCGACAAGAAAAACAAGCTACCCGGAAAAGAAAACACGAAGATTGAACATCAGCCCAAAAAGGTAAAATAATTAAGTAATAAAATCCAGGTTTCAACAGATTCATTGCTTAATATTCTTCAGACATTCCTCAATTCATGGATAGCAGTGATGCACTAAAAGTGTAATCTTCAACTGGCAAAAATATTGCTGAGGCAGTTTTTGACAGGCTACTTAAATGGAATATAGTTGATCAAGTCAATGGCTTTTCGTATGACTGCAAATACAGGCAATTAGTCAGGAGCAGCAGTTCTATTGGAAAAAAAAATCTGGATGCAGTCCAATAATCCTACCGTACCGCCTCCATATGTAAAAATGGAAAGAAATGGTTTGTGTGTTTTTTGCATTTTTGAATACAAAATGTACATTAAAGCATGGCTTCAGTGCACAAACGCTATTGAAGCTCCTTTCAAAAAAATGAGCAATCATTTATGGTACCTTGCCGAAGACTTAATAGCTCTGTCGTTTTTTGATTCGAATGTCCCCTCCGAAGAAAAAATTCGTATGGTTAGCAATCTTAACTCAAAGGAACCAAATGTTCAAATGAAAAATAGTAGACATTACTCTAATTTGGTAGACTTCCAAAAACACTCCTTATCTGACTTTGTGTGATTAAAAACAAAGGATTTTTTTGAGAAAGCTAAGCTACCACAAACTGATACTTGAACTGGTTCCATCGAACTGGAAGCAAACATTTGAATTTGAGCAAGGTTTGTCATACTGCCGTGATCTTGTGGTAAATGATATGGCAGAAGGGGAGTCAAATTTATGCAGAAATACAACAGAGTTCTCACAAACAACGAGGAAGAAAAACAATTATTGCTTCAAGTTGTTGAAGCTTATAAAAAAAATACCCCACTGTAAAAAAAAGTGATCTAGTCAGTGATAATAATAAAAATTTAAGTTAAAACCATTAATTAAGAAACATTTGATTCTATTCTTTTTATCTTTTTGTAATATAACATCAATAGTGTTCACAATGTACTGACATTTTATTTCTTAGCATGCCATCTCGCTCACTCTTATGACATTGCTACGTATGCTTATATGGGAGCATCACACTGAAAACTTTAGGTGAGTTCCGCGCCCATTAAACATTATCCGATCGGCCCCAAATTTGTTTGAGGTTTTTTTTAGGCGAAAAGGAACAAAAAAATGTCCGGCAATTGGTGAATTTCGAATTTTTGAAAATAAGAACACCCCCAATGTACATGTATAAGAAGAAAAAATATGTATATAAGTTAACAAGTAACACTTAACATAGGATATTTTATAAGTTCATAATGTACCCTCGCTATCGCGTGCTCCATAAGTTAAGTAGCAGCCCTCGCAATTGCGACATTGCATAAATTGTATCAGCGCGCTATAGCTGCAATGGTCAGCGACGGTAACCGGACACTTTTGTTTTGCTGCAAGAGTTTCCGTTATCGCCGAAGATTTGCTGAGTCGGATTGCCGACCATGACATTGTGGGCGTGATGCGAATTTTGGCTTAGCTTAAGTGAAATATTCTATGTATTAAAAAATCAGTTTGAATACAGCGCTCTTCCAGTAAGTCGCTTAAATAAATATTAAATATAAAATAATTTGTTTTATTGTCTGAGCCCAAGGCCAGCAATAAGAGGCTCAGTTTGCCTCTCAACCTAATCTTCACCCTTAACAGGACTGGAGTATTGTAATTGGCGCCCAACTAGTGGTCGGACTCCACATCCACTAATAACCAAACAGCAGCACAGGATCTGCAACAAGCAACAACAAATAAGACAGCAGCGAGGGAGCTGCGAGTGACCAACAAAAAATTAAGACAGCAGCGAGGGAGCTGCGAGTGACCAACATAATAAAGAAATATTTTTTTTTGTGTTAGTTGAATCATGTAAGTGGATACTCTAGCCAAAATTTTTTCTTATACAAAAGTCTTAATTTTTTGTAAAAATTAGTTTAGTACTTGTGAGTGTTTAATATTGCAACAGATCATAATTAATAACAGTAATCTGAACTAGGTTTCTAAAACTTGTGAGAGTGACTGCCTTGAGAATTCTAGTTAAAACAATTTATCATCCAGTTCGTTATTAAAATTACTTTGTGTTACTTTCTGTGTCTAAAATTGTGCTATATCAATACATACAGTTCTCGTGGTTCAGAGCTACGACGTAATTCGACCTGTTTTGCTTTTCGCGGCCACTGGCCTGCGCATGTTCAGCCAATACAGAACACCTCGCAAGCACTTTAGCGACTCAGATTCCGACTGTGACATTCGCATCGAAGCCTCGGCTACAAGACCTCTCCCTGCAGTTTCCCCCCATTAGGTAAAATGGATCCAGATCAGCTTAGGGAAGTAATAAGGTCGGCTGTCAGCAGTGCTTTAGCTGAACAGGCCGCTGCAAACGAGCAGAGGGAGCGAGCGTTGACCCAAAGAATTAATGAGTTGGCTCAACAAATAGCAGCAGCAAACGTTGCCGCCCCACGAGTAGTAGCATATGCTGCT
Source organism: Drosophila willistoni (assembly GCF_018902025.1). NCBI lineage: Eukaryota > Metazoa > Arthropoda > Insecta > Diptera > Drosophilidae > Drosophila > Drosophila willistoni. Next base: position 11,948,178 of record NW_025814047.1, read on the forward strand.
ATAGGAATTAGACGACATTCGCTGTGACGAGCCACTAGATGCCGTCAAATGTTTACCTGAGTTTGCAGGAGTACAGGAAGCTTATGTATCTTGGAGGCAGGCAGCATTAGCCGCTTACGAGATCTTTAGACCACATAATGGCAGTTCTCGTCATTACCAGGCTGTTATCATTATAAGAAGCAAGATCACGGGCCCCGCAGACGCGGTGCTGGCCTCATTTGGTACAGTATTGAATTTTGATGCGATAATAAATCGCCTAGATTTCACATACAGTGACAAGAGACCCATTCACGTCATTGAACAGGAATTAGGTACCTTGAGGCAAGGTGGCCTGTCCCTGCTCCAGTACTACGACGAGGTAGAGAAGAAACTCACTCTTCTCACTAACAAAGTTAACATGTCATATGAGCCAACTTTAGCAAAGGGCCTATGCGAAAAATTCCGTGACGATGCGTTGCGTGTGTTCATATCGGGTCTCAAGCGCAGTCTTACAGATGTGCTTTTTGCAGCAAAGCCCAGAGATTTGCCTTCAGCGCTAGCTCTCGCGCAAGAAGTTGAGTCAAATCATGATAGGTACACATTTGCGGCTAATTTCGCAAAAAGTCTAGAGGACAAAGAGCGCAAGCCGCATGCAAAAGCGCAGGGTCACCAACAGGAGAGGCTATCGCGGCAAGCCGAAACACAAGCTAGCAGTACCAAGAATCCACACTTTAGCAAGCAAAATAAGGCCCCAGTGCAGATGGATCAACGAAGCAGTAGGCAGCATAATAATAATGGTGCACCGGTGCCCATGGAGGTCGATCCTTCCTTCTCAAGTGTTTTGCAGCCCACTCAGGCCCCGGTATACGCGAATAGGAAGAACCCCGCATCCGACCGCACAGGCGGTCAGAGAAATCAGCAAAGATTGAATCACGTCACGCAAGACGCGGGACAGGAAGCAGAGGCGTACACTGATGCGGCCTCTAGCGCAGCGGCACAAATCAATGACGATGCTAGTTATGACTCTGATGGCCTCAATTTTTTAGGAGTAAATCCCTGCTACCCGTCATCAGACGACGAATAGCAGGGACTCACATGCGATTCCTCATAGACACGGGCGCGGCCAAGAATTTCATTCGGCCACATGAAGGGTTAAAAGGGGTCCACTCTGTAGAGTCCCCCTTCAAAATTCATTCCATTCACGGCGAGACACAAATTACACAAAAATGCTTTGTTACAATGTTTGGGTTAAAGGCAACCTTTTTTATTCTGCCGGACTTGTCAACTTTTGATGGGATTGTAGGCCTTGACCTGCTAAAGCAGGCACCTGCTTCGCTTTGTCTAGCTTCAGGACAGCTTAAATGGACTTAATAGACTGTGCAGAGGCATTCCCATTAGCTAGAAGTTCCTTTTTGAAAATGCTAAAGACCAGACAAAAGGCCTTTCCACACTCAGACGAGGCGTTGCCATATAACACATCAGTCGTGGCTACCATTAGAACCACAGATGAGCAACCGATCTATGCCAAGCTTTACCCATATCCAATGGGAGCAGCTGATTTCGTTAATAAAGAAATCAAAGATCTGCTAAAAAATGATATAATTCAAAAGTCAGTTTCTCCCTACAATAACCCAATATGGGTAGTAGACAAGAAGGGCACTGATGAAGCGGGCAATAGGAAAATGAGGTTGGTAATGGACTTTCGTAAACTTAACGAAAGAACCGTGTCTGACAAATACCCTATGCCAAATATATCAATGATATTGGGGAATTTGGGAAGAGCCAAATTCTTTTCAACATTAGACCTCAAGTCTGGTTATCACCAGATCATACTCGCTGAACGCGACCGCGAAAAAACCTCTTTCTCTGTAAACGGGGGGAAATACGAGTTCAAAAGGCTCCCCTTTGGATTAAAGAATGCAGCAAGCATCTTCCAAAGAACCATCGACGACATACTGCGAGAGCAGATTGGCAAATTTTGCTATGTTTATGTCGATCACGTAATCATCTTTTCAGAAGATGAGGACTCCCACATTAAACACGTGGATTGGGTCCTAAAAAGCTTACACGAAGCAAACATGAGGGTCTCCGTTGAAAAGTCACGATTTTTTAAGAAAAGCGTGAACTTTCTTGGTTTCATAGTCACCAGCACTGGCGCCACGACGGAGCCTGAAAAGGTTAAGGCAATACAGGAGTATCCAGAACCTAAAACAATGTTCGAGGTCAGATCATTTCTAGGCCTCGCAAGTTATTACAGATGTTTCATTGGGGACTTCGCCGCAATAGCAAGACCCATCTCCAATATTTTGAAGGGTAAAAATGGAGCAGTCAGTAAGCATAGGTCCAGAAATATAAAGGTTCAATTCTCTGAAGTGCAGCAAAGGGCGTTTCAGAAGTTGCGCGACATTTTGTCATCTGAGAATGTAGTGCTCAGGTACCCTCGATTTTAAGAAGCCATTCGATCTAACGATTGATGCTTCCGCTCACGGCATAGGTGCAGTCCTGTCTCAAGAGGAGACAGATGAGAGAGTTAATTGCCAAGTTAAGGCACTATTTGTATGGGGTAAAAGACATTAATATCATTAATAACTGACCATCAACCCTTGACCTTCGCAGTTTCGGAATCCAATCCAAATGCGAAGATCAAAAGATGGAAAGCGCGCATTGATGAGTCTAATGCACGTATCTTCTATAAACCCGGCAAGGACAATCTGGTTGCGGATGCCTTGTCAAGACAGCAGCTCAACGCTGTGAATGAACAAGAAATTGAGTCCTGCGCAGCAACGATTCACAGTGAGGTATCTCTCACCAACACCATTGAGACAACAGACAAACCCTTGAATTGTTTTTAAAACCAAATAGTGCTAGAAGAGGCGCGTTTACCCTTAAAACAAAGTTTTATTCTTTTTGGAAATAAGAAACGCTAGTTGATCAGCTATACTTGTATCGAATCGCTGCTAGACGAGCTCGAAGATGTAATTTCACCCAAATGCGTAAATGCTCTCCACTGTAACTTACACACGCTTGCAATGATACAAGATTCATTGGTTCGTAGATACCCGGCCACAAAGTTCTGGCATTGCAAAAATCGCGTAGTGGATGTAATTGCGGTGGGAGATAGAAGGGAAATCCTCACAGCCGAGCATAATAGGGCCCATTGGTCTGCACAGGAAAATATTAAGCAGGTACTCTCGGAGTACTATTTTCCAAAGATGGCAAGAATTGCCAATGAAATAGTACAAAATTGCAAAACATGTGCTAGGGCTAAATATGATAGACACCCCAAAAAACAAGAGCTTGGAGAGACACCGATCCCCTCACATGTAGGAGAGATGTTACACATAGACATTTTCTCCACTGACAAGAAATACTTTCTAACTTGCATCGACAAGTTCTCTAATTTTGCTATTGTCCAACCGATCCCCTCAAGAACCATTGTGGATCTGAAGCCAGCTCTAATGCAAATCATGAATTTTTTTCCTAAAGCCAGATCCATTTACTGTGACAATGAACTGTCATTGAATTACCATAGTAACTATGCTCGCAAACAACTATGGGGTCAGCATTTCAAATGCACCACCATTGCATAGCATCTCAAATGGACAGGTTAAGCGCTTTCACAGCACCCTGTTAGAGCTAGCCAGATGCCTAAAGATTGACAGAGGCATAAATGACACTGTAGAAGTCATTTTACTGGCTACAACTGAGTACAATAAGTCGATCCATTCGGTCACCGACCAGAGACCAGTCGATGTGGTTCAGGCTCACCCAGATGAGCCACAAGGAAAAATACAAGAAAAGATCAGAAAGGCTCAGACGATGCTCAGAGCTAGGGAGAACGCAAATCGGCAGAATACGGTCTTCGACGTTGGTGACAGAGTTTTGGTTAAGTCCAACCGACGGCTCGGAAACAAACTCACACCTTTATGTGATGAGAAGGCAGTGGAAGCAGACCTGGGGACCGAGGTCCTCATTAAAGGGAGGGTGGTCCACAAGGACAACCTAAGGTGACTCCCTTGTCTTTTTTGTACACCTTTTTTAAGCCACTAGGCAAACTCGTATAAGTTAGATATAGTTGTTCAACGTACTTTTAGCCACTTGGCATAATTTTTACAAACTTTCTTGGTGGTGGGCCGTAAAAAGAAAAACAGAAAAATTGCGAAAAAATAAGAAAACAACCTCATTTCACAGGTTTGGATCCATACTATTCCTCTCCTTATCCCTGGCTTCGGCACATGTCATCGACTACTCGCGTGCCAAGTACATTCCCATCGTCGACGGCGAAATCTTGGTATGGGAGGAATACGCCTATGCCATGCACTCGGCAAACCTCTCCGAGTACGCGCGAATGGTGGAAGAAACGGTCAAATTAATTGACATGTTCCCGCAATCCCACATGAAAAAACTTATAATTGTGGACACGGCACATCTACAAGACCTATTGGAGGCGTTAGGCACGCACCATAGAGTCGCCAGGAGCTTAGAGTTCCTAGGATCCATACTAAAGGTTGTGGCGGGTACACCCGATGCCGAGGATTTAGAGCAGACTAGGTTCACTGAAATGCAATTGATAAACGCCAATAATAGACAGATAGAAATAAACACTAGAGTTCAGGACCAGCTTAATCAGTTAACAATTACTGTCAACAAAATTCTCAAGATAGCCAAAGACTCACAGGTTGACACTGGCCATTTATATGAAACACTACTGTCTAGAAACAGAATGCTAATGATGGAGTTGCAAAATTTAATGCTTGCTATTACTCTGGCAACGGCCAACATTGTTAGCCCAAACATTTTGGACCACTCAGATTTGAAATCAATTTGGCTAGAGGAACCCACCAACACTCCCATAGGAGATCTTATGTCCGTTGCGTCCGTAAAAGTTCTTCAATCCATTAACACGATACACTTTATAATTAAATTCCCCAAGATTAAAAGAGCTTGCAGAAAGATCACGATTTATCCTGTTATCCACAAGAACTTCATAGTGCGATTGTTTGACAACGTCATAGCCGAATGCGATGGAGAAACCCACACACTGCAGAGTTGCGCCGCTTCACCTGGAGCCACATTTTGTCGTCTGGCTTTGGAAAGTTCATGTACCAAAGAGCTCCATGCAGGTGTCACGGCACACTGCGAGATCCAGCCGAGCAACCTGGAAATAATCACCCATGTAGATGACGGAATCATAATCCTCAACGACGGGTCCGCAAGGATTCAGGTGGACAACGGCACTGAGATCCAGGTACAAGGCACGCATCTCATCACGTTCGGAATCCGAGTCGCAATTAACGGGACTCTGTTTTACAATCACAACAACGTGCGCAATAGAGTCCCGGGTATTGCCAATTATCCCTTGCTGAACATCACTGCCACCCAAGATGTCCTCAGCCTCCCTTACCTTCATCGTTTGAATGAACGTAATCTGGAGGTGATACAGCAATTCCAAAAAAACGCCGGAACTGATCAGGCCTATCGTGTGGCATTCATCATCGGAGCCATATGCTGTGCTTTGATCTGCATTGGCCTCACTCTTTGTCGACTCATCGGTGCAAAGAAGTCTGCAATGCAGTTACGAGAAGTCGTCGCCGGTATTGGGTCGGCCGAGGACGGCCTTACACTTGAAGGGGGAGTAGTTAACAAGTAACACTTAACATAGGATATTTTATAAGTTCATAATCTACCCTCGCTATCGCGTGCTCCATAAGTTAAGTAGCAGCCCTCGCAATTGCGACATTGCATAAATTGTATCAGCGCGCTATAGCTGCAATGGTCAGCGACGGTAACCGGACACTTTTGTTTTGTTGCAAGAGTTTCCGTTATCGCCGAAGATTTGCTGAGTCGGCTTGCCGACCATGACATTGTGGCGTGATGCGAATTTTGGCTTAGCTTAAGTGAAATATTCTATGTATTAAAAAATCAGTTTGAATACAGCGCTCTTCCAGTAAGTCGCTTAAATAAATATTAAATATAAAATAATTTGTTTTATTGTCTGAGCCCAAGGCCAGCAATAAGAGGCTCAGTTTGCCTCTCAACCTAATCTTCACCCTTAACAGGACTGGAGTATTGTAATTTATATATATACATTGATACATACACCAAATAATAACGGTCACATTTGTTGGTTAAATTTGGTAATAAATTTATTGCCAATTTATTTATTTCAGTGCGTCGCGTCGGACTGCAATGAAAAGTAAAAGAAATGTGTTCCCCATGTCTGCCGTGAAATTAAGTTTTTGGAGTTAGTCCATACCCTTTGTTTCATTCGACGAAGAGACTGGCCATTTCGTGCTAGGCAAGTCAAGAAATTGTTACGCACTGTGGTGAAGTCTTGAGTGAATCGCAGTGAGGTAACCTTGGATTTGCGAATTCTGAAGTCCATCTCAAAATATCTAATAATCTGCAATTAGCTAACCCACAGCTTTATAAGCAAAAAAAAAAAAATAGATATGCTCATTGGAGCAGATTCCTTTTACTACCTTTTATTAATAGGTCAAGTAACACAAGGTCCAGGACTTCCAACCTTTCAGAAGACTATCTTCGGATGGGTTGTATCCGTGCGGTACTCTTTTGAAGTGGGATCAGTTCAGAAGAGGACAGTCAATTTGAGCTATCAAAACGAAGTCTTATGCTCAATTGAGATTTGCCAGCGCATCTGCTGTGCGAAAAACATTTCGGTGATAATTTGAAAATTTTACCGTCGAGTCGTTTTCAGGTGAAGCTGCCGTTTAAATCGAGCCCCAATGCACTTGGGCTTGCATTTGAAGTTGCTAAATGGCCATATTTGTCACTCGAAAGAAAATTGTCGCAAGATGTGAAATTTAGAAACATGTACTTAGAATTTAGGGAAGAATATCTTTCATTGGAACATATGTCATTCCACATCAGGTCGTTTTAGGACCTCAATACATTGTTCGTCTCAAGCATTCTTGAATGAAAGGCATTGTTCAAAGCTAGTTCTGAAGTCTCCGCTTCCCTTAGCACAGCAACGCCGATAACAATTTCAGAATCTAATTCAACCAAGGCACTTGGCGTTTTTTGGTAACCTGGGGAAGACGTATTCTAATTCCAAATCGATGGCTTTGGAATCCTCCGAGCGACAAAACAGAACATTCTCTCGGTGACATCTCGTGAATGTCAAGAAAATAATAATTCCACGTTTTGTCCATACAGAACGTCAATCACCGATAGAGATTCATGGATTTGCTGATGCCTCAATGAGAGCATATGGCTGTTGTGTCTACGTTCGGTACAAATTCGGAAGGTTTTAGCACTTCATTGCTAACGTCGAAAGCTAAAAAAGGCCCCGTCCAGATATGAGCTGTGTGCCGCTCACCTTTTCGCAGATCTCTGTCACCGAATCAGTAGTATCATAAAGGTACCAATTAAGCGTGCATTCCTTTGGTGGCATTCGGAAATAACTCTACATTGGATACAGTCTCAGCCATTGACGCTGGCTACGTTCGCTTCGAACAGGGTGGCTGAAATTCAAGAGTGGTCAGGGAATGAAGTATGTCGTCAACAAAACAAAACCCAGCTCACATAGTATTTATGTACAAGGATGTGATGCTGACTCTTAGGGTTGACGAAAGTCCTTTAGTTGCGATTATCGAGTCCTATTCGTAACATGCAAAGTTAATGAGGGTGTTAGCAGAAAATAAAATTGTTTTTATTCAAGTTTGGTCTGTTTTTTATTAAAGTTTTATACATTTGTTCAAAATTAACCAAAAGTTATTATGTATATGCCTTTAATAAATGCATAACATTCATATTTTCCAAATTAAAAGTTGGTATTAAATAAAGAAAGGTGCTTCATATAATTAATTAACATGTTAAACTTTATAGAAATTTAAAAAGGTTAGGTGGCATTTATAGATTAAGCCAGTTTGTTTCAAAAAAAAAGTATATATTGATATTTTGCATTCGTGTAAAAACGAGGTTTTTAGCGTGTTAAAAGGGGGATGGGAGCAAATTTGTAATCGTGTAAGACCGAGTTCGTGCTAAAAGAGTCCGTGTTAAGCGAGGGCCAAGTGTATTTGGCAAATTACTAATATCGCCCAATGCTTTATAATTTCTATTTCGGGATATCTACCCCCTCCTAATGTGTATTACTATGTTGACTTCCAGACTTTTTATATGGTTGAAACTCATTTTGCATTTCGGCTTAAGCCAATGTGGCTTTTGCTCTTATTTATTTTAACCATTGCCATCTGAATATTCTTTTTTTGTACTGGCAACACAATTGCCTCCACCTTAAGATGTCTTTTCCAGGGATTTCGCGTCTTTACATCTATTTTTACCTTATATTTTGATTTTTTGGCTTTTATTGAGGACACGCCACTTATTTCTGTATATTGTTTAATTCTTGGTAATTCTAATATTTGAGCCACCTCTTCAGACAAAATTGTGCTCTGTGACCCATTATCAATTAGGGCTCTCAGAGTCTTATATCCCCCACTTATATTTTTTACTTGTATTACAGTTGTGGCCAACATTGTTGGAAAATGGAATGAATACGCAATCATTTTAATATGTGACCTGACAAAGTATTAAGTAGCAATTCCTGTTGCAAACAAAATCGCAAGAACTGTAGCAAAAGCCATATTCGAATCTTTTATTCTGAAGTACGGTCCAATGAAGACGTTTATTACGGACATGGGAACAGAATATCAAAATTCCATAATAACTGACTTGTGCAATTATTTAAAAATAGATAACAATGGGTACCGTTGAAAGAAGTCATAGGACGTTCAATGAGTACATTCGTTCATATATTTCAGTGGATAAAACTGATTGGGACATATGGTTACAGTATTTCGTGTATTGTTTTAACACAACACCATCAGTAACTCATAATTATTGTCCATATGAACTAGTATTTGGTAGGCAAAATAACTTACCAATACAATTCAATAGCGTATTTACGCTCCTATATACTATAGAACCTATCTATAATATAGAATATTATTCAAAAGAAGTTAAGTTTAGATTAGAAAACGCGTATAAGGGAGCTCGTATACTTTTAGATAAAATTAATATTAAGCAAGAAAAAATAAATGATAGGAAAGTATTAGATCTTAAAATAGAAATAGGAGACCAAGTTTATTTAAACAATGAAACAGGTCATAAATTAGAATCTTTTTTATAGGACCATTTGAGGTCATTAGTATAGAGAAAAATAATAATGTAATTATAAAGAATTCCTATTCTTTCCTAAAATAGGGAACAAAAAGTTAACAAATAATAATTTAATATTAATACAAAAAAATATTTTTTGAAATATCAAAGAAGCTAACTTCGGCTGTGTCGAAGTTTATATACTCTTGCAGACACAGACAAAACCTCCCAAATATCATTTCCATTTCTTTTCCTTCTTCTTCCCCATGCTGCAAGCTGCGATTGGCACGCATACACATACAGTTTACGTAGCGTTGCGTCTGTGTGTGTATGCGTGTGGTTAGCTGCTCTGTGGATTTCAAGCAATGACGTAGTAGAGCCGATTTCTATTGACTGTAACTTGTGTAATATTTATCCGATCTGATTGAAATTTAGGGATCTGATGTTTTATATCCAAAACTATCATATTAGTAAATTTCTTGGCGATACTCCAATTTTTATGAAAATGTTTCTTCTAGAGCTATATGATATAGTAGTCCGATCTTGATAATTTTCATACTTGATCTGCTCCGGGCTATAAGTAGCTCAAATATGAAGTTACACCCCGATAGCTCTTAAGATGGCGACGTGAAGTTGATTTGCACAGACGGACGGACGGACGGACAGACAGATATGGCTATATCGACTCAGCTTCTCATTCTGATCAAGAATATACATACTTTATGGGGTCGGAAACGTTTCCTTCTGTGCGTTACAAACATCTGACCAATTTTATAATACCCTCTGCAAGGGTATAAAAAACGCCATTAGAGATATGCCCACGAAATTTACAGAACATCATCTCAATAGAATAACCAATTGAACGTTATAAATTAACATATCAAAACTTTTCATTAACATTAACAATCAAATGAAATCCGAATTTAAGGTAAAAAAAAATGTACTCAAATTTTTTGCCGCCACAATATATCCCCCCTCGACAGTGGAAAAAAGAAAACCCCCAGAAAAGAAAAATTTGTGAGATCACCCCAAAAAAGAGGTTTAAATCTATAAGAACTCTAAAAATGTCAGCCAGGTTTTACTGTTTCAAATTCAGGCCCTCCACGTGTTTAAAAAGAAATTTTTTTTTACCCACGAATATAACTTCCATGCTCTCTGACCTACATATTTCATTCCCTCATACATGCGCTTAAATTGTTCAAATAGCGATCAGCTGTTTTCACAAATCTAGGTCAATGACCTAGAATATGATTTGTGACTTGCCAATATAAAATAATGAGATAAATAACTGTACCACCCAAAAATATTGAGTGTTTTTTTTTTAATTAAACATACACTAACGGTCATAAAAACCGCACCACTTGAAAATTTCATGTTTTTTGGAATCGTTCAGATAAAAATAAGAGAATAAGGTTTCTTTATTAACAATAACATAATTTACTAGGAAACAGACGTTATGGAGTAAAATATTTATTTCTAAAAAAATGAAATGAGTTATAAAACTTCCATCGGAGATAAGCCCACAAAACATTTTTTCCGTTAACCATTGAATTTTTGCCAATTTTGCTGTTTTTTTGTGTGCGGCAAAAATCAAGGATATCAATATCAATCGCGTAGTGGATGTAATTGCGGTGGGAGATAGAAGGGAAATCCTCACAGCCGAGCATAATAGGGCCCATTGGTCTGCACAGGAAAATATTAAGCAGGTACTCTCGGAGTACTATTTTCCAAAGATGGCAAGAATTGCCAATGAAATAGTACAAAATTGCAAAACATGTGCTAGGGCTAAATATGATAGACACCCCAAAAAACAAGAGCTTGGAGAGACACCGATCCCCTCACATGTAGGAGAGATGTTACACATAGACATTTTCTCCACTGACAAGAAATACTTTCTAACTTGCATCGACAAGTTCTCTAATTTTGCTATTGTCCAACCGATCCCCTCAAGAACCATTGTGGATCTGAAGCCAGCTCTAATGCAAATCATGAATTTTTTTCCTAAAGCCAGATCCATTTACTGTGACAATGAACTGTCATTGAATTACCATAGTAACTATGCTCGCAAACAACTATGGGGTCAGCATTTCAAATGCACCACCATTGCATAGCATCTCAAATGGACAGGTTAAGCGCTTTCACAGCACCCTGTTAGAGCTAGCCAGATGCCTAAAGATTGACAGAGGCATAAATGACACTGTAGAAGTCATTTTACTGGCTACAACTGAGTACAATAAGTCGATCCATTCGGTCACCGACCAGAGACCAGTCGATGTGGTTCAGGCTCACCCAGATGAGCCACAAGGAAAAATACAAGAAAAGATCAGAAAGGCTCAGACGATGCTCAGAGCTAGGGAGAACGCAAATCGGCAGAATACGGTCTTCGACGTTGGTGACAGAGTTTTGGTTAAGTCCAACCGACGGCTCGGAAACAAACTCACACCTTTATGTGATGAGAAGGCAGTGGAAGCAGACCTGGGGACCGAGGTCCTCATTAAAGGGAGGGTGGTCCACAAGGACAACCTAAGGTGACTCCCTTGTCTTTTTTGTACACCTTTTTTAAGCCACTAGGCAAACTCGTATAAGTTAGATATAGTTGTTCAACGTACTTTTAGCCACTTGGCATAATTTTTACAAACTTTCTTGGTGGTGGGCCGTAAAAAGAAAAACAGAAAAATTGCGAAAAAATAAGAAAACAACCTCATTTCACAGGTTTGGATCCATACTATTCCTCTCCTTATCCCTGGCTTCGGCACATGTCATCGACTACTCGCGTGCCAAGTACATTCCCATCGTCGACGGCGAAATCTTGGTATGGGAGGAATACGCCTATGCCATGCACTCGGCAAACCTCTCCGAGTACGCGCGAATGGTGGAAGAAACGGTCAAATTAATTGACATGTTCCCGCAATCCCACATGAAAAAACTTATAATTGTGGACACGGCACATCTACAAGACCTATTGGAGGCGTTAGGCACGCACCATAGAGTCGCCAGGAGCTTAGAGTTCCTAGGATCCATACTAAAGGTTGTGGCGGGTACACCCGATGCCGAGGATTTAGAGCAGACTAGGTTCACTGAAATGCAATTGATAAACGCCAATAATAGACAGATAGAAATAAACACTAGAGTTCAGGACCAGCTTAATCAGTTAACAATTACTGTCAACAAAATTCTCAAGATAGCCAAAGACTCACAGGTTGACACTGGCCATTTATATGAAACACTACTGTCTAGAAACAGAATGCTAATGATGGAGTTGCAAAATTTAATGCTTGCTATTACTCTGGCAACGGCCAACATTGTTAGCCCAAACATTTTGGACCACTCAGATTTGAAATCAATTTGGCTAGAGGAACCCACCAACACTCCCATAGGAGATCTTATGTCCGTTGCGTCCGTAAAAGTTCTTCAATCCATTAACACGATACACTTTATAATTAAATTCCCCAAGATTAAAAGAGCTTGCAGAAAGATCACGATTTATCCTGTTATCCACAAGAACTTCATAGTGCGATTGTTTGACAACGTCATAGCCGAATGCGATGGAGAAACCCACACACTGCAGAGTTGCGCCGCTTCACCTGGAGCCACATTTTGTCGTCTGGCTTTGGAAAGTTCATGTACCAAAGAGCTCCATGCAGGTGTCACGGCACACTGCGAGATCCAGCCGAGCAACCTGGAAATAATCACCCATGTAGATGACGGAATCATAATCCTCAACGACGGGTCCGCAAGGATTCAGGTGGACAACGGCACTGAGATCCAGGTACAAGGCACGCATCTCATCACGTTCGGAATCCGAGTCGCAATTAACGGGACTCTGTTTTACAATCACAACAACGTGCGCAATAGAGTCCCGGGTATTGCCAATTATCCCTTGCTGAACATCACTGCCACCCAAGATGTCCTCAGCCTCCCTTACCTTCATCGTTTGAATGAACGTAATCTGGAGGTGATACAGCAATTCCAAAAAAACGCCGGAACTGATCAGGCCTATCGTGTGGCATTCATCATCGGAGCCATATGCTGTGCTTTGATCTGCATTGGCCTCACTCTTTGTCGACTCATCGGTGCAAAGAAGTCTGCAATGCAGTTACGAGAAGTCGTCGCCGGTATTGGGTCGGCCGAGGACGGCCTTACACTTGAAGGGGGAGTAGTTAACAAGTAACACTTAACATAGGATATTTTATAAGTTCATAATCTACCCTCGCTATCGCGTGCTCCATAAGTTAAGTAGCAGCCCTCGCAATTGCGACATTGCATAAATTGTATCAGCGCGCTATAGCTGCAATGGTCAGCGACGGTAACCGGACACTTTTGTTTTGTTGCAAGAGTTTCCGTTATCGCCGAAGATTTGCTGAGTCGGCTTGCCGACCATGACATTGTGGCGTGATGCGAATTTTGGCTTAGCTTAAGTGAAATATTCTATGTATTAAAAAATCAGTTTGAATACAGCGCTCTTCCAGTAAGTCGCTTAAATAAATATTAAATATAAAATAATTTGTTTTATTGTCTGAGCCCAAGGCCAGCAATAAGAGGCTCAGTTTGCCTCTCAACCTAATCTTCACCCTTAACAGGACTGGAGTATTGTAATTTATATATATACATTGATACATACATCAAATAATAACGGTCACATTTGTTGGTTAAATTTGGTAATAAATTTATTGCCAATTTATTTATTTCAGTGCGTCGCGTCGGACTGCAATGAAAAGTAAAAGAAATGTGTTCCCCATGTCTGCCGTGAAATTAAGTTTTTGGAGTTAGTCCATACCCTTTGTTTCATTCGACGAAGAGACTGGCCATTTCGTGCTAGGCAAGTCAAGAAATTGTTACGCACTGTGGTGAAGTCTTGAGTGAATCGCAGTGAGGTAACCTTGGATTTGCGAATTCTGAAGTCCATCTCAAAATATCTAATAATCTGCAATTAGCTAACCCACAGCTTTATAAGCAAAAAAAAAAAAAATAGATATGCTCATTGGAGCAGATTCCTTTTACTACCTTTTATTAATAGGTCAAGTAACACAAGGTCCAGGACTTCCAACCTTTCAGAAGACTATCTTCGGATGGGTTGTATCCGTGCGGTACTCTTTTGAAGTGGGATCAGTTCAGAAGAGGACAGTCAATTTGAGCTATCAAAACGAAGTCTTATGCTCAATTGAGATTTGCCAGCGCATCTGCTGTGCGAAAAACATTTCGGTGATAATTTGAAAATTTTACCGTCGAGTCGTTTTCAGGTGAAGCTGCCGTTTAAATCGAGCCCCAATGCACTTGGGCTTGCATTTGAAGTTGCTAAATGGCCATATTTGTCACTCGAAAGAAAATTGTCGCAAGATGTGAAATTTAGAAACATGTACTTAGAATTTAGGGAAGAATATCTTTCATTGGAACATATGTCATTCCACATCAGGTCGTTTTAGGACCTCAATACATTGTTCGTCTCAAGCATTCTTGAATGAAAGGCATTGTTCAAAGCTAGTTCTGAAGTCTCCGCTTCCCTTAGCACAGCAACGCCGATAACAATTTCAGAATCTAATTCAACCAAGGCACTTGGCGTTTTTTGGTAACCTGGGGAAGACGTATTCTAATTCCAAATCGATGGCTTTGGAATCCTCCGAGCGACAAAACAGAACATTCTCTCGGTGACATCTCGTGAATGTCAAGAAAATAATAATTCCACGTTTTGTCCATACAGAACGTCAATCACCGATAGAGATTCATGGATTTGCTGATGCCTCAATGAGAGCATATGGCTGTTGTGTCTACGTTCGGTACAAATTCGGAAGGTTTTAGCACTTCATTGCTAACGTCGAAAGCTAAAAAAGGCCCCGTCCAGATATGAGCTGTGTGCCGCTCACCTTTTCGCAGATCTCTGTCACCGAATCAGTAGTATCATAAAGGTACCAATTAAGCGTGCATTCCTTTGGTGGCATTCGGAAATAACTCTACATTGGATACAGTCTCAGCCATTGACGCTGGCTACGTTCGCTTCGAACAGGGTGGCTGAAATTCAAGAGTGGTCAGGGAATGAAGTATGTCGTCAACAAAACAAAACCCAGCTCACATAGTATTTATGTACAAGGATGTGATGCTGACTCTTAGGGTTGACGAAAGTCCTTTAGTTGCGATTATCGAGTCCTATTCGTAACATGCAAAGTTAATGAGGGTGTTAGCAGAAAATAAAATTGTTTTTATTCAAGTTTGGTCTGTTTTTTATTAAAGTTTTATACATTTGTTCAAAATTAACCAAAAGTTATTATGTATATGCCTTTAATAAATGCATAACATTCATATTTTCCAAATTAAAAGTTGGTATTAAATAAAGAAAGGTGCTTCATATAATTAATTAACATGTTAAACTTTATAGAAATTTAAAAAGGTTAGGTGGCATTTATAGATTAAGCCAGTTTGTTTCAAAAAAAAAGTATATATTGATATTTTGCATTCGTGTAAAAACGAGGTTTTTAGCGTGTTAAAAGGGGGATGGGAGCAAATTTGTAATCGTGTAAGACCGAGTTCGTGCTAAAAGAGTCCGTGTTAAGCGAGGGCCAAGTGTATTTGGCAAATTACTAATATCGCCCAATGCTTTATAATTTCTATTTCGGGATATCTACCCCCTCCTAATGTGTATTACTATGTTGACTTCCAGACTTTTTATATGGTTGAAACTCATTTTGCATTTCGGCTTAAGCCAATGTGGCTTTTGCTCTTATTTATTTTAACCATTGCCATCTGAATATTCTTTTTTTGTACTGGCAACACAATTGCCTCCACCTTAAGATGTCTTTTCCAGGGATTTCGCGTCTTTACATCTATTTTTACCTTATATTTTGATTTTTTGGCTTTTATTGAGGACACGCCACTTATTTCTGTATATTGTTTAATTCTTGGTAATTCTAATATTTGAGCCACCTCTTCAGACAAAATTGTGCTCTGTGACCCATTATCAATTAGGGCTCTCAGAGTCTTATATCCCCCACTTATATTTTTTACTTGTATTACAGTTGTGGCCAACATTGTTGGAAAATGGAATGAATACGCAATCATTTTAATATGTGACCTGACAAAGTATTAAGTAGCAATTCCTGTTGCAAACAAAATCGCAAGAACTGTAGCAAAAGCCATATTCGAATCTTTTATTCTGAAGTACGGTCCAATGAAGACGTTTATTACGGACATGGGAACAGAATATCAAAATTCCATAATAACTGACTTGTGCAATTATTTAAAAATAGATAACAATGGGTACCGTTGAAAGAAGTCATAGGACGTTCAATGAGTACATTCGTTCATATATTTCAGTGGATAAAACTGATTGGGACATATGGTTACAGTATTTCGTGTATTGTTTTAACACAACACCATCAGTAACTCATAATTATTGTCCATATGAACTAGTATTTGGTAGGCAAAATAACTTACCAATACAATTCAATAGCGTATTTACGCTCCTATATACTATAGAACCTATCTATAATATAGAATATTATTCAAAAGAAGTTAAGTTTAGATTAGAAAACGCGTATAAGGGAGCTCGTATACTTTTAGATAAAATTAATATTAAGCAAGAAAAAATAAATGATAGGAAAGTATTAGATCTTAAAATAGAAATAGGAGACCAAGTTTATTTAAACAATGAAACAGGTCATAAATTAGAATCTTTTTTATAGGACCATTTGAGGTCATTAGTATAGAGAAAAATAATAATGTAATTATAAAGAATTCCTATTCTTTCCTAAAATAGGGAACAAAAAGTTAACAAATAATAATTTAATATTAATACAAAAAAATATTTTTTGAAATATCAAAGAAGCTAACTTCGGCTGTGTCGAAGTTTATATACTCTTGCAGACACAGACAAAACCTCCCAAATATCATTTCCATTTCTTTTCCTTCTTCTTCCCCATGCTGCAAGCTGCGATTGGCACGCATACACATACAGTTTACGTAGCGTTGCGTCTGTGTGTGTATGCGTGTGGTTAGCTGCTCTGTGGATTTCAAGCAATGACGTAGTAGAGCCGATTTCTATTGACTGTAACTTGTGTAATATTTATCCGATCTGATTGAAATTTAGGGATCTGATGTTTTATATCCAAAACTATCATATTAGTAAATTTCTTGGCGATACTCCAATTTTTATGAAAATGTTTCTTCTAGAGCTATATGATATAGTAGTCCGATCTTGATAATTTTCATACTTGATCTGCTCCGGGCTATAAGTAGCTCAAATATGAAGTTACACCCCGATAGCTCTTAAGATGGCGACGTGAAGTTGATTTGCACAGACGGACGGACGGACGGACAGACAGATATGGCTATATCGACTCAGCTTCTCATTCTGATCAAGAATATACATACTTTATGGGGTCGGAAACGTTTCCTTCTGTGCGTTACAAACATCTGACCAATTTTATAATACCCTCTGCAAGGGTATAAAAAACGCCATTAGAGATATGCCCACGAAATTTACAGAACATCATCTCAATAGAATAACCAATTGAACGTTATAAATTAACATATCAAAACTTTTCATTAACATTAACAATCAAATGAAATCCGAATTTAAGGTAAAAAAAAATGTACTCAAATTTTTTGCCGCCACAATATATCCCCCCTCGACAGTGGAAAAAAGAAAACCCCCAGAAAAGAAAAATTTGTGAGATCACCCCAAAAAAGAGGTTTAAATCTATAAGAACTCTAAAAATGTCAGCCAGGTTTTACTGTTTCAAATTCAGGCCCTCCACGTGTTTAAAAAGAAATTTTTTTTTACCCACGAATATAACTTCCATGCTCTCTGACCTACATATTTCATTCCCTCATACATGCGCTTAAATTGTTCAAATAGCGATCAGCTGTTTTCACAAATCTAGGTCAATGACCTAGAATATGATTTGTGACTTGCCAATATAAAATAATGAGATAAATAACTGTACCACCCAAAAATATTGAGTGTTTTTTTTTTAATTAAACATACACTAACGGTCATAAAAACCGCACCACTTGAAAATTTCATGTTTTTTGGAATCGTTCAGATAAAAATAAGAGAATAAGGTTTCTTTATTAACAATAACATAATTTACTAGGAAACAGACGTTATGGAGTAAAATATTTATTTCTAAAAAAATGAAATGAGTTATAAAACTTCCATCGGAGATAAGCCCACAAAACATTTTTTCCGTTAACCATTGAATTTTTGCCAATTTTGCTGTTTTTTTGTGTGCGGCAAAAATCAAGGATATCAATAGTATAGAAATAAATATTTTGCTCCATAACGTCTTTTTCCAAGTAAATTATCTTATTGTTAATAAAGTGTTGAAATATGTATATAAGCACCGCAGTATGTCTATCTCTTTCTTGTTGTTCTCGAATGATCCGATCTGTGAATTGTAACGGACATTCTTTTATTTCTGCTTTACATTCTTTTTCTCGCAAGTTCCAATTGTTGATGAGCAAAGTGGTGACGAAGAAAATGCTGAGGAGGAGCAACCATATACCCGAAGAGGACCAGGGAGACCAAAGATTGTTCGCACTGGGCGTGCTGGTCGTGGTATGGTTCCTACCTGTATAAATGAGGCATTTAAGTCAGAGCAGTCGGAAAACTGGAAATCAGCAATGCAGAAAGAGTATGACAACCTAGAAAATATTAAGACATGGAGTTTGGTTGATCTTCCTGCAAACAAAAAGGTTATCGGTTGTAAATGGGTTTTTACAACCAAACGAGATGAGAGCGGAAAAGTTCAGCGTTTCAAGGCAAGATTGGTCGCAAAAGGGTGTGGTCAACAAAATGGAATTAACTACAAGGAAACCTTTTCCTCAGCTGCACGTTATTCCTCAATCAGACTGGTGATTGCGTTGGCGGTGGAGCACGAGATGCACTTGCACCAGATGGATGTCTCTGCAGCATACCTCAATAGTGAGCTACAAGATGACGTTTATATGCGACAACCTGAAGGTTTTGTCGATGCTGATCATCCCAAGCGTGTACTCAAGCTACATAAATCGTTGTACGGCTTGAAACAGAGTGGGCGTGAGTGGAACCAAAAGATGGATAGCATTCTTTTGAAGATTGGTTTCGTTCCGTGTGCAAGCGAACCGTGTATATACACGAGTAAAGTCAATGGGTATTTATGTATTATTGTTGTATATGTTGACGATTTTATACTTGCATGTACCAGAAAAGACGATGTGGCCTACATAAAGCAGCTCATATCAAACGAATTTGATGTGGTCGACGGCGGTGAACTCCATCATTTTTTGGGGATGGAAATCGAGCGAGATGGCAAGACTGGCAATGTCTCCATACGCCACAAGCAGTACATCGAAGGCTTGCTGCATAAATATGGTATGCAGGACTGCAAGCCGAACGTGACTCCTCTAGAAGTTGGGTTCCAGACGAAGTGCGATAGCGATGATTGCGGTCAGGTGGACAAGACACGCTATCAATCACTCATTGGTTCGTTATTGTATTTGGCGTTGACTACACGGCCAGATATAATACACTCTGTGGCTAAATTGGCGCAGAGAAATGCAGATCCGCATAAGGAACATGAAGTTGCAGCCAAGAGGGTATTGAGATATCTAAGAGGTACCTCAGATGTGAGACTTCATTATAGCAAAACTGGTGTTCCTATCCACTGTTTTGTTGATGCGGACTTGGCTGGCGATTGCAACGATCGGAAATCGTTCACCGGTTGGTCATTCCTTATTGCTGGAGCGGCGGTGTCATGGGAATCAAAGAAGCAAAATCTAGTTGCCCTCAGTAGCACGGAGGCCGAGTACGTAGCACTTTCTACAGCAGCCAAAGAAGCGATATACATCAGAAAGCTGATCAACGAGATGGGATTCGGGCCGATGGGGAAGCTGCTAATTTATAGTGACAACCAGAGCGCACAATGTCTTGCTAAAGATGCTAAATTTCATTCACGTAGCAAGTATAAAGAAAATGTAATAGATATCAAATACATTCCCACAGATAGTATGACCTCAGATATATTAACAAAGAACTTATGTAAGGATTAAAATAATTTTTGTATAAGATAGACTTCGCGTTGAGAAGGAGTGTTAAAATATGTATATAAGCACCGCAGTATGTCTATCTCTTTCTTGTTGTTCTCGAATGATCCGATCTGTGAATTGTAACGGACATTCTTTCATTTTGGCTTTACATTCTTTTTCTCGCTGCCTGCGCTGCAGCGAATATTCTTATGCATAAGTTTAGTCTCTAATAAACCTCTACTCGAATATAAAGAAACCTTATTCTCTTATTTTTATCTGAACGATTCCAAATAAACATGAAATTTTTAAGTGGTGCGGTTTTCTTGACCGCCAGTGTATATATACATATATAAAAGAAAACAAACTAATAATATCGATATATTTAAATCTCCTCTATTAAAATATAAGTACCTAAGTATAACTAACTCCGCAGAATAAGGCACTGAGAAACTTAGCTGGTATAATTTTTTTCGTCTTCATTTTCATTGTTATTTTATTACTAAATAGGGATGCCAGGGAGAAGGAAAATAACCAAATCTTCATTCATTAAATTCAAAATATGAACTGATTTTATTTACAAAAGTACGGAGTTTATAGTACTATCTTAGGCTCTAGGAGATAACAATTGTTCTTAGGAGATCTTATTCTACTCACACCCACGTATAAATTATTATTATTTTGGGCACGGTGTCGGCCACTTGACATCCTGTCGTTGTGATCGTTCGGGTTAGTTTACAATTACACCACGAAACTCTGGACCAGGAGAGTACTAGCGTCTGCTTTCGGCGAGCTGTCTCAAGCGGGCGTTCTGGCAGCGATGGTCCCAATAGTATGTGCTAGGGCTCCAAAAACGAGCCAAGTGACACGAGCAGAGACCGCCATGGGAGACTGCGTCTTCGTCGCGGAAGACAATCTACCGCCGTAGCAGTGGATGACGTCTCGAGTGGTGGACACAAGCGCCGGGACGAACAGGATCGTCGCAATCAGGATCGTCGACGTTAGATCATTGGAAGGGTCTGCCTATAAGCGAGCGATTCACAAATTGGCACCCTTGCCGTGGGACAATAATTCATATTTGTTGCAGTTCATGATTGACATACAAAATTTATTTCAGTTCAAGTTCAAAATTCGAGTATTTGTGATGGGACCAAAAAAAATAGGAGAAAAATTGAGGGGTGGGTAGGGTTGTGCAATTTTTGTTTGTTTTTTTAATCTTTAGAGTTTCAAGAATGTTTTGTGAAAATTTTAAGTAAATCGGAGTAAATCAGGCAAAGATATAGCTCTTCAACTGATTTGCCTTCAGTGAAGCTGTTTAAGTATACAAAACTTTTAAACGCGTTTTGCTTAAAACGACTTTTCCAAAGTCCGTGTTCACTGTCATTTAAAAACTACTTGACCGATTCATTTCAAACTTGGTAGACACATTCTATATATAAAATACCTCCTCCCAACGTTTAGTTTACATTTTTTTTTTTCATTAAGTGTGTTTTTTACTCTTTACTTAACTAAAATTTAATGTTTTTTGACTTCAGATAATTTCCGACCGAGATACAGTGAACACCGCAAGTTGCTTTTTTTCAGCCATGATCTGGAAAAAGCTCTGTAGTTAGGTCGTTTTTCAAAATTTTTATCATTCAAAGTTTTTAAAATATTGTTAAAAGTATACTTACGTAAGGTGTTTTTTTTGTCAAAAAAAAAATTCCCACCCCTTGATTACGATACTAAATAGTTGCGGGAGGCATGCGGTTCTTTTTAAATTATGGTGGCAGAAGTCGGCGTGGCTAAACTTTAAAATAATCACAGTCTGCGCGGATACTAAAAGATTAACATACCAAATTTTCTGACTTTGGCTTTGGGCGGAAGTGGGCGGTGCATAATTTTTATACAACTAATATCCGCACGCGTGTCTTTGAGAAAATCGGTTTTATCTAATTTGCAGGGGTCGATAACTGTACATACTCCACGATTCTACATACCATTGGTGACTATAACTCTTGTAGTCTCTGAGATCTAGGTGTTCATACAGACGGACAGATGGACGGACGGGCAGACATGGCAAGAGCTACTCGGCCGTTAATCCTGATGAAAATTAGATATACTTGATGGGGTCGGAGGAAAAGCTTGCTTTTGCCTGCTACATACACTTTGGCGACTTCAATATACTTTTAAACCCTATGGCTATAGCTGGTACCTCCAGCAAATGTTGGTGGTTTCCTCGCATCCCGTTTCTCGCATCTCTTAGTTAATACATATATTTTTAAATTTAGTTTACAATTTAAAGCCAAATATTTATTCTCCCTTCATACTCTTTTTTCCCCAAAAAATTGTTATTGTTATAACTTCACCTTAGTAAGTATATATTTATTAATTTATTTACGTCAACTAAGACAGAAGTCAACGAAGAAAGCTTAATTTAAAATGGCCTACATTCTTAGCATAGCATATAACGAAAAGCGAAGTGAAGTGACCGAAAGATGAGGATAGATAAGGTTATAAAGCTTGTTAAAAGATTGGCCAAAAACGTGAAAAGGTTCGTGTAGAGAGTAATTAGTGAGACATATTCTAAAATGAATAGGAAAAAATGTTCTGGTCCGACCTGAGGGAACACAAAAATATAGAGTATCTAGTAAATTAAAAAAATTGACTTGACGGTGAGAAGATGCTCTATTAACAATTGAAGATATATGAATATATATAAAACGAATGTTTTGGGTCAAATATTACGCCTTAATCCGAAATGATGACGAACGATCCAACAAATCAGACTTAATAGAGTACTGAGCTAGGAACGGAGACAAACAGCTGAATGTCATGAAAAACACTTTGAGACATTTAGGTGTAGTTTATTAACGTGACACCAATAACAGAATGTATCGATGTCTGACTGCAAGTACGGTTGAAAAAAAGGATTATTATAGGAATCTTCACCGCATCCGCAAACATGAGCACGCGTGAATGAACCAAAGCCAAGGGCAAATCATTTATAAAAACAGTGTAAATAACAGTTGCCCCAGATGAATGCATTGGGGGTACCTGAGGTAACTCGAACAGTTTTAAATATTGAGGAACAATAAGATACGATTTTAACCAAGCCAAGCCAACAGGAAAAGCCCATAATGTTAAGTTTCGTAAGAAGCATAGAATGATCAACCGTATCGAAAGCCTTACTAAAGTCGGTATAAATGACACTTTTTACGGAAGCCATGGTGTACAAGGGTAGTTAATTCTAAAAGGTTGGTAAGCGACGAACGATCTTTCATGAAGCCATGCTGACAAGTAGAAATGGTGGATCTGGATAAGGTGTTGAAGGAAAGAAGTAATCATTTTTTAACAGCTTAGGTATTGCGGAAAGCTTAGCAATGCTACGGTAGTTAGATATATCCGATTTGTTGCCTTTTTTAAAAAGCAGAATAATAAAAGAAGCCATGAACATATTTTTATCAGAAATAGCTTCGTCTTCTGTGTGTATAATCTGCTTATAGGCGCTTTGTCCAGATGATCCATCACATCCCCATTTGTTGAGTAAAGCCAAATATTTTTCGAACAGTTCTAAATAATGAGGAACGAAAAGGCACCTTGCGGTGTGTGCCGATAAGATACGATTTTAAAAAAGCCAATAGTTTCGGGGAAAAGCCCATAATGTTAAGTTTCGTAAGAAGGAGATAATGATTAGCACAGTATCGAAAGCCTTACTAAAGGCAGTTTAAATAACATCAGTTTACAAATTTTAACGGAAGCCATGGTGCACAGGGGTAGTCAATTCTAAAAGGTTGGTAAGCGGCGAACGACCGGTAGCCATGCTGCCGGGATCTGGTGGATTTACTGTTGAAGGGAAGACGTAATAATTTTCTCAAATAGTTTAGGTATTGTGGAATGTTTGGCGATGCCACGGTAGTTAGGAATATCTGATTTGTTGCCCTTTTTATGAAGCGGAATAATAAAAGTTTCCTTCGAAACATCAAGAAAGCTACAAGTCTCACTCGATATAAAGAATAACCGACATAAAGGCTTAGATAGGGAAATCGAACACATTTTGAGGATGCAACTAGGAATATTATCAGGCCCGGGTACGAAGGAAGACGTCATAGATGATAACGTGTGTTTATTAAGTCTAAAAGTGGAAGGCAGTAGGTTTGACCGTCAATGGTTAAAAAAATTGTAAAATCTTTTCGGGTTTTTTGAATTCAAACCTACAGCGCACGATATAATTATCATTGCATTCAGTATTTAAAAGACAAATTTGAGATTTCGCTACACAATAATTTAGCTTTTAAAATATCTCTATTTAATGTTATGGATAAGATAGTGTACGGGTGAACCAGACCGGCGCACAGTGGGAAAGAACCGTGCGTCCCGTCTCAAAAAGGACACTTGGTGTATTATTTTATGTTTATAATACTTAAAAAAAAAAACAATTATATATTGTCATACAAACAAACATGTTTGCATAACAACATCATAATATTTTGCCAGACTTCACTCCAAATTAAATTCTTATAATGAAAATACTTAATACCTTTACTTAAAACTTAAGGAAAAAAATAATAAATAAAATATAATAGTGCTATTTACATTAATTCTAAGCTCTTGGCTTCATCCTAGAATTGTTTTTGAATATTTATAGGTGTTTTCTAATTGTAGAGATGGATGGACCTGATATAAAAATATATCCATTAAATTCAAACATAGGTTAAAAATAATTTTTTAATGAAAATCAATCTTAAAACTGCAACCAAAAGACACTGACGTGTCTGTCTACACATTTTTAATAAAACTGAAAATCGGTCATTACATGGCGACCGTGACATGGTCCTAAAGAACCTGCAGAGAAAAAAGGATCAAAGCCAACTGTGATGAGTACCAAAATAAAATGCTTGGAGTTCTCGAAGCTTTGTTGAAAAAAGTGCTACAACACCCAGCAAGAGACAGACAGCATCAAGCAAAACTTATTAATTAAAGAAGTTTTAAAAAGAAAAGCAAACACAAAAAGTAGAAGAAGAGAGAAGAAAAAGATCGAAAAAAAAAATTGAACAATAATTACAACAACGTTACACCAACGCTAGAAGAAGCGTTAAAGTTGTATCCCAACGATGGGCTGCGCCCACTCACAATAGCTGAGTACCGGGCTCGCCAGGAAAAACCCACACCAATCAAGAAGACAACAAAACGAAGCGGCCAGGTACGTAAGCTGAAGAAGCTCCAGCAGAAGAGACTGCAAGTAGACTTACTGGCCACCTCAAATACGGAGTACAATGTCAAAGACAGTTTTAAGAGCGAGCCTCACTCACCGCAATTAACTTGGTGTAAATAAAGTTAGCGTACTTTGATATACAGCGAGAAGATTTCCTAGTTCAAGGAAGCACTAGAGTACAAATGAATTTCATCCTCACAGTACCATATGTATGCTGTTACGCAAACGCAGCAGGTACACTTTGTTTCTACCAAATGAATGAAACACAGCAGTAGAAAAAATTGTTTTTTTTTATTATTCAAAAAAGGTCTAAGCGACCAAAGTTAATATTTTTAGTAAGATGCTAACGGCTGCGCCCTTGCGGAGCCCCAAACTGCTCGCTTTATATGATGCGGCCTTCGGATGATTTCCACCGAGGCGGCTTTGAGGCACTTGCGATTTGGAAGGAATGAGATGACCAGGTTGACTTCAATCCAGTTGCTTTATTTTCTTAACCTAAAACTATTGTACAATTATCGGCGGGCACAGAAGGTGCAACCGCATCGACCGAGATTAATTTCAAGAGTATATTCAAGTACAGCAAACCACGCTGTCTTTTACAAAATTTAAAGTTCTGGAAATTTCCATAGAAGAAATAAGAAAGAAAAGAATTAAAGTAACGGATCTCCAAGTTTGTCACTTCAAAGTAACTTGCGCTGTTCTTGGTCTCTCTCTCTCTTTCTCTCTCTCTCTTCGTTCGTTTTCTCTTTTTAGCAAAGAGAGTCTGACTTCAGTTGGAGCCCAAGCACTAGAAATCTAATAATGTCAAAACCTAATCGGCAGCGTCACTAACTGCTAAACTAAAAAACCTACCACAAAGAAACAAAACAGCAAGCCTTTATACACGATGGTACAACCGTCGAAGTAGCTAAGAAGTATACGCTTTCAATCGCTACAGAGGCTCTAACAAAGAATTGTATAAACAATCAGGAACGTAACATACTGCACTACCGTCGCAAACAATACAACAGAAATGGAGAAAATAATTACCGTGGCAGAGGTAATTACTAAAATAACGGATATAGAAATAACAATAATACAAGTGGATATCGTGAAAACGCACGATATAATAACCCAGGAAGGCACAATTCCAACCAAGGTAATTCCAGTAATGGTAATATACGAATTACCCAATTATCGGGTAATTCCCCCAATTATCGGAAAACCAATAAGTCCCTACAGATATTTAGGTGAAACTGTGAATGTATACACATTCAACCTTACCTTTAGTATTTTTATTATAATTAAAAATGAAAATACAGGCAACATGTCCACCCAATTTATGTGTTGGTTGCGACAACTTTTAGTCACTGGTTTATGTTCTAGCGCCTATTTACATATAAATAAATAAACATTTAATAAATTCAAGATATACTAACGTCTTTCATTGAACATTTTGGTGACCCCGACATTGGCGGCTCCAAGTTAAAAGAGTAACAGACTTGGTGAAACCGTCATCAAGCGAGAATATTTGGTCAACTCAGGCGACCAATATCTCAACAACAAGGAAACTGGTCAACTAGGCGACTACTTTCTTTGCACGCTTTGAACACAGAAAAATCTTAAGCGAGGGCACAAATTGATGAACATTTCACATCAATCTGGGGTCCCGACTAAAAACATCGCAATTGATTAACTTGGCAATAATTGCGTAGCCACCTTGGCGAATAAAAACAATATATTGGAAAACTAGGAGTTGGTTTTCCGCAACGGGGTAGCAGTGCATACCCATTGAATAAAAGTTGATCAACTAGGCGATCACTTTGTCAAAAACATTTAACAACGATTTGTGTCAACGAGGCGACCAAATCATAAAAAGTTATTTTTATATAAAATAAAGTTTGATCAACTCATAAACTCTGTTGCATTCCCTGGCGCCAGCAATATCTGACCTAGTTAACTCGGTCAGTAACCCAGGTAGTACGCACGAGTATATAGTTTGGCATTGGTCAGCAGCAATTTTTGAAACAAAGAAAAGAAACTCAAAAAAATTTGTTCCATCGTCGTGGCATTTATCAGTGTAAAAGAATAGGTATATTGGAAATAAAAATAAACTATTTTTAAAACACTAATCAAAAGGCGACTTCGATTTATTTCTTATTCTTATTTGTGCTACACTTGACCAATTTTAGGAACGAGTCGGAGCGTTCCCTGTCTTTGACAAAATAAATAAACTCCCATCGGGTCAAGTACTAGTACAGAAATAAGAATATAAACGAACATGGAGGAGTTTTATAAACAGCAGACAGAACGAGGAGAGGCAATCCAGGTCTTCATTCGGAATACCAAAAAAGATATTATTTCGAGGTGAAACTTGAGCTAATGGAATACATGTGGGAGAACTTCGAAAAAAGTCATCAGGAGTTGATGGACAAATTAAATAACGTGCCAACTGAAGATGACTACTTTGTAACGGACTATTTCAGCAAAGTGAAGGCGGTTGTAACTAATATAGTGGAAGATTGGAAGGACCATTTGGCAAAGATAAAACTAGAGAGACAAGCTCGCCAACAAGAGGAAGAGCGAGTCGTAATCAAACCACTGGTTGATAAGCAAAGTGCTCTGCTGGATTCGTTGTCCAGGACATTAAGACAAATTGTGCCTGAAGAAAAAATGAATTACAAATCGGTAGTCGACAAATTATGGATGCAAATTGAAGAAATCCATTATGACCATTATGAGATTCATCGGCTAGCTGAAAATCCAGCCGAAGCCGGATATAATATAGCTACGTTTGTGGCCGCAGAAAATACAATGCTGAAATTCTGTGAGGCACCAGCAGAAAATGTAGTGATACAATTACCACCTGTATTGCAATCGATACAATCATTGCAACTTTCCAAATTTCCAATTCCAAAATTTGATGGGGATTATCTGAAATGGCAACAATTTCATGACATCTATAAAAAGGTGGTTCATGAGTCAAATGTATCCACGATAGAGAAAATGTGGTACTTAAAATCAAACCTTTCTGGAGAAGCAGAAGCCAATTACAACACTGCTTGGTCAGTGTTGCAGGAACGTTTTAATAACAAACGAGTTCTAGTAACAGCCATACTGGCAAAACCTGTTTGATCACCCAAATGTGCGAAATGACGCAGCTTCTATAAAGAATTTGCATGATAACATTTTTGAATTATTGCAAGCCTTAAAAAATGTAGGCGTCAATATGGAATGGTCAGATGCTGTCATAATGTTTCCTATGACAAGAAAATTGGATAGATTCAACAACGCACTATATGAGCAATCTCTTTCCAACACAAGGGATCTGCAGGAAGTAAATGACTTCCTCTCCTTCTTGGAACAGCGCTTCCTAACATTAGAGGCGATTGGGAAACCAAAAAATGAAAATCGCAGCATTGAAAAACCAAGTCCAAGGAAGACATGCGCAACAGCATCTGGGACAAACAGTACCCTGTGTGCTTTCTGCGAAAGACCAAAGCACAAACTCTTCCAATGTGAAAAGTTCAAGGTCAAATCCGCAGCAGAGCGTCTTAACTGGGTGCAGAGACACAAATTGTGTGTCAATTGCTTCAAGCCGGACCATATGGCAAAAAATTGCTTTTGGAGGGGATGCTTTAAAAAGGTACAGGAGTCCGGAGGAACAGTATTGTGAAAAATTCTTCCTCGATAACCTACACACGGCGGCGGACAATCGACTAATTGTAAAGCTTCCATTTGCTGAAGAGGCGTCATCTCTTGGAAAATCTCGGGAAGTAGCCATAAAAAGATTCATGTCGTTAGAGAGGCGAATGAACCCTGACACAAAAAAGGAGTATGTAAAATTTATGTCAGAATATGAACAGCTTGGACATATGAAGCAAGTAATGGTAGAACAAATTCCCAAGAACCATTACTTTATACCGCATCATTGTGTACTAAAACCAGAAAGTACCACCACCAAGCTAAGAGTGGTATTTGATGCATCATGCAAACCGTCATCAGGAAAATCACTGAACGACATTTTATATCCTGGACCAGTTGTACAGAGTCAGCTCTTCTCAATTCTTCTGCGGTTCAGGACACACAAATATGTGTTCACGGCAGATATTGAAAAAATGTATCATGAAGTTTGGATAAACCCTGCCGATCAATTCAATCAGATGATTGTGTGGAGAGAGGATTCAAGTCACGAACTAAAGTTTTATCGTTTAAAAACGGTAACTTATGGAACCACATCAGCCCAATATTTTCGACGAAGTGTCTGGAATATTTGGCACTGAAAAACATGGAAAAATTGTCGTCTGGAGCATTAGCATTAAAAAATTACTTTTATGTTGATGATTGTCTCACAGGAGCAGACAGTTTACCAGAAGCCCTGCAAATAAGACAAGAGCTTCTAGAAATCTTGAGACCTAAGGGTTTTAACTTACGAAAATGGTGTTCAAATAGCAGTCAACTTCTAAAGGAAATTCCAAAGGAAGATACGATTGCTGACATCAATCTCGGTGACACACTAGAACAAACAAGTGTCAAAACATTGGGAATCATATGGGCACCCAAAGAAGACCAATTATGTGGAAAGGCTCAAAGACATACAAAAGGAATAACCAGACGAGTGGTGCTATCTGAAGTCGGTCAAATCTTCGATCCTCTAGGACTGTTCGCACCGGTAATGGTAAGAGCGAAAATGTTTCTTCAACATGTTGCCACCGAACGAATTGAGATGGATGGTGACCTACCGCCGTATTTGGGGAAGCAATGGGAAGCCTAATGAAAGGATGTACAGGAACTAAACCACATGAAATTCCAAGGCATATTTTTGATGGCAAGGTCCCCACTACAAAGGAACTGCATACATTTGTTGATGCATCAGAAAAGGCGTATGGTGCGGCAGTTTATGTCCGATCAACCTATAAAAATGGCCAAATTTCGGTCAGATTGTTGTGCGCCAAGTCGAGAGTGGCTCCCCTGGAAAAACAGACACTGCCCCGGCTGAAACTATGTGCAGCTGTACTTGGAGCCTAACTCACGTATAGAGCTCGACAGGATCTCCAATTCGGATCAGAAAGTGTGGAATCATTTCTCTGGTCAGACTACCAAGTAGTACTCTCGTGGATTAATTCACGGGCATCACATTTCCACACGTTTGTGGCTAATCGGTTGACAAAAATACACGCAGTATCACATCCAAGGCAATGGCGTCATGTGTCATCAGCGCTCAACGCAGCTGATGTTCTGTCTCGAGGTATATCAGCAGTTCAGCTAAGCACACATACATTATGGTTGTATAGACCACTATTTTTGCATGGATCACAACGTGGCTGGCCAACACCATTTAAGCCTACAGAGCACACGATGGATACCGCTGAGAAGAAAACCAAGGTATTCAACATGGTGATTGCCACGGCAAAGAACAAGAGTGAATGGATATATACGGTAAATCACAGAAATTCGTTTTACCGGCTACAGCGAATAGTGGCGTATGTGCTACGGTTTTGTCACAAGCAGAACAGGAAACCAACGGCTCAGTTAGAGTTGGAAGAGTTCGACCAAGCACGGAGAGTGATCATTAAGCAAATTCAAGAAACAGGATTTGCATATGAATTACGGCACTTAAAGAAACGAACTGTGGGCGCGCTTCAGCGCTTTATTGGGCGCAGAGGAAGATGCCAGACATTATACTGCGATAATGCAACAAACTTTGTTGGAGCAAACAACCAACTTAACCAACTGACCGATACAATACACTCAGAAACGGCAGCAGGTAGTATCAAGGAATTTTGCAATCAAAAAGGAGTGCAATTTAAGTTCATACCACCACGGTCTCCACATTTCGGAGGATTATGGGAAGCTGCTTTAAAGTCCGCTAAGCATTTACTGTTGAAAAACGTATCGACAGCAAACTTAACGTTCAAACAACTGTCTACCATCATTGTCAATGTTGAAGCAGTGTTAAACTCTCGTCCGTTAACGCCAAACTCAGACGATCCCAACGACTTAACAGCTCTAACCCAAGGCCACCTATTGATCGGAGAACCATTACTAGCCCAACCAGATGCAGAGCCAATAACACAGCGATCGATTCCAGAGCAATGGGAATTAGTGCAACGGCTTAAGCATACATTCTGGACACAATGGTCTCAAGAGTACGTACAAGAATTGCAGGGTGCATCCAAGTGGAAAAAACCATATAACAATGTCAAAGAAGGCATGATGGAGGATAATGTGCCAATTTTGCAGTGGCCAATTGGACGAATTGTTAAATTATATCCAGGCCTGGATGGATACGTCCGCGTGGTAGACGTTAAAACAGCCAGAGGCACCTACAAGCGGGCTATCCATAAATTGGCTCCCTTGCTTAGAGAGACGGCGCCAAAACGTAAATTCGAGGCAGATGACACAGAATCGAACTCCCAAGAAGACCCTTGTATCGAGAACACCGCAGAACCAGAGACAAAAAGACGCTTGTCGATCGGTCTGCCACCGTTGGCAATGACGATCTGCCTAATGCTTTTGTTATTTCCTATAGCATTTGCTCAACGAACTAATATAACTCGATTCAACCCCAAACCAGGCATATACTATGAAAGTATTGGCACAGGAAGGATGGCAACGTCTGACTGGACTATTGTGGCATTTTACGATCTCGAACCATATTGGGCCGACCTGAAGACATTTTCAGACTCAGTAGTAAAGGTTGGATAAATATGCGTGTTAATGAAGGTTCCAGAGGCATGCACCGCAATGCAGAGGCACTTCGAGCATTTCAACTCAGAGCTACGGACAGGAAATGATTTCCTTCACATAGAACGCCAACGACGATCGCCTTTAGATATAATTGGGAACATTGCGAACGGCTTATTTGGTGTGCTGGACCAAAGTACGCAACAGAGATGTCAGGCACCATACGAAAGGTTAAATCAAATGAAGACTACTTATTGAACTTGCTACAAGACCAGACATCTGTAATTGACTTAACGATAAATATCATTAAGCAAGATGAAGCCACAATTGAGAATCAAATGAAACTAATGGAACAACAAATGAACGTTATGACCAAGGTCCAGGACAATGCGGTAAAAGCATTGCAATGGTATATCACGCTAACTACTCAGATGACAGTTATTGCAGGGAATTTGCAACGAATTCAAACCGAAATTTCCCGAGTATTTACAGATGCCCATCATAGCAAAATAAGCCCGTTACTACTATCACCAGGCCAGTTTCGGGAACATCTGAACCAACTGCAGAGACATCTTCCGTTTGATTTGGATTTGCCAGTTCCAGATAACGACGTCTTGCAATTATATGGTTAATGAAGGCACAAGGCACAATCGCAAACAATCATGTGATATTTAAGGTCACGTTTCCACTAGTGGCAACGCAGGCAGTGCAACTGTATAATCTGGTACCCATTCTAGCAATTGGAACTCATGGGATTGTAATCATAAACATTAAAATTCCCATCATTGCTGTCAACAAGGAACAGAATCAATACATTGGGCTCTCAAGAGCCGATTCGAAACAATGCCATCAGCTCAACAACGAGCAATATATTTGTTTTGATAAACAAACGACGTTTACGGCTAAAAGCAACTGTGAGTTCCAGCTATTAAAAAACACACAATCATCAACTTGTCAAATACAACACACAAACAGGTCATTCGTGTGGTACGACATGTATCACAAAAATCAATGGATTTTTGCCACACTAGACCAATTGAACTCGCAGTGACCTGTGTCGATAATATACAAAGTGTCACTATCAAGAAGACTGGATTGCTAACTCTAGACCCGTCGTGTACAGCAAGGAGTTCTGCTATCCGAATAGCAGGTCACCGTATAGCTACGACAGACACAATGAAATTGTCATATGTCCGATTTGGCAACTTCAGCATTGGGCCAACAAAAGTAGCGCCAACAACAACACAATTCACGAAGATGCAGCTAAGCTACGACGAACTAAGCAACATTCAAGGAAAACTAGAAACTAAGCAAAACTGGAAATTACCAGAAGAACCCATCCAGCCGGCTCACCGTGTTATCGTCTCCTACGTAGCGCTAACAATACCATTGGTTCTTGTGATGGTATATGGAATTAGATGATGCTCACAACCCCCAAGACACAATGGTCCAGAGCAGACAACCGTGAGGATCGTCAATTCCATACCGACTCCTGCTGCAGTAAGCCCAGCCCCCAGCAATTTTGTGGTCAACGTTGGATAACGCTATGCTATGGTTAGCTATTATCAATAAAGACGTATTTTGCTGACCTAACACTATGTCGAACTATGCACTGGTGAGCTCGCTATTTGTACTATAAAAGAAATGCATTATTCTTAGTAAGATCAGATACCAATTGTAGCTACATCGGGTGTGCATCGATGTGTCTTTGGCCGCAATCTCTACCTTTCTAATCTCACTTCGAGGTCCACCCAATTTATGTGTTGGTTGCGACAACTTTTAGTCACTGGTTTATGTGCTAGTGCCTATTTACATTACTATAAATAAATAAACATTTAATAAATTCAAGAAATACTAACGTCTTTCATTGAACAACATCCATAAAAATATATTTCATAAGTCATATGTACCGGCAATAGATAAATGTGGTACTTAAATAAAATCTTTCTTGAGAAGCAGAGGTGCCTGGTCAGTGAAGGTAAATAATAAACGAGTGGTAAAGAACTTATCGTTAAAAATTAACGAGATTCTTGTGCCCATAAATGGAGTGATTGGTCACCCACAAACAAGTAATGCAGGAGTAAGCTTGGTTGTAAGGGCAAGATACAATAAGTAGACGACGTGTACGTCCAAGAGTTCTGGTATCCGAAAAACAGGTCACAGTATCGCTACCACAGACACAATTACATAGTCATATATGCAGTTCGGAAACTTTAGCATTGGCCCAACAGAGTTACAGCTAAGCTACGACGAAATTAAGTAGACCATATTATGTAGCCCGATTATAGATAACGATGGCTTATCAGTCATATATAGACCTGATTTGGTCAGCAGTTAGCAATAAAGACCTAGTTAACTGACCTGCTATGGTTAGCTATAAAACAAAAACGATAAAAACTTATTTCGCTGACCTAACACTATGTAGAGCTCTCGTAAGTTTTTTTTTATAAAATAAATGCAAAATTCTTAGTAAGATCAGACACCATCTTTGGCCCCGTCTCTACCATTGTATTCTCACTCCGAAGTCCACCAAATTTATGTCTTGGTTGCGACAACTAACAGTAACTGGTTTATGTGCTAACGTCTATTTATAGTTTCTTGAATTAAACTCATTGTAATTTAATGAAAAGACAATTTTTAAGTCATTTTCCATGTCTTAAATAATATATTAATGGAATTTTTTAACCTACCCTACCAGTGATTTTTGTAGCACACCTGATATGTATATATCAGATAGTGTTGATTAAGTGACTTATAAGTCGAAACCTACTGGGTAGTTTCAATTGATTGTCAGGTGTGTCAGTTGTAGCCCTGGCATTTACCTTTTGAACGACAATTGGAATATTGAGTTTGCAGGATATTATCATCTTCGCCTAAATAACATGTTTAGGGACAAATGTTGAGAACTGTCAACAGGTAAGGTCCTATATCCAAACAGTTTTTCCAATCAAAGGTGTATTACAACAATAAGTGCCAGTAAAACTAAAGCGGAGATTAAAAGTAAAGTAGTGACAATAAAAACAAAACGATGAGTGAGCAGAACGAAAACATTATGGAGGACTTTTCGACATATATAACAAAGTTCAAATTTTGCAACTGTAGTTCAAAAATCTTTTTTTAAATCTCTCTTTAATTAATTTATCATTTCTTTGCAATTTATAGCCTTTAGAATTATTACAGCCAACCATTTGAATATCTGATAATTAACAAATTAAAGATGAATTTTTTATACCATACACCCATAGGGTGAAATGGTATATTAAAGTCGCCAAAATGTATGTAACAGGCAGAAGGAAGCATCTCCGACCCCACAAAGTATATATATTCTTGATCAGGATCAAAAACCGAGTCGATCTAGCCATGTCCGTCTGTCCGTCCGTCCGTCCGTCCGTATGAACACCTAGATCTCGGAGACTATAAGAGCTGGAGCCACCAAATTTGGTATGCAGTCTCGTGTAGTATGTACGCTTATCGAGTTTGTTTCAAATTTTTGCCACGCCCCCTTCCGCCCCCAGAATTTACATAAAGCTGTTTTTCTTAAAAAGTATAGCAGATAGAAACATCAAATTAGGTTTATATACTCGTTTAGTTAGCGCGCAGAAAATAATTGTTCCAACTTTTTGCCACGCCCCCTTCCGCCCCCGGAATTCACATAACTCTGATTTTCTTAAAAACTATGAAAGCTACCGACATTAAATTTGGTATGTAAGTTAGCTTAATAGACGCGCAGATATTGACTATTTAAAAATTTTGCCACGCCCATTTCCGGCCCCGCAAATTAAACAAAACTGATTTTCTCGAAAACTAACAAAGCTAAAGTCACCAAATTTAGTATGTAT
Source organism: Drosophila willistoni (assembly GCF_018902025.1). NCBI lineage: Eukaryota > Metazoa > Arthropoda > Insecta > Diptera > Drosophilidae > Drosophila > Drosophila willistoni. The sequence continues at coordinate 11,983,971 of NW_025814047.1, forward strand.
ATTGGCTTAGTATGCGCGCAGAATACATATATTTTAAAATGTTGCCACGCCCACCTCCGCCTCCATAATTTAGAAAAAAACATAAATTAGCTCTTGCAATTTTTTGACCATCGCGATCAAATTTGGCAGACTAATAAATCTTATCTATTTCTATCAAACTACCAAATTTGATTGAAATCGGACTAGAAACATAAAAAATATACGTATGAACGTATTTTGCTACGCGATCCATAAGGGCAGAATTGGCCGTTGGCTAGTGGCGGCGCTAGAGTGGTTGTGTGTTTGTAGAGTGAGCGAGATAGCAAATGGTATGAGGCATGTTAAAACAATTTAGTAGACATACATTTGGTTTTCGAAATTTTAAATATTTGTTTCACCTGGTGTATGGTATACCCAAGTCGGCGAGACGACTTACTTACTTCATTTTCATTTGTATTTCGGTATCCGTGCTTTGGAAAGTCAACTTTTAATCCCAACTTTGGAGAGAATTAAGTTTGCACCTTCTTTGTGCCGTTTCTATTCTGCATATCCGCACAAGGTGTATTATTGGTTTCAAACATATTCCATTCGTAACAGTTTCCTCCATCCGTTAAATCGTCTACATTGTAAAAGCAATTTTGAGTTTTTTACAAACCGGACAACTTTAACCCTGTGTTATAAAAAAATTGGCATTTTCGGATAGATATATGTTTCAAGAATATTGTGTACAAATTTCAAGTTGAAATCTGTAAAATTACAAAAGTTGTCGGCCGTTAAGTGGAGCGGTGTCAAGCGTGTCAATTTTCAAACGCGTTTTTCTCAAAACTACATTTTTGGAGCTCATGGAAGTCCTACAAGGCGCAAAAATAAACCAATCGCTATGAAATTTTTTACACATGTTCTTTAGGATATTGTTCAGCGCTGGTAGTAGAATTAAAAAAAAAATTATTATACATAGAATAAAGTTTTCCCAACAACTGTGAAAAATTTCATTCCTTGATCTATTATACTTTTCTCAAAAAAAAATTCTTACAAAAAAGCGCCTTTTCGGCCCAACAAGGTAGAAACCCCTCTTAAGTTTTGGAGGTTTTTATAATATCATCTAAAACTTTTCCATCAGTCATTGTCAGGAAGTATACTTATTTGATCGTGAACGTTTTTCCATTATTCGTTTGAAATACAGTAGATTGTTAGTTGGCTTATTATATGTAGTTAACTATTTAATATATTGTTCTATTTAGTCTATTGTTTCCCGTGTTCAAACTTCGGAGCCCCATTCCAAAAAAGTTCAAAAAGAGCCAAAGTTTAGTGTGCTTGTTTAACGTTTCTAGTTTATAAAATATTCATTGATGTTTTAAATTAATGCAAAATGCATAATAATTGATAAAACAAAAAGTTTTTTAAACTATTGTTTTGAAATTGCGAATTTTTGTAAAAACAATCATTAATTCATAATTACCCATAATTAATAACTGACTTTAAAAAATGTATAGATTCATAACCTGTAAAGTAATTTTAATTTAATTTTTTCAAACGCATTCATGAAAGAAATATCCTAGAAATATTTACTTAATTTTCTCGACAATTTAGTGTTGGAAAGTGTTAAACAGCAGAAATTGGGATAATGTGGGTTTAATCTGGTTGGGCATTAGTAGGACAGTTTATGTTTGTAGACAATTTAGTTAAAAAAAATATATTTTGTATTTTATATTATGAAATCAAGAAATATTCGGCTGGTCTGTCAAAAATCTTGTACATCAAACGCGTACTTCTTAATAAGTTGTACCCAAAACTTGGCATCTGGCAGCGCATATTTACACAATTTTCAATACTGTATGCGGCAGCGCATATTTACGTCATTACCAAATCTATCTCAAAATTTCAAAGCTAGTTTTTAACCGTTATCAGCTAATTTTTGTTATATTCTCGCTAAAAATGTAGAACTACGAATCGAACGCAATAATAAACTTCTTCCGTATAAAGCAATAATAAAGCAAATTTCGACGTATGTCATTTGGCTTTTGCGTTTCAGAAACACACTGCGTGCGATTGTATACCACAACAACAAATTGGCTATAGATCTAATGCATAATAGTAAAAGAATTTAATCAACAAAAAAGGACACACCTAAAAATGACACCCTTTATTAAATTATCCAATAAGATAACTTCGGCTATGACAAAGTTTGCATACAATTACGGTCTTAGGCCATTACATTTTTAAATGTTCCAAACTATTTTTCTGTGTCTCAATGCCTAGATATAAATAACCAAACTCTTACTTCGTCCATTTCTATTTTGCTATACTTACTATACCTTTTCCTTCGTCCTTTCCCGTCTTTAGCAAACCCTCTGTATGTACACACTCATGAATTATTGATCGCCAAGCATACACATAGATTTTATGTAGCGTTGCATCTGTATGTGTGTGTAAATAAAACGTTTGCTTGGCTCTGCTTTATTCGAAGTATTCTTGTTTCTGTTGTTAGAACCCTTTTAAAAAATATTTTCAATTAATCAATTGAAAACAGAAATCGTTATTAGATTTATGTATTTTTTTTTTTAATAATAACAAATGAAAAAAAAACTTTTGTGCCTCCGTAAAGGGGCACAAAAGTTCAAAAGTTCTTCAAAAAGATCTCGGCCTTTGGAGAAAGTTCACCCGAAAAAAAAGGCATGCGGCAAGGATTACTCGATGCTGGATCGTCTGAAATTAAAGTTTAAGCCGGAATTAGATTCAGCATAGATATAATTCTGATCCTGACCACATTCAGAATTTTGGTATTTCAGATGAAAGCGAAAAAAAAAAAACAAAACAAAGGAAAACAAATGTCGAATTGCAACAAGCAACATATTCGCTCACATATGGCAATACGAGAAAATGTCCCTTATTTCTTTCTCCGTTTTCTTCATTTTTTTTCTTTAACAGTAAAGAAATATACTACAGATGGGATGTACAAATGGGTATTTACAAATTGGTGTGTACAGAAAGGCGCCTTTTGGTACTGGTCAGTGAGCTTTTGCGTCGAAAGGAAGATGCGGTCAATGTTCTCCAATATGTTGGAAAGTTGGTGCAAGTCGTACAGTTCAGTGAACGTGATCGAGGAGACCAGATTTCTCGGGCTCATTTTCGTGCTAAACATTGGACTCGAGTCCGGCCCGCTTAAGGACGAAGCGGCCACACACGAATATTGCATGGCATGTATCTTCGGCGACTTTTTCGTCGCATGCCAGTCTGTAGTCATGCTTAAATTTGCGAAGGTGTAATCTCTAAGGCATACGTGCCCTGCTGTGCTTATGCTGGGATCACAATTCGCCTTTGTATTTTAGTAGACTTCTTATGATTAACCTCTCTTTTTAATTAACCGTAGAATTACGGTTGGTTTTAATTGTATGTACAAGCTTCTAAATGGTGAAATAGACTCGCCTGAGTTATTGACTCAGGTTAATCTCTCCGTACCATGTAGAAGCAACCATCCCTTATATCTTTAACCCTTATTTTCTGTTCTACTACTACTTCGTTTGGTCGGGTGCGAGGTGGGCAGCTTTCTCTTTGGGATCGCACTTATCTGGCTTTGTCCTGGTGTTATAAGGGCCACTTGTCCTACTATGCATTGTATTGTCGATGTCCGCTAAAGCTGTCATATATGTATCACGATTCTTAATGATTTCGAGAAATTACGTACTAGGCTGCTGGCAGCCTGACGGCAGCTTTTAAGCAGAGTCGATTTATATTGACTAAAATTTGAAATCTACTTATCCAATCTTATTGAAATTTGCGGACATGATGTTTCACATTAAAAACTATGATCTTAGTCAAGATTATAAAGATGGTCGAACGTTCGCCGAGCTTTGATAGTCAGCGCGTCCTAGACTCACAAATCGTGGAGGGCTCTCACAATCACATTGCTAAACAATGAGTATAATTTTCCCCAAACTCTCTCGACTCTCGCCAGCAACAGCGACCGTAGATACTGTTTAGGAATAAACACCGTGTTCATCTGAAGCGGCTTCACCAAATCAGATGCACTAAAGAAAATATAATACAAGTGTACTTTTGTCACAAACAACTAACCTAGCATATGACTAGAATTACAATCAGCCACACATGTTGTGGGAACAAACACTTGTAATTGTAAACTAACCCAAAACGATCACAACGGCAGGATGTGAAGTGGCCGACGCCGTGCCCAAAATAATAATAATTTTTCAACCCCCGAATACGTGGGTGTGACTCGTATTAGAATAAAATCGCCTTAAGAACAATTGTTACCTACTAGAGCCTAAGATTTCCTATATAAACTCCGTACTTTTGTAAATAAAATCAGTTCATATTTTGAATTCAACGAATGAAGATTGGGTTATTTTCCTTCTCTCCGGGAATCCCTATTCAGATACTGAGATCAAAATCGGAAGCCACTCACCAACCAACAACAAGTTACAGTGGAGAGGGCAATTGACTTCTTCAGTAAAATTAATAACTGGGTCACCAATTGCACCAACCAAAGAAATTAAGTGCCAAACTTAAACGGTACAATCAATTTTTATACGTACAAACTAAAAAGCAGTGAAGGGCTTCAGGTTGTTTTAAAAGGGATTGATTCATCGGTTCTAACGCATGAAATATAGAACGCATTGGCAGAGAAAGGATTTGCGTTCTATTAATATATCTACCCAATCTAGTTTGGACAGAAGACGTTGAATTTATTAATCAATACTTCTACAGACGTTGTGGTAGTTGCATTATTTTTGTTACCATCGTCGTTTATGTAGTTGTCAACGTGCTGACGGTGCTGGTCGGTGCAATAAATGACCCAGTTATCAATATTGATATGCTATATTCTTGTTGGTTGGTAAGTGGCTTGCCACTACGATGTCAATGTGTTGTTCGGAGAGTCGACGTGGCCCGTAGGTAGAGTTTTACACGTTGCTATTGTATATTTCTTTAATTATACCATACATCTATAAGGTGAAAAGCTATATTAACAAACAAAAGCTTCCTACTCCGATTCCATAAAGTATGTATTGAAGTATATATATTTCGTATATATCTCGGAGAATATAAATTTAAATTTAATTTAATATGTTAAATGTTGTATAAGTGTTTTAATATTCGTTTTATTTATTTGTTGCAAAGCACAGTTTGTACGTATTTTGGTTTCTATAAACAGATTTCGGCTTATTTTTAAGATTAGATTTTATATTTTTTACGTGCTTTGCGTCTTCTATAGGGCAGAGACCGGAAAAGGAAAAGAAAGCTAATCGACACCTCACCAGCCCACCAAACCCAACGATACCAAGTAACAGCGTGGCATCACAATCAACTACGTTTCTGTTATTATACCCTTGCAGAGGGTATTATAAAATTGGTCAGATGTTTGTAACGCACAGAAGGAGACGTTTCCGACCCCCTAAAGTATATATATTCTTGATCAGCATGAGAAGCTGAGTTGATATAGCCATGTCCGTCTGTCCGTCCGTCTGTGCGTATGCGTTTTACTCAGCCGTCTTAGGAGCTATCGGGCTGAAATTTGTTTTCGGGGTTTTTTATTACCCGGGAACCACTATGTCATATAGCTCTAGAAGAACTAGAAGAAACATTTTTATAAAAATTGGAGTACGCTATGAAATTTACATATGTGATATAAAACCCCAGATCCCAAAATGTGATCGGATAAATATAACACAAGTTACAGTCAATATAATAATCGGCTCTGCTCCCAGCTCTGCCGGCAGCGCTGCTTGCTGTCTACTACGTCTTTCGTCATCAACAGAGACCCAACGCTACATAAAGTGTATGTGTATGCGTGCGTTGCTTTGCTTTGGGAATGAGGGAAGAAGAAGAACAAATTGTAAAATAGAAAGTAAAATTGTTTTGTTTGTATATTGATGAATTGAGTTGCAGAAAACAAACATGTAAAATTATTATTACCTAGGACTGCAAGGGTATATAAACTGCGGCATAGCCGATGTTAGCTTCTTTGATATTTTAAATCTAAAATTATCTTATCCAATTCTACTGGGTAAAGGCTGATTTTTTACATACAGATTCTGGGTTCGGTTTCATAGAAGTGCTCGTGGTTGACATTTTTTGTTTTACTTATTTGGTTTATGGTTGTTAATTTCGACTTGTTGATTTTCTGACTTTATTATTTGATTTGGTTTAAACTTTATCTGTTCCCAGTCGTCAAAATCAGTAGTTCCACCCCCTACTTTCAGAGCAGTGCCGTCATCGTTTCTATTAGCATGTCGATTTTTCTAATTTCTGTCAGTATAAACGTTTTAATATGTTATTCTTTAAAAAATTCAGTAGTTTTCCTGGTCTCGTCGGCGTATGTCATAACGCAATGTAATGTTTGTTGTATGTCCGAGGTAGCCGTACTCTTTCCAAACTGTCATGTAAGTGTGTTACCAAGGCGTTTGTTTGACTTTACCAAAACTTTGTCACCCGACTGGTATTTTTTGTCTATTCGTGTTCTATTTTCCTGCTCTATTTGTTTGCTTTGAGCGTCTTTTATTCTTTTGACTGTTTCCAATCCCTCTTCTACCGTAGATTTATGAACTGCTTCGATTGGTTTTTTGTTTAAGACTGAATGGATTGACCTGATTTACTTTATCCTTGCTAGTAGTAGGCGAGAGTGGGGCTATTCGGCGCATTTTTTTTAAGCCTTCATATATCCTGATCGGGAGCTCGTATCCTCTCATATGAGCACTTAAATGAAAGGTTCATTCATTGTCCAACTATTGATCAAAGATACTTTTCGATATAATTTACCGTTACAAAGCTATAGCGGTTTTTTTGAACATACCCCAAATTGGCGTTGTTAAAAATAGCGGCGCAATGTGGCGCATCGGCGTTTTACAAGTTTTTTATATATAAAAAAAACGATTTTTCAAAAAAAAAAAATATAGTTTAATATTAAAAATCTTTTTTTATAAAAACCCTTTTTTTCCACCAACAATGTTGATTGGTTTAGAGTTTCAATTATGATTGTTAATTTCATCGTTTGTATGGCAGCTATATGATATAGTATTCTGATCCATCTGATTCTGGCAAATGTAATGTTTTTATCAATAACTAGTTTATATATCGGACTTTTATTCAAATATAGTTACGATTTTAAAACGACATATTTGAATGTCTGCTAGTGCGCCACTTTGCCCCACCCTTAGTTTTAGCATTTTAAGCTAAATATTTTAAAACGGTGTGAATTTAAAAAAAAAAAAACGAAGTGCACACCATAAGTTAATACATGTCGGAATCTGTTTTAGTTAACATCTATCAAAATTAAACCAAATGTTGACCAAACCATTGACCAAATGTCAATGTTTTTGAAAATGGTTTCTGCGAAAAAAAAATTTTTTTTTTTAGGTTTAAAATTACATAATTCCAAAAAGTTCGGATACTACGAATTGGATACGTCTAATATTATTATTCAAATATAGCCTACCAAAATGCGATCTTAGGACACTTATCACTTTTTGAATCGTGCTATTATATTTCAAGATAATTCGACTGCGCCGGGTTGCCCCATGCGCCGATTAGCCCCACTTTCCCCTATAACATCGACAGTGTCGCTAGCTTGGGCTGTGATTTTCTTACACCGTGCGATCTCTAGTAACGTACTGTGGAATCTTTTCACTTGACCATTAGATGTGCTGTGAAGGGGTGGATCATTGACAATTTGCCAGATATAGTTCAACCAATTTGTGCTAAATAAGAGCAACCACTTCAGCATTTATTACCTCTTATAGCGTTTGTAAAAGTGAATCAGAGCTTGATAATCGTATTATGTGCCTCTGGACTTACTCTGAAAGAGTACGAATGTCGTAACCGAGGGGAAATCTGCTTCTTCAATCACGATTTGATTTGGAAAACAATTTAAGGGCATATCGGATACATCAATACTGAAGGTCAGAGACTCTTCGCTATGGCGGGTTGCCCTCTCGGACTCTGATTTGAATCAGGTGTTTCAAGAGCGTTAATGTGCTGACGCGAAAGGCCGTCTGCTACAAAATTCTCCTTTCCTGGTTTGTAAATCATCTTTGCGCCATATCCGTCAATATATGCCTTCCAGCGTATTAATTTCGCATCCGAACTTTTGTCTGATACAGCGAAGGTTAACGGCTGATGGCCGGTAAATATGTTTACATCTCTTACCCCATAAAGGTAGTCACTCAAATTTTTTAGTGACCACACTATGGTAAGAAGATCTCTTTCTTTGGTTGCAAATTTTTTTTCGTCATTACGCAATTTACGGGAAATCATGGTAGTAGGTCTGCCTTTTTGTGAAAGGACAGCGATTAGCCCATCAGATGCGTCTGTGGTAAGATCGAACGGTTATCAATAATTTGGGTAAGCTAAAAAAACTTCCTCAGATCCTAAAAAATCTTTTAGTTTGGAGAACGTCCTGAGGTGTTCTGAAGAAATATCGATTTTTATTTTTCAAGACACGTTTTTTCTAACTTTTCCATTTTCGCCCTTTAAAATATCTGTGAGGGGACCAGTGATTTCCTTTTTCATCCGTTCCTTTTTTGTATTTCAAACTCATTTAATAGTAGGGACCTTATTGTTTCAGAATTTATCGGCCTTTCATTATCATTATATATTGTATTAACCAACTGTAGAATGGCAGGCTTTACGTCAACAATGGCTCTTGATGTTTTTTTGGATGCCTGTCAAATTTTGCCACAGAGCAGACCTTGCAGTTAGCTGCAATTTTTGTCGTTACCGAGGGGAACTCTGCTTCTTCAATACATATACGGATACATAATTAGTGTAGGTCAGAGACTCTTTGTTATTGCATGTTGCCCTATCGGACTCTGATCATCGTTGGTCCTCATCTTCACGCCAGTTATCGATTACATTTGTAGCACTTTCTACGTTTCTCTTTATCATCACAATCTTTTGAGTAATGTCCTTTATCTTCACAATTGTCACACACAACATCGTTTTTATTATTATTTTTCATCATTTTTTTTCCACTTTTGCACTGTTCTCATCGTTTTTGTATTCACTTCCTTTTTCATTCTGTAAAAATACTCAAAAACACACTCATTGTTTTTACGCTTCATTTTCATCAGTTGCTCATGCACATCTTTACTACTCACTCTCGCTGCGAACAAAAAACAAAAATAAAAACGAATTTATTTCTCTCTGACTTAAGGCAAACAGTTTCGCGATACCTTTTAACGCCTTCCTCGCGAACAGAAACCTTTGGAAGTCGTTCCAACACCTCAAAGTTGCTTGCTAATTGAATTCGTTAATGCAAACTTCCACTGCAATAGTATTAGTGCAGAGGTAGGCGTCCATAGCCCGTGCGGGCACTTTTGCTCGGCAATTGCTCGAAGTACAAGTTGAGAGCGTAAAAAAACAGCTAGTGTCGCACAGACTTTTGGCGAAAGCAGTACTATGTCGCTTTGTTTCGCAGCTACACGCAGAAAAATTAATGCTTCACTTTTTTACATGGCAACTTTAAAAATATTTTTCCATTATTTATAATTTGTCCCTATAGAAATTCCTATGGATAGATTTCGTAATTCCAAAAGGGCAATGTTAAAATTATCTTCCATGTTTACCACAACATACATTTGCGAATCCACATTTTCGACAATGAAATTAATTAAAGATTTAATTCGCGAATAGTCTTACTGATAGCCATTTAGAAGATCTCCTTCGTATAAAAAGTTATCGAAACAATATAGAAGTAAAGGAAATCGTTAAGTTTCTGAACAACAATTAGGTCGGAATTATTCTTTTTCACTTGCAGTTTAATTTTTTTATTCGTTTCTTCACATACGATTCGCGCAGTGTAAAGCAGCTTACGCACACAAGCAAGCGCACGGCGCCATTATTCTATTTATGTCTTCGTTTATTCGTCTGTATTCGTTGTTGTTGTTGTTCTCGCTTGCTCTTTCTCTTGTGGTATATTCCTCAAATTATTCATGATCTGTCTCGTCGTCTATTTCATCATCTCTTTCGTCTTCTGCTTCTAAATGCAAGGTCATCGACACTGCACTTGATACCCAATACATTGCATATCGAAAAAAGACCACCGTTCGTCAAATTTCTCTTTTGGTTCGTACTTTGCGTTCGTTTCGCCGTAATCGAAAACAGAAAGTTCCTGAATTTTTTACGGTTATTTCCATCTCTCTCGCTTTCTGATATTGTCTGCTTTACCTGTTTTCAGAATACCACTTAAATTATTAAATCATTCACACACGACATAGTTAGTGTTTTAATTTCACCACTAGCAGAGCAGGACCGACTTAATACGACACGAAATCACTTATTTTTTTTACTCTTATCCCGTACGAACGCAGAAACTATGTGTGTGGGGTACTCTCTTGTATCCCGAACTCTTTCTTTCTTTACGCGATAATTATAGTCTAGGGGGTTTATATGAAAATACTACTAAATACAGATTACAAGATGTAAAATGGCAATCGACGTTTGGCTTGGTTCGACTTTGGCGTCCGTCTATGACGCTTAGACTTTTCGTGCCCGACTTTAGCGCTCGACTTTGACACTCGACTTTTAGCACCCGTCTATGGTACTCAGCTTCACCTTGCATCCGACTCTGACGCAAGACCTCAAAACTCGTCAGTCTTGATCGAAGCGCAAAAACCAACTCTCTCGTCGTCATCTCTCATTCGTTCGTAATCCCTCTTTGATCGTCTTTTCTCACACGCTCACATTCTTTCTTTGATCGTAGTCTCGTCTCTCGTCTTCGTGTACAGTGGGATTGATGCACATCGCAAATGCTCATCCCACATATATGTATATGTTCTTAACATATATGTTCAATGAAATATTTCCTTTGTCTATAATATAAATATATCGATCAACTCCCAGATTGACAAACCCGATTTCTTTTAGAATATTTTCAAATGCTTCAAACCAGCACCTGGCTGCTTGTCTTAGGTCATAAATAGCTCTATTTAACTTACAAACTTTATGTTCATCATGTGCCAATCCTTCAGGAACTTTTATAAAATTTTCTCTACATCAATGTGATAAATTTTCAAACCGTACGCCAGAATAAATCGAAAACCAGAAATACGTGCAACTGGTAAAAATGTTTCTTCATAACCCGTCACATATTCTTGCTTTAAGACTCGCGCTACAAGTCTTACTTTATATCGGATTAAGTTGCCTAGTTCATTTTATTTAATCTGGGAATCTAATTCGTCTTCAATTGACTATTTCCAATTAGACTTATCATTCCGAATCTTGATTTCCTCAAAACAATTTGGAATATCGTTAAAACAAGTCTTTGAGTTCATTAGACACTTTTCTAAAAATTTTAAAGGTTTGCTTTTCAATTTCTCACTGCGTCTAATCTCTTCATTCTCACCAGTAACCACAAGGCTCTATAATTGAACTGTCATTAACAGTTTCAATATTTTTCAATGGAAACCAGAACTCGACATTTCTAGTGATTGCATGCTGATTGGCTTTTATTTTCCAAACAAGGATTATATACAAGCTCCAATTGATCAGCACTGAGCACCGAGTCTTTTGACTGTGAAAAACATTCTTCTACCGACTTTAAATTCAACATATTTGTTTCATTCACCACAATATGTCTAGCTGTCATAAACTTCCTTAATTCTACATTTTACAGCCTTAAACCATTTGGTTCATACCCAACAAGTATACATTTAACTAATTTTTCATCAAACTTTCGTTTTCTCACTTTATTTAGAACGTATACCGTTGAACAAAATATTTTAAGATATTTTAAAACTGGGTTTTTATTATGCCACATTTCGAATGGAGCTTTCTTAATATCTTTTAAGGCTCTAGTTGGGCATCTATTCATTAAATAGGTTGCAGTTAAAACTGCTTCGCCCCAAAATTGTTTCCTTAGTTAAGCTCCATTAACCATGGAACGAGCCTTTTCTGCAATGGTTCTGCACATTCGTTCAGAAACACCATTAAGCTGTAAAGTGTGAGGAACAGTTAAATGATAGCTGATGCCTTTTTCAGAACAGAACTCACGCATTTTGTTAGACAAATATTCCCTTCCATTATCAATATGTAGAATCTTATTTATATTTATATACTAGATGGCGCCTTTCTATGTGCCATCGTGCACTCATCCCAAACAATGAGCTTACATTGTTGCAAAATGTTGCACATGGGGGTCTCGATGATTTGCATGTTCAATGGCAACTTCAGCGCTGAATGGGCAATCCTTCCACTAGGTAATAATAGCAAGAGCTAAAGCTATGTCTTTTTTTTGCTCGAACCCTGACAGAAATCAATCTGATGAGGAATGTTTTCCCAGTTCCCCCTGGATCATCTAAGAAAAAGATGCCCCACCTCCACTATTTATTATTTGCACAACATGATAATAAACGTCCTTCTGTTCACGGGCTAATTTGGTAATGTTTGTTCGGACATATGACTGAAGATCATCGCTGTTGTAAGTTTGCTTACGGCGCGAATCCATAGCAAACGAAGCAGTCGCAAATCTGCAATGGTGCTGGCATTCCCAATTGACTTAGCCCTTTATTTGCCATAGCGAAGCACTGGTCTTCAATGTCTATTAACGTTTCATTGTAAATGTCTTTTGTCAATTCCACGGTCATGTCGGAATTTTCTTGGCGTACAATGTGCAAAATATCCTCTGCCAAATGCCAACGATATCTTTTCCATAACTCAGTTTGAGATGAAGGGCGGCAAGCAGTCAATATAATTGCAAACAATGCACGAACTTGGTTTGGATGTGCAGTGTTGCATGCAACATTCATGCAGATATGCAGAATTAGGAGCTTGGCGGGCACTGCGGAAATTGGCATGCGTTGCGCCGTTGACATTCTTTAAATACTGGAAAGACTTGGGGCTAGCCACATTTACCAACAGCATGCGAAGGAATAAACATTCGATTTGATTACGATGAACTGTATAGAGTCTACCAATTGTATTTTCTTTAAATATGCCAGCAGTTAGAGTTGTAGCAGGTGGATTTAGGGCTCTCTCACATTTGCGTCGGTGAAATAGATACGTTGACCATTCTCCAAATGAACTGCTAAGTGAACCACAGCTGGAGTCCGTTCATGCATGTAAAATTCGACTAATGTATCTTCCAGCCTGGTATTGGAAAATTTCATCGACAACCTGTAGAGCATTTCTGTCGCCATTTCTTGCTTGAACACCAAAACCTGCAATAAAGCTGCCTTTATTCACGTACTTGATGTATTTAATCGATTTCACTGAATTGCAATACTCTACGTTTATGTGCGCTTTGTATGTTTTCGACAACAAAGGCGAATATGGAACCACTCAACGATTGTCTACGTCAATATGACCATTTCGGTTGTGTAAAGTTGCAGAAGTCCCGCCATCTTCAGTTGAACGTCGTCTATACAAAGGGTATCCATCGTCTCCTGTTACCGTATTGGCTGCAAATGCTCGAGGATATCGCTTGCAACAATTCAAGTCAATAGATCATGTTCTTGATGACGACTTTATGCAAATCTTTATAAACGTCGGTCCGTGAAATTTCAGCGCATATCACATCGTCGATTTCGTCTGTAGTAATCACTACAAAGAGCCAGATTAGTATGTGCGCATGTGGCAATCCTCTCTTCTGCCATTCTATCCGCGGACGATTGCCCAGAAAATAACAGCTGCACTATCTCGTCCCAAGCTGGATTGCATATGAACGTAAAAAAATAAATCTGGATGGCCATAATACCGAACATATGCCATAGCATCTTGAGCATATTCCTATAGGTGTCGTGTGCTACCTATATTTGAAGATGGTAAAATCGTGAGCTTTCCAACATTGGTTGTATTACGGTCATTCACAACGGCATCTCGCAAATTACTATATTCTTTGGAGCGAAGTTTCGTCTGATTCAATCTGAGAAATGGCAAACGTTCTGTTTTAATTTCAATGCACAATTTACTGATGAAACAACGGACGACATTTCAATATATGGTTGTCTTCGATATTCCGAACCATTAAATGGTATGCGTATGGCACCACACTTTTTATTGGTTTCTTTACCATTCACTGGATCTACCATCTCACATTGAAGTGATATTCAATCTATCGGCACCATATTACCAGATAATTGGAAACTGATCCCCGACTATGGCAATCGCCACTTCGTCCGTTCTCCAGTGGGTGTTTGTCTGCGTGGATGACAATTTACCGAGGGCATCGTACCAAGTGCTGTTTTGAACAAACGCACTAAAATATTTGCTTTACTGGTGTATGGTATACCTAAGTCGGCGAGACGACTTACTCAATTCATTATTTCCGAAACCGAATAGAACTTTATCAACTTTAGCGAGCTTAGGTTGTCAAACGATTATAAATTGTATCGCTTACGATATTATATTTGTACCAGTATCAAGCAAGACTATACACATTTAATTGTTGATTAATACTTCTTTACACATAAACCTATGATCAGCTGGTATTTTATTGAAGTGAAAACTTCTTTAGAATCGTTGGGAGTGATTTGAGACTCGATGAAACGAAAAAGCGACACTAAAAAGAGACACATATATTTCTTATAGTATTTAGCTTGCGAGAGAATGAGATGCAAATATATAAAAAGCATTACGAAAAACTTCGACCAAGCTGGGAGTCGAACCCCGGCCGCCCGATCGCCAAGCGAGCACACTAACTACAGAACTCGACGGCAATTTACAAAGTGTCGACGTGGCTCTGTTCGTAATGCTTTTTATATATTTATATATTTTTTTGTGATACATTTTTATTTACTTTTTATTTACTTTTTATACCCTTGCAGAGGGTATTGTAAAATTGGTCAGATGTTCGTAACGCACAGAAGGAGGCGTTTACGACCCCATAAAGTATATAAATTCTTGATCAGCATGAGAAGCTGAGTTGATATAGCCATGTCCGCAAAATGTTTTCTTCTGGACCGATATGATATAGTGGTCCGATCCTAAGGATTTTCATACTTTATCTTACCCGGGTAATAAAAAACTCCAAAAAAAGATTTCATCCCGTTAGCTCTTAAGACGGCTGAGTAAAACGCATACGCACAGACGGACGGACAGATGGACATGGCTATATCAACTCAGCTTCTCAGGTCGTAAACGCCTCCTTCTGTGCGTTACGAACATCTGACCAATTTAACAATACCCTCTGCAAGGGTATAAAAAGTAAATAAAAATGTATCACAAAATATATAATGAATGAACGCACAGCAACTAGAATCACTGTCTGTTCAGCTCTCTAAAGTGGGAGAAATATCTGCATGCGGAACCAGATTGAGCAATGGAAAAACAGTTTTAATTGTGGCAATTTATATTTCACCCAATCAATCAATAAATAGCATCACGGAATTCATTCATGAAAATTTAATAAAGTATACACCAGAAGTATCGCGGATACTTAGAAAAGATTACGATAAAGTTCCAATGATTTTAAGTGGCGATTTTAACGTAAATTTCGCATTGGACACAGCGGTTCCTTTAATTGACTTTCTCAATACAACATTCAGTTTAAAAATGTGTAACAATCGCACTGAATCAACAACACGATCAAAAACAACAATTGACGCGGTATTTCAAAGATATGTTGACAACATCGAAACCAAAGCATTTGTATCATATTTTAACTATCATAAGCCACTCGTGTCATTTGTTGAAATTGAAAACATTGAGGATGAATAATAATAAAATGAAGAAAATAACACATGACCTTTATAGCAATATTATAATGAACCTATAATTATCCCACTCCTAATGCTGCTTTCGTCTCATTCTCTCTCAGTTTGTTTTACGGAAGGTTTCACTTTTATCGTGTCTAACCGTTAGACGCCCTCTTTTTATTAGTATTACGAACATCTGTGCTATTTTCAGGCTTTTTATTTGGACAGTCTTTTGGTCTGTGACCAAAATTATTGCAACCAAAACACTTTCCTCCCTTATTCTTATTTTCACATTTTACAGATATATGTCCTTTTTGCTAACTGTGGGCAATTTTATATCACTTTCTTTATTTTCGTATTTCATTACACTTTCTTTTTTGATTTGAACGTTCTTAGGACTCACTTTTTTGATTACTCGACTGTTCCCGCATTTCTTCATAACATTTTATTTTCTCTTTAAACTCTTTTAGGTTATTAGCATTGTACAATATTGTTTTGTTTATACTCAAGTCATTAATTCCGTCAATCACATACTGCATATGAGCACTGTTCTCTATGTTACTCCGTGATGCCATCTCTTTCATTTTCTTTCATATTCTTGAACACTTTGACCTTTGCCTATGTAACTCAGCGCTATTTATTACTGTTTTAAACTCATTTAAAAGTGATTCTTTCAATATCGACCAATTTTTAATACCGCGTTCGTTCGAATTTTAGCAAGTCCCTTAATAGCTCTTTTTGCATAAATAAATTTTTTGTAAACGGCACCAAGTCAGCCATGTCTTCAAAATCTTCAATCCATACTTCAACTGATAAAGTTTCATCGCCATGGAAAGGTCGTACAGAGTCCTCAACGTACCGAAAATTCAAAACGAACCTCGGTGGTGGCATGTTGACATTTACTGAACTTTGCATATTAGTATTGTTGGCTACGACTGTAGAGTTTGTCCTATTTGTTTTGTTTCACATATTTTCGTTCAAAATTAAACCCTTGAAGCTTTCTTAGTCTTTTGCGATTTGCACGATCGCCTTCTTCTTCGTATATAAACTAGTGAAACAATGTAATATTCGATTTTTCGCAGCACACACACACACACAGATATTACACGGTATATGTATATATACGTTGGCCACGTCACGACTGTTATCGTCGTGTCATACCACTTTCTCGTCGTTCGTCGAAAACTTGTTCGTCGTTTCTTTTCCGCTATTTCGTCGTTTGCCGCCAATTTGTCGTCGTTTGATGCTAACTCTTTTTCGTTTTTGCGACGATTTTTCGAAGTTTTATTCCCCTCTCGCTGATGTTACTTTGTATATTAAATCATGTCTTTTTTGTAGGTTGAGTCATTTGTAAGAATTTATTTATATTTATATATATTTTGGTTTATTTAATGTAAAACTATTTATTTTGATATTTTATTTAAATTTAGTTAGCAATTAGTTGTCTTTTCTTCTTTTCGTCGTTTCGTTTTTAATGCAATAAAAACAACATAGTAATTTTTATTATCGATTGTACTTGGTGTTATCGGACCATAGATATCGAAATGCATAACAAATAAGGGCCTATTAATGAAATTATTTGAATTTTTCAAATTGAAGTCTCGTTAACTTTCCATTTATTCAAGCTTCACATAACTCGTTTGTTTATTTAATAAACCAAACATACTATTGCGTTTTATTTCCATAAATTTTTCTACACTTAGTTATGTAGCACAACCTTTCATGCCACTTCTTTTAAATTTGAAAAAAAATGCATATGCTTTGTTATTTAATTCCAGTTTAACGAATGGAACATTGTACTTACTTGCTCCAGAGAAACCAAGTTTACTATTCTTGGTGACATTTACAACTTCAGAATTAAATTCAACAGTCATTTTAGCATTTTGCATTTTTCGCAAGGGCAGCAGATTATGCAGGACATCTTTACAATATAGAACATCCTCCACAGTTACTTGAATTCCTTGAGTTTTTAATTGAACAATTCCTTTGGCTGTAGCGTGAATAGTTACACCTTGCTTGGCAATCGAAATTTCAACAGGAATCGAAAAATTGACATAATCGGCAAACATCAACATTTATCTTTAATTAAATGATCCAAACCTCCTGAGTCAAGGATAAACACAATCTCGCTTTCATTTAAACTTTTAGCACCCTGCCTCACCAAAATCATAAAAGCAAATCCACAATCGTCTTGGGTTGTTGCTGTTTGAGCTTGCTTTTTTTTCATTATTATTTGTGCTCTGAATTAAGTTTATTCTTTTAAAAATTAAATAATCTTTCTTCAAGCGACCAGGCGACCAGGCCTCGCACAGTGATAGCATTTTTTTTTTTTGCTTTTATTTTATTTATTTTAGTTTTATTTTCCATTTTATCTTTGAAATTTACTGCTTGCAAAGCTTTAACACTTGTATCTTTACTAATGCATTTTATTTTTATTTCGTGATCTAGTAGACGAGTTTGAACAAATGCTAAGTTAAAGTTACTTTCAGCTAAAGTTTCAATAGCCGTAATTACCCCATCGTAATTTCATTCAATTTCATCCAGTTTTGCTCCAAAAGAAATGAGCTCATTGATCAACATATTTTCCATTCTTATAAGCTTCTGTCACTTCTTTGGGTTCGTTATCAATAATACTCAATAAATCATGTTTCTTCAATAGCGATTTAATTCGGAATTTACATATTGAATATTTCTTCTCATTAAATGGTCTAATATTTCTCTTTCCTTTTTCCATTGTTTCTTTGAGTTTCACTGAATGCTCGACTTGCCAAATATACTCGATTATTTTCAATTACACACAACTGCCAACTACACTCAACTTGCCAACTACACTCAACTCGCCAACTACACTCAACTCGCCAACTACACTCAACTTGCCAACCAATTTCACTCAAACTTGAAACTTCTCTGTACATCACAACGTTGCATTCAATTTTTGTGTTGTTTGTGCACATCCTCGTTCGTAATGGTTATTTGGTTCGCGCAATTGTGAGTTTCCGTTATATTGAGATGAAACTCCGGCAATATGAGAATAGAAATTAATATTTGGAGGTAAATTTATTATTATGTTATTTATTCTTCAAGCTAGTATTTTATTTGTTTTTTTTTTTTTTTTTTATTTTTTTTAATTTTTTTTTATTTGTTATGTGTTAGCTTTAGACAGTTTTTTTCAACGATATTCTTCTATATAACAGAAGGTAGCCGTTCTTTGATATTTTTCTATATAACACTATTCAAACCGACACACCAAATTGTGTGGCTTTGTTTTTCTTGGCCATAATATTTTTATTTATTTAATTTTTTTCTTTTTTTTTTTTTTCTTCCCCATTCCCTTTATATGCATGCCGATATAATGTTTCACATGCAAAACTATCTCATTAGTAAACTTGGTAAAGATACTCCCACTCCTTCACCGATTTTTCATATAGCACTTAATGATATAGTGGTCCGATCCTTACGATTTTCATACTTTGTCATATCCGGGTATGCGTTTCAAACATCTGACCTATTTTATAATGCCCCTATATGATGCTATATGTAAGTCTAACGTTTGCTTACTGAGCAACGCTCATTCGGAGCAATGACGTAGTTGTCTGATGGCACCGATGTCTGCAGCGTTTTTGAAAAGCCGATTTACATATATACACGTAAGGGACAGAGATACCAGATAGCTGGCAACGCACCTTTCTAAACTGTTTGCTGGGTGGTCTGGTACGGGAGCAACGGTTCGCTGGGTAATCAGTTTTATTTCGGAAGCTCTCGTTGGTTGTCAGCCGAAGTGCGGAGTTGTGGTTAAAAAGTCGATTTAAAACTATTACATTTACTCTGTATATTAATCACTAAATCTTACACCCATATGTTGAGTATAACATATGTTTTATTAATCCGGTATAACTGAAATTTTTTACAAGCCGATGAAAAAATGAAGTAAGTCGTCTCGCCGACTTAGGTTTACCATACACCGGTATAACAAATATTTCAAATTTATAACAACAAATGCATTTATGTATTTCAAAAAAAATTTGTTCACATGCTTTTTACAAGCATATCTCATAGCATATGAGCACCCCATCGCCGCCCCCTGCCACCAGCCATCGGCCATCTCCGGCCTTATGGAAAAAAACGTCTATATGTCCTATTTTGATCAAATTTGGTATTTTGCTGGATATTAACATGAAATTTAAGTGTGCCAAATTTGATTGCACAAGCTAGAAAATTACGGGATATCATCGAGTTTTTTCAAATTACGGGGGCGGAAAGGGGCGTGCCATATCTTTCAACATACAAAATGTGCGCATTTACTATCAAATATACAGTTGTGTTCAAAAATATAGGACCGCATCACCTTTATAAATTTTTCGACATGCTAAACATTAAAAATAAAATTTTTTTTACATATTTTTTAAAGAATAAAATAAAGAGATGAGAATAACGATTAGATTCCGTTTGTCTTACATTGGTCTCTATAATTTTTGAACGACTTTTGCGAAATACATTGAAAAGTGCCTGTTCATTATAATAGTAGTGCTTACATAAGAAGCAAGAAAATAACAGATTAATTTAATTCAAAAGCGGTTTTTTGAATTCTTACATAATAGCATAATAACTTTGTTGTATAGCTTTTTTTTAAATACCGGCGGCATCGCATCGGCGGAGCATCGAATTGATAAGATCCTGACAACGCACCAAGAGGATTTGCGACCATGCTTCCTGAACTACTTGCCAAAGTTCAGCTTTTTTTGATGGATTTGATGTTGCCACAACCCCCTTAACATCTCCACATAAGTCGTCGATCGGATTAAGATTTTGGGACTGTGGAGGCCATAGAATAACATCAATCTTTTCGGATGCAAACCAATCTTTCGCGAGCGTCGTGGTATATTTTGGACCGTTATCCTGTTGAAATGTCCATTTTATAGGCATTTCCCCAACTGGCATTTAGTACCATTGTATTCCCCAATACATCTGCATAAAAATATCTATCCATATTTCCGTTTATCACATTGGTAGAGCCAACGGAGTTGTAAAAAAGCATGCACATTGATATGTGCCTTATGATTTATGCTTATGCCACGATGCCTACCTTTGGTTTGCATCTGAAAAGGTCGATGTCATTTTTTATTTATTTATTTTTTACATCAACTAACCATCAGTCGACGAAAAAGCTTATGCTAAAATACAGATAACAAATTAATTGAAGAAGGTAGCTTAGCTTTATACACAACCAATATCCCCGACCCGGTGGAGGTGTTTTATTTACACAAGGTGCCAGTTATGCCCCGATTCACAGCCCATGTGGTCAGGGATGAGTTGCAGCAGGTTTCGTTGTAGATCATTGAAAAGTACAGCGCGAAGAGCAGTGGCAGAAAGATGAGGAGAGATAAGGTGAGAAAGGTTGTTAAAAGATTGGCAAAGACCACGAAAAGATTCGTGAAGAGAGTAGTTAGTCAGACATCTACTAAGGTGAATAGGAAAAAACTTTCTAGTCCGACGTGAGGGAACACAAAAATATAGCGTATCTAGTAAATTAGAAGAAATGACTTCACCGTTAACCAGTTTATGGAGAAAGAGAATGCCAAATACAAGCCTACGGTTGTAAGGCGAGGAAAGATTAATAAGAAGAAGTCTGTCAGAATAAGAAGGCAGGCGAAGACTCGGGTCCCAATTAAAATCGCGTAACGCGAACTTAAAGAATTGCTTCTGAACCGATTCAATACTACGCTGGTAAACATCATATTGAGGGTTCCACACTGGCGCGCAATATTCTAGAGTAGGGCGAACTAACGAACATTTTGTAAGATAGGAACAATAAGATAGGATTTTAACAAGCCAACAGTTTCGGGGAAAAGCCCATAATGTTAAGTTTCGTAAGAAGCATAGAATGATCAACCGTGTCGAAAACCTTACTAAAGTCGGTATAAATAACATCAGTTTGACGCTTTTTACGAAAGCAATGGTGTACAACGCTAGTGAATTCTAAAAGGTTAGTAAGCGACGAACGACCTTTCATGAAGCCATGCTGACAAGGAGTAATAGTGGATCTGGATAGGTGTTGAAGAAAAGATGTAATACTTTTCTCAAACAGCTTAGGTATTGCCGAAAGTTTGGCAATGCCTCGGCAGTTAGAAATATCCGATTTGTTGCCCTATTTAAAAGCGGAGTAATAAAAGACTCCTTCCAAACATCAGGAAAGCACAAGTCTCCTATAAAGAATAACCGAGATAAAGGCTTAGATAGGGAAATCGAACACATTTTAAGGATGCAACTAGGTATATTATCAGGACCGGGAACGAAGGAAGACGTCATAGATGACAAGCTAGAGATTATACAGTCTTTAGTAATACTAGGAAAAAACATACAATTTAAATGTGGGATTGAAAAGGGATAGGGTGTGCGATCCGAAACAGTAGTAGAATAAGTCGACAGAAAGAATTTAGCAAACAGATCTGCAATATCTGAATCATTATTAGCAGTCTGGTCATTAAGTCTGAAGGTGGAAGGTATTGCATTAGAGCGTCTTTTGGAATCAACAAAGATGTCAAATCTTTTGGGGTTCTTATAAAATTTAACCTTACAGCGAACGATATAATTATTGTAGCATTGAGTGTTTAAAAGACATTGACGAATTGAGATTTGGCTATACAGTAATTTGCATAATCAAGTCGCGAACCAGTTTTTTTTAAATCTTTTAAAATATGTCGATTTAATGTTACGGAGATTAGAGAGCCTACGTGTGAACCAGACTGGCGCGGTGGAGACGGTAGAAACATTCACATAAGGAACGCATTTATCAATTAGAGAATTAAGAGCAGAGTAGAAAAACTTCACTGCATAATCTATATCGCAGCACTCAAATAGAAATGATCAATCAAAAGAGAAAATAAGGCTATTATTCTTAATATCTTCTGATTGAAATTTGTTTTACGAAAACATCTACGACGAGAATTTGCGATGTTATTAAATGAATAAATACCGGAATTGTAAGAAATAGTAACTTCAATGGTAGGGTGATAAGGATCTTTAGGTTTCACTAGGGGCTGTGTTCGGGATACAGCACTAACAGTGGGATCAGAGACAAAAACAAGATCAAGGATTCTTTTAGAAGAGTTATGGAAAGAATTCAACTGAAATAGCGGACATTCAGTTATGCTATCAAGAAAAACATGTTGAGATGAAGGAATTAAGAAAGATAGATTATCATCACCTAAAACTATAAGGAAATCGCGATCTTTAAGACGATTAAAAATAGTTTGCAAAGCATCAGCATGGTGCATATAGGTCGTTATATCAGAAGCTGGAGGAATATATGAACAAG
This sequence comes from Drosophila willistoni, assembly GCF_018902025.1. Taxonomy (NCBI): domain Eukaryota; kingdom Metazoa; phylum Arthropoda; class Insecta; order Diptera; family Drosophilidae; genus Drosophila; species Drosophila willistoni. Next base: position 12,006,909 of record NW_025814047.1, read on the forward strand.
AAATATATAAGCTAAAGTTGGGACATGTAACTTCAACGCAAATAAACTCAACACCTAAGGGCAGATCAATCGGCACAACACTTGAACACAGATTCGAGTTAACAGCAATGAGTACTCCACCGCCACGACGACCAACACGATCAAGCCTATAAGAAATAAAGTTAGTAGAGGAGTTAAGCCAAGTTTCAGAGAAAGCTAATATGTCAGCCGAAAAGGTTTGGCTATCGCAGAACAGGTTCGAGAACTTGGTAAGAAGTCCTCTTACATTTTGATAATGAGTGCAAAGACTAGACGTTATTAGTTTTTTGAAGCAGAAGATAAATTAGGAAGGTGGACAGGCAACGGACGGGAGCGCTTATTGGGCACAAAAAGAGGAGATTTCGCGAGGCCTAGAAAACTTAAACTTTTGAATTAAAACCTTAGCAGGGCATATATTACCAATGTATGCTGCCACAGACGACTCAGAAGTATCTGGAGCAAGTCTAGAGATAAATAATTGTTTGCGACGAGGCACTACAGTTAGTGAAAACGGAGGAGCATTGGAATCCACAAGTGATCGGAGTTCCCGTGAGGGATAGATTGAGGTACACTAGGGCTTGTGCTAGGTACTTCAATCTGAAAAGAAGAGCATAAAGAGGGACAAGAAGATGGTGTAGGCGAATGTAAGAAGGGAGAAGATGCTATAGAGAGTGCTGGCGATTGCTTATGAGGCAACTCAAGGGTACATTTCTTGGGCAACTTCTCAGAAGGTGGAACGAACTTGAATTGTGACAATAAATGTACGCTAGAGTCACACTCGTTTGACAGCTATTTGGCCAGTTTGTTTAAATAATGAAACTTTAAACGAAGATCCCTGTAAATACGACTAAAATCAAGCTGTTGGCTGGCGCAAGATGGGCAAGTCCAGCGCAGTGAATTAGATTATCGCACAGCCAACAAGATATTGCTCTATACTGATCATTAAAAAAATCAGAATGCTTGCAAGTATGTAGACATTGAAACGCCGAAAGAAACAAAAGGCAAAAATATATAAAAATATATAGAAAATTAAAAAACACAGCACTAAGATAATTATCGATAAAAAATCAATAAATACAAATAAAACAAAGAGACAGCTGGAGTACACAGCACAAGAAAGAGTGCAAGAACAGTTATAAGCCAAGATTTGAGTGGCGGCGTTACAAAAGTAATTACGCGGGAGAGTACTTGAGCACAAGCACAAAGAAGAGAGAACAACAAAAATAAACACACTAGCACTGATGGTGTGATCGGGGGATGAGGGGAGCAACTGCAATGACGAGAGAGAAAAAGAAAACAAAACAGAAGCAGAGAAAGTTAAAAAAAAAATATTTAAAATGCACCAAACACTAATCACGAAAAAAAAACTAATCAATTTGGCAAATTATGCAAATAAAACACAAGGGTGACAAGCAAACTACACCGGCGAAAGCGTAAACAAACTAAGCACAATTAAAAATTGAGAGAAACAATAAATATTGATAAAAACTCAGGAGCTATGAAAAAACACGACCGTCACGTCAGAGAGCAGAATGCTTTTATGCTATGGCCACCTCAGTCCCAAAATCTTAATCCGATCGACGACTTATTGGGACATGTTAAGCGGGTTGTGGCAACATCAAACCCAAGAAAAGGTTGAGCTTTGGCAAGTAGTTCAGGAAGAATGGTCGCAAATCCTTTTGAAGCGTTGTCAGGACCTCATCAATTCTATGCTCCGCCGATGCGATGCCGGTATTTAAAAAAAAGGCTATACAACAAAGTTTTAGACATTATTCAGTAAGATCTCAAAAAATCGGTGTATTTTGCAAAAATGCAAGAAATAAAGAAACCATTGCAAAACAAACGGAATGTAATCCTCTATATCTTATTCTTTGCAAAATATGAAATAAAAGTTTAATTTTTAAGGTTTAACGTGTCAAAAAATTAATATTATTGTTTTAAGGTGCCGCGCTACTATATTTTTGAACACAACTGTACATACCAAATATGGTGTCTGTAGCTAGAATAGTCTTTAAGAAAAACACTTAGTTTAAATTGAAGGGCGGAAAGGGGCGTGGCAAAAATTTGAAATAAACCTAAAAACATACTACACGAGTCTATATACCAAATTTGGTGCCCGTAGCTTTCAGTCTCCGATATCTGCGTGTTCACACGCACGGACAGGCGGATATGGCTAAATCGACTCGGCTATTGATGCTGATCAAGACTATACAGTAGGGAGCAAAAGTGCTTCCATATTTGAATCTTTCAACTGTGGGAGTAAATAAAATACAAACGAATAGAACCGAGTTCCAAATGAAACCATAGAGATGTTGGTCGAGAGTATACCAAACCGTATAAAAAGTGTTGTAGCTAATAAGGGTCTGTGGACAAAATATTAATATTAAGGGGTTACATCTAGTTAGAATTTTCAAAAAATCGAATTTTTTTTTTCCTTTTTTGTAATGTACATGTATTTAAGTATACACTCTAAAAATTTCAAGTCAATCCGATTATTTTTGAAGTTACACGCATAAATGTAACGACGCGTCAGTGCTTTTAAAACTTTAACCTTGTCTTTCTCAAAACTTTGTTTTGAAAGTCGGTGACCAAGATTTCTCAGAAACGGCTGAACCGATTCATCTTAAATTTTTACACAGGCTTCTAAACTATATTTTCTAGTACTTAATCGAAGCTTTTTTATTACCGATAAAAATTGTCTTTTTTTTTTTTTTAGAATCCGCCATTTTGTCAAAAAATTTTTTTGTGCTTATTCCTTCGATTAATTACAAGATTATACATTACTTTAACGAAATCCGTTTGGTTTTTTCATTTCAGATAGTCCACTTCAGAGATATAGTGGTCACCGTAAAATGCCTTCTCTAAAAGGGGTTCCAGGAGAAAAAAAAACTGTTATTTTGACAAATAAAAAATTTTTAAATACTCTTCATAGTTACCATAATATATGTACAAATGCTTAAAATAATAAATTTAGAAATTTTCTCAGGAAAAAATTTTGAAAAAACTCATTTTTGAGAGCTTATAACTAGATGTAACCCCTTAAATTATACTTTACATATTCAGCAAAAGTGCAAAACTGGAAACATGCTTGTTGTTTTGGCTTTTTATTTTTGTTTTTATTTTATAGGTCAATTTGTCAGGAATTTAATATTTCTTATTGGAAAAAAAGTTTTTTGGATTTCGTTCATTGGTTTGTATTTTATGTACTCGCAAAGTTGAAAGATTCAACTATGGAAGCACTTTTGTTCCCTACTGTATATACTTTATGGGGTCGGAAAAGCTTCCTTCAGCCTGTTACATACATTTTGGCGACTTCAATATACCATTTCTCTCTATGAGTGTATGGTATAAAAACATAATTTCCTCATTCACACGTCAATCAACACGAGCACTTATCGATCAAAAGGGCTCCTGTCTTTCTCTTACTATGCAACTATTTTTTTTTTCTTCCACGTTAATTTTTTGTGACTCTCTTTTTGCCGAGCCCTGTACCCTTAATCTAAATCAATCTCTCTTCCATTACACTTTTTCATGCTGCCTATCACTCGTTACATCATGTTCCAAATCACAAGTTTCAAGTCCAAAGAAAGTGAAAACCACTTCAAAAATGACTTCAAAACATGGTTTTGGTTTGCTTTACAAAGATAGTAAAATAATAGAATGCTTTAAAATTACCACTGTTGAACTTTATAATTAAACCGCATACATATCAGAAATGTTTATCTTGAAGAAGAAAATTTAGATTTTTTTGTTATTCTTACCTCCACAACCTCCACACACTTTTGTTAACGTGTTAGGATGAATTAACTGATGATTCGTGAAATCGTTTGAAGAGTCATCCATGAACAACTGGGACGATGTAATATTGGAAGTGGTCTCTGTTAAATCTTTAGTATAGGTGGAACTTCTATAACCAATAAGTACAGGAAAGTTCTCAGGACTGGAGGAATCTTGATGATGTGACGCAAGTATATCTGTATACGATTGAAACGATGCATTCATTGCAACCAATTTTAATAAATTATGTTGTTAAAGGCATATGGGTGGGTCTGTCCTAATGTTGCATTGACCTAAAATAAAGAGAATGAAAATGTTTAAATAAGTAAGGTTTTTATAGCTGTGAAGCTGATGTTCACCCTGTTGGTTTTTTATCAAGCAAAATCGCAAAAAAATCTGTTTGGAATTCTAAATTTGTAAAACTTGAGGCTTTGAGAGGAAACATAAAAATCAAAAATAAAAGTTAGTCTTGAAATCAATAGTAAATACCAAAGACGCTAACTTCAGCTATGCTGAAGTTTAAATACCGTTGCAGTCCTTGGCAATAATTTTTTTACATGTTCAAAATTCTTTTCCTGTAACTCAATTTATCAATACATCAAAACCGTTTCTTTTTCTTTTACCATTTTTTTCTTCTTTCACATATGTAGCGCTGCGTCTGTATGTGTATGCGTGTGCTCACCTGCTCACCTCATATCGAGGAATGACGTAGTAGGCTGGCGGCAGCGCTGTTGGCAGCGTTTGAGCAGAGGTGATTTATATTGATTGTAACTTTGGTTCTATTTATCCGATTTCATTCAAATTTTGGGATCTGATGTTATTTATCTGTTATGTATGTGAGTCCTCACTAAGAAGCTGTTATCGTTGCACTGTTAAAAGGTCTGTTAACAGCTGTACTTCTCAGTCGTTCTACTAATTACTTCGGCACAACATCGGCTTACTTCCATGCTGATACAACTATTACTGCGAGCGAACTACTACTGCTACTACTACGAGGCAACGTTTTTACTAATTCTGATGGAATATATATAGTATAGCCATTACGTATATGAATGGATAGCCATTGCAACTCTGGATTCTTTAGCAAAATCTGCTGATGATAAAACTTGGTGGTTCTTGAAATAGCTATACAGACAATTCACCCATAAAATCTAGACATGTACGTGTTGTAACATTTTTTCCTGAATATAGTAAAATATACAATGCGCGTTATCAGGATAGCACACTTCTGTATTTAATACTTTTCAATCATTTTAATTGACAACCAAATTATACAAGAATTAATGTTTTTGTATATTCAAATTTTTTTAAATAATTTTTTTTCCAAATCAATTGAAAAATTAACTACCAAAATTAGATCATCAGGTTAGCACACTTTGCGATATTTACATTTTTCTCACTTTTCCTAACAAAAATTGAATTTTCTAAGTAAAGTATTAATAAATTTAAGTAATATTTTTAAATTTAAATAATGAGTTGACCCTCCTTTATTGTAGATGACCTCATAGATCTGATTGAGCAGCGAATCATAGAACTTTCCGATATAATTTAATGAAATGGCTGACTAAGCGCTTTTAATTCCTTGAATCAAATCCTCTTCGTTAAAATATCGTCTTCCAGATTCGTTAACTTTACGGGACAGCCATCGCCACACGTTTTCAATTATATTTAGGTCCGGCGAGTAATGTGGCCACTGCAACAAATCAACATTTTGGGATTCAGTCCACGATTTAATCATTCAGGCTGTGTGAATTGGAGCATTATCATGTTGAAAATGCCAATGCCGATTTGAAAACAGATTTTTAAAGTACGGAAAAGCAGTTTCCAGTACGCTTTTATACGAGTTAACATTCATATTGGTGGTCAAAAACTGCAGCTCGCACGTGCCATAATAGGAAATAGCTCCCCACATTGATGCTACTCCGAAGATCATGAAAATAATAATTATATCTATCGGGCCTCTCCAACTTCTTTTCATCAGAAAAGACTGTGTGTGAATTTCAATCGCATTTCTTTTCGAGCATTATTAAGTGGTGTTTTTTTTTTAAATTTTAATCTCTCTAAATGTGGAGCATTCTTTATCACCATTTGGACAGTAGATAAACTCGCATAGGGATTTTCCTTGACCAATATTAAAAAAAAAATTGATCACTTCAGCAGCATAAAAAATAAAAAAATTTTGTATTGATACCACTTTAAGTTTCAAAGATAAGTGAAATCCAAATATAGTGTGATAACCTGAAGACGCAAAAATGAGCTGCCCTTTTTCATTGAAAACAAAAGAAATAAGAAACCAGAGGGCCGGGGATAACTTCGACCGCGTCAAAGTTTGTATACCCTTGCAACTTATTTGGTAACTTTTTTCTTACCTAACGCCATCAAAGTGGAAAAACGTTTAAGCTAAAAGGGCTAATGTGTCCGAAAGAACGGCCTATAATCTTAGCATAGGAAATAACGAAGATATTGATCAAAGTCACTGTTTTCCACCGATCGTTCCTATGGGAGCTATATGATATAGCTACCCGATCCTTATCAAATTTGGCACAGTCATTAACAGATATATTAAACTAACAAATGTTTAATTTAAAAGCAATCGCGTCAAAAGTAACGAAGTTATTGACAAAAGTCACTGTTTTCGAAAGATCGTTGCTATGGGAGCTATATGATATAGTCACCCGATCTTGATTAAATTTGGAATAGTCGTTTATATGTGTAATTAACTTAACAATATTAAATTTCATGATAATAGCTCAGAAAATAACGAAGTTATTAAGAAAAGTCACTGTTCGTGACTTTGCCATTTGTATGAGAGCTATATGATATAGTGATCCGATCCGGCTGAATCCGAGATATACAACGCCTGTAGTATATACAAGCCTACATGCAAAATCTCAGCTCTGTAGCTCTTTCGGTCTAGGAGGAGTTTGCGTTGATCCAGACGGACGGACGGACATGGCGATTTGAACTCGTCTCGTCGTGCTGATCAAGAATATATATACTTTATATGGTCGGAGATGCTTCCTTCTGCGTTGCACACTTTTGACTAAAATTAATATACCCTTTTTGCAATGGTATAAAAACCATATAATGGTACATTGTGTTTGCATGATTTTTTCGCCAGTGACAGTGCACAGAAGAAAGAGAAGAATAAAAAACAAAATAAATGAATGTTAACTACAACAAAGTTAGAAGCACTAATATTGCGCTTATAAATGTGTGCTATCCTGATGTCGCACAATGTACTTGACGGTTAGTTGTTTAGGGTGAAAGGCCTTTACACTAGTTCTGATGAAGTAGTAGTATGCACATAATCCTAGGGAATTACAGGGCCCACCTGCGGAACCATACTATAGGGTACCGAACAGTAGTCCTAAAACGTAATGGAGTATCCAACTCGGACGATCACATCTCTGTTGCGGTTGGAAAAGGTCGTGTCAGTTGTAGAAACACTGCCAAACTTTTTGTAGCAATGCCGAATCCCTTAGAGACCCGGGTTTTCAAAAGGAAATGGCAACCTCAACCTCCAGTCCTAAAAATTCAGGCTCGCCTAGCCGGAAACCTGTTATACCCAAAACTGGAAAAAACATCCACGTGTAGGTGGAGTCGAAGCTGCTGGACGCCATTCAAAAAAGGATGGCGACCCCGGGAACGTCACCGCCCATCTTTGAGGGGGGTCTAATGGAGTCAAAATCCTAAAATGTAAATGATCTTAACCTAGAGTGGATATCCCGAACAATACCTAGCCTGGAGGATGTATGGAAATATGGGATACCTGGAGGTAGTGGACAGAACTAATAAACTGTCTGTACCGAATGCCAAGGTCCTTCTTCCGCGTGTCGGACCGGTAGGTGGATAGCGTCGCGCAATATGGTTTCCAGGCTGAGATCGACGAACTTTTATCACTTATACCACACCACAGTAAGCAGAGCCAAAACGGCCGTCATGGTACGCAAAGCAGCCCTTGATCATCGGTACAAATGTCAACTCCCACCATAGCTTCTGGGGCTGCGGAGTAGACAACACAAGGGGGTAAGTTAATCGATTTTATTTATATAAGAGAATATGGGCTCTAAGCATGCCATCCTTCTCCGGTTATAGGTATATTCGCTTCGGGGCCAACTTCAACAGAATAGCGATAACTAACATCCGCAGCAACTTAAACTGTTGTACTGATGAAGCTCACGCCCCCCAGTAGAAGTGAAACCGAAAAAGAGGTGGAAACAGCAGTTTCAACCCTGACATAAGGCATGTAGGCCGGCGAAACTCAGAAGGCGAGCAAGCCAGAATGGTGGAATCCGGAACTTCAGAGAACCCATAAACAACTCCAAGAAATGTTCAAGTTAGCTAAATAAGCCGTTCATGACATTGTCTGGGGAGAATATAAGCTTATTGTTCGTCTATTTAACAGAGAGATACGCTCAGCAAAACAGAAATCGAGAAAACAGATACCCACTACAGGCGTCGGAGGAGAGCTTATCAATTCCTCCAAATCTATTTACTGAGGGAAAAGTACAGATACAATACAGATGCGATTCACAGAGTGCTGCGAACCACTGGACTCCACCAAACTCTTCTGTTTTGGATCCATACATTTATAAAATGCAGGAAGGTGCTCGCTGAATGGGGACCAATGTCCATTCTAAAACTGGCGCATGGTGGAACATCCAATGGAGAGTTTTATCTCCTTTACTATAGAACATCGTCGGAAATGAGCTGCTCAACAAGTATGAAAGGACTTCCTTTTCAGGATTACTGCCTATGCGGATGATATAAGCATCATCAGAGAGAAGCATCTCCGATCATAAAGTAAATTTATTCTTGATCAGCACGACAAGGCGAGTTCATATAGCCAAGTCTGTCCGTCCGTTTGGATCAATTTGAAATTTGGCCTGTTGGCTTGTATGAACTGCACAGGTTGTCTATTTTGGATTCAGCCGGATCGGACCACTATAACGTTTTTTCTCAAGAACTTCGTTGTTTTCGAAGATACATATATTAATGACTGTACCAAATTTGATCATCGGGTAGTAATATGTAATATATGGTTTGTAGCTCCCATAGGAACGATCGGCCGAAAACAGTGCATTTTATCAATAACTTCGTTACTTTTTACGCAATTCTCATAAAAATTATTATTTGTCAATTTTGCCGAATTTAATTAAAATCGTAAGCCAATATTATATAGCTATCATAAAAATATACTTTAAAATAGCATGTTACATCCTCCGATTTCTCCCGTCTAAGATTGCAGGATGCTCGTTGGTGAACATTACACTTTTTAAATAAAACATTTTTTCACATTGATTGACCTATTTGTTTATAGGTAAATAAAGGTTAACACCAAAAAATCTTGCAAGGGTATAGAAACTTCGGAGTGGTCGAAGTTAGCCCCGGGGCCCTCTGGTTTAAATTTTTATTGACAAAAAGACTAGTGCGATATTATTTTAAAAGAGTTTTATGTCTATTTGTTGAATAGATAATATTTGATAGATTTGTTTCCGAATTTAAACTTAGTTCGATACAAAAAAAAAAAAAAAAATTGTGTTAACCACAAATTTGGTTTTTTCATTGGAGTTTGTTTTTTCTTTAAAGATATCTTTATATCTAAAACTATTTACATTAACAGGTCTTTTTTCGTGAATCTGGAAAAAAGGTAGAAAACATCACAGTCGAGTAGTCTATGCAAATCTTCCGTAGATTCTCTGAAACATAAGGAAACTCCGGAGGCCATTTTTCTACACTATAAAAACACTACATTCTATAAAATCAACTAAAACAACTTTAAAGTATAAGACTGTGTTGAATAGTCCCTCATTTTGTTGTTTAAAACTTTAAAGATATGAGTTGGCATTGATTAATTAAATTGCTTTCCGTTGGCATAAAGTTATGAGTCAAAATACCCAAAAAGATTTGCTATCGGAGTTTAAAATAGGAATAGCGAGTCTTTAAACAAGTTTCGGTGGGTTTCGTCGCGTTATTGAACAAATTGTCCTGCTGAAAATTCCAATCGTGCTTCAGTACCAATCTTGGCCACTAATGTATCCAAGTATTATGTCCAATAATGATAAATATTTTTTCGGATTTGTCTTTAAAAGACAAAACCACCTATTTACCCCACACGAAGAAATATATTCTGCCGAAACGAATACCAATGGTCTCCAGAAGTGACGGCGATGTTGGCTGACAAAAGAATTGAACAGAGCGGTCAAAGTTTTACAATCAAAAATCCAAAGCAGATCTTGGGGAGCTTTCTTAAGTATGTCGAACCTGACTACACAATCTATGGAAGTTAATAAGTGAAGTTAAAATGCCCACCAGAAAAATGCAGACAGAGGAGCAGTGCACTTCTTGGTTCTGTTACATTTCTCCAAACAGTGGAAATATGCCGAAATCATCGTAATCCGCAAAACTAAGAAAACTTTAGCCAATCTTGCCGAATATTGTCCAATAAGCCTGTTTAACATATTCTCTAAAGAGTTGACAAACAACTTTTGCCTAGATACCGTCCAATGATAAAAAATCCCGGTTTGATTCCCGAACACCAGCTTGACTTCAGAGAGTATTAATGTATTCCAGTACAACGGCACAAGATTAGCGACAACGCACTGGAACGTTCAAAGAAAAGAAGTTTTTGCAGCAGTTTTTCTGGCCTTTGATAGAGTGTGGCATACTTTCTAGCTTTACAAGCTGAGATTGGTCTTTCGGACTCCCTTTTATGCACTTTTAAAGTCATACCTTTGGCAGATATGGAGAAGTGAGAATTGATAAAAGCGTTTTGGGCCCAGTTATCCACAACATCATCTTTACCGCCGACATAACAGTCAACTTGGACTGTATAATCTACGGTATAATCACCATTTGGCTGCTAATACTACAGGGGCATTCGGAAAACATCAACACCTGGCTCGCCAGATGAAACTTGTTTTCATGATATGACATCCAGAAAATCGATGATTCGGAGCGGCCGAAGTTTAACCTTGCAAGGGCTTACTGTTACTCAACCGATCTGGCTGAACCCAAAATATACAAATATAGAAGCCCACGTGTAAAATATTAGCTCTGTCAAGGAGGTGATGGCATCGATCTAGGCGGACGGACAGCCGGACATGGATATATAAACTCGTCTTGTGCTGCTGATCAAGAGGATATATACCGAAATGCTTTGTTCTATGCGTTGCACACTTTTGACCAACATTAATATACACTTTTGCAAGGGTATAAAAAAGTTTAAGGCTTCTTGTAAGATTAGGATTAGAAAATCTGGTCACTAACAACAAGATCCTAGAAATCCTTTCTATATGTACAATCAAAATTATTTCGGAACTAGGTTCTTTCTAAAGCCGAAGGCGTGTTATACGGTTTTTGCATATTTTTCATAAAGGTTTTTGGATTTCCGATTATTTATGTTTGCATAGGGTATTATAAAATTGGTCAGAAGGAGACGTTTCCGACCCCATATTCTTAATCATCAGAGAAGCTGAGTCTATATAGCCTTGTCCGTCTGCCCGTCCCTCCGTTGGTGAGTATGCGTTTTACTCAGCCAATTTAACAGATATTAAGATGAAACTTGGTATTTAAGCTATGTATAACCTGGGTTAGGTCAAATATGAAGATCGGATAGTCAATACAAATCGGCTCTAGTCAAACGCTGCCGACAGCGCTGCCAGCAGCCTACTACCTCATTGTTCGAAACCAACAGAACAGACACACATACAGGATCAAAGTTACTTAACTGCATGTGTATGTGTGTACACATACAATGAGCATGCAAAGGAGATGGGAACTGGCGGGTAAAGCAAAAGAAAAAGATAGAGTAAGACCTTGAAGGCTTGGAAACACACAAAGAGTTTAAAACAGCCTACGGGTGAACCAGATCGGAGAACTGGAGACAATAGAGACATTTACATAAAGAACGCATTTGTCGATTAGAAATTTAAAAGCAGAATAGAAAAAATTCACTGCACAATCTATATCACAGGACTCAAACAGAAATGACCAATCAAGTTAGAAATTCGTTTAAGGAAAACATCTACGACGAGAAACTGAGATGTTATTCAATGAATTAGTAAAAGAATTGTGCGATATGATAACTTCAATGGTAGGGTGATAAGGATCTTCGAGCTTTACAGGGGCCTGTAAGTTCAAGGATTTTTTTAGAAGAGTTAAGAAGATTATTATCAACAAGCCAAGAAATATTAAGTAAGTTAAAATCACATAAGACCATAAGGAAATTATGATCTTTAAGATGACTAAAAATGGTTGCAGAGCATCACCATGGTGAGTGTGGTCATAATATCAGAAACCGGATGAATATAAAAACAAGAAATATATAAGCTAATGTTTGAACATGTAACTTTGAAGCAAATAAACTTTATGGGGTCGGGTCCTTCTGTGCGTTACAAACATCTGACCAATTTTATAATACCCTCTACAAGGGTATAAAAATAAAGGATATGGTGCAACTCGAAGTTGACTTTTTTTGTTTATATACCAGAAAAGTGTCAGCAGATTAGTCCAACAAGTTCAAACTGACTAACTCCCTTTATGTACAGTAGATTAAAATCTATAATAAGTATTAATGTATAGTAGTCTCTTCTTATTGGGTTTAGAGGTACATAAATGGATAGACATACATTTTAAAAGTCAAATGAAATCGGATGGATTATAAATCACAATAGAATTAATTAAAAAATCCTACAAATGAAACGTGTTTTACGTGCTTTGGAAACCTGTAAGCTGATAGGCTAAGCGAACATGTTTCGAACTTTAAAAATTAAAATAAATGACCTTTCATACGGGGTTGAGAACAGCAAGTTCAAATTGCTATTCATGAAACCTACTCTCTAACTCTCGGATAAGTTCGTAAAAGTCCACTAAAATTGTTAAATGCTATTTTTGTATTTATTTGCGCGATTAATTATTAAACATTTGCAAGGGATATGTCCGTTTAAATTTGCGCCGGCCGGTTATTATGGAAAATCGACTGTGTTGGACCGGGTGGGGCCTTCACATTTAACTTCGTGATTGCGGCTTAGAAAAAAACAGGTATACTTTTGTAGATCACTAGGTTTGTTTATTCATTAAATGACGACTGATTCACATATTGTTTAAGATTAAATTTATTTTAACACATAAATGCTATCTTTTGAATTTAATTTCTGGAAAAATTTAGTTAAATGCTCTTTAATCATGAATATGTATTTCCTGGTTAGCTATAGTTTTGCCAACTATAAATAAATATGTAGGCGCATACATATGGATATAATACCTTTTATACAAATTAAGTGTTTTTTTGTTTTGTACAATGTAAACATGTATGTATTTTGTTTCATTCTCAAGAAACCCATGTTTAATATTATATTTCAGATTTCGTTAACATTTTATTAAAGCATTTAATATGTCAGCAAGTTTAATGAAAACAATCAGATCAACCAATAACTTACATTTGCAAAAAATTGAAAGATTACATCTATATTCCTTATGATAATTTGAAATGCAATAGTATTGTTGTGGTTATAAACATGTATGTCTTTTATCCTTTACAAATTCTAGTGATGAGAATAAGTATTGGGTTAAGACCCAATCATCGAATTCAGTATAGGCTATTCCCACACAACACTTTGTGTTACAGAACATTCATTGTACTTCTATGTATAAATATTAATATATTTTGTGATAAGTTGGAACGTGAAAGTACACCTATTGAAAAGAAAAACCTAAATATTACATACACATATATCGATTCCTTCTTGATACATCTCATCTAAGGTATCCTCATATATTGTACTAATTGGTAATTCTGACTATGTTGATCATTATCGGGTCAATACATACAAAATAAGATTCTAGGTTTCATTCTCGAAAACAGCACATACATATATTTTCATATCTTTCTTTTGCATGCGAAATGTTGCTGTTTAGGTAACCGATAATGAATACGACTGCAACTGACCGGTTGTAAATATCAGGTAAAAGTAATACCACTATCCAGTTTGGTGATAATCGCATTAGAGTCAAGAAAGTTTTTCTGACGATCGTTGCAATAAGAGCTAAATGATATAGTTATCAAATATTAAATTTTTGGAATAAAGTTTTGAAAATACTGTAGGTTTTAATTAAAGTCACTGTTAGTGACTTAGCAGTTTCTATGGGAGCTGTAATGGTATAATGGTGCGGTCTGGAGATATTGGTACAACCCTTCAGTATATGCAAAAGTATTATGTGCTTGCAAAGGGTATGTTAATTTTGGTCAGAAGGTTGCAATGCATAGACGACCATATAAATACATTCTTGATCAGTACGACGATAGTAGTTAATATAGCTATGACTTTTCGCCAGTCTGGATCGACGTAAACTCCTTCTAGACCGTTACAGATACAGAACATATTTAGCTCCCATACAAATGGCAAAGTCACGAATAGTGACTTTTCTCCATAACTTCGGTATTCTTAGCTGTTATCAAGATAATTGATATTGGTGTGTTTAATATATGTATCTACAAATGATTGTGACAAAATTTGATTGTAGGGAGACTTTGTCATATTGGTTAAAAGTGACTGGGAATTAAACGACATTAAATAGTTTAAGTCAATATTCATGTAATCGAACCACTGTATATTTTCTATTGTTCTTTACGTATGCATTTGTTTGTGAACGCAACGTTGATACATCCGTTATTCTAAATTTGCACAAAACCACGCTGCTTAGCTTCAAATGCATGCGTACCAAAAACACTTACATTTTGACAACTGCACAGACCAGTCGGGTTCATTGTTAACTAACTTTAATTACACTATAACCGAATAAAGATTAATACAGTCCACTCATTTCGAAACATACAAATTTTTTGGTCCTTCGAGCCGGATAGGGATGGGATCGGGATTAAAGATAACGGATTTCTGAATTTAATAGTTCGATCACCCTAATTAGAGTGTAATTAGATAGTTGTGAAACCTTCACTGTCAAACGATGAATCGCATTTCTAAACAACGTGCGTTTACTATAACGCAACTCACACGTGCGTACAACAACGCATATCAGGCAGTTGATTCAGGGGAATCAGTCGATGCATTGTACCATCGCTTACTAAGACTCAAAAACATTTACGATCATTTGATGGATCTTAGCGAGGATTATTGCCAATTTCAAGGGGGAGAAAACTACGTCGACCCTAATGAGGAGCTTGAAGAGTGCGAAGAGAACTACTACAAGGCATATGATGTACTCTCAGAAGCTACCAGCGTGCTACGGAAACCAGACAATTCAACTGACGAGCTTACTTCTCAAATTCTTCATACACCTAACGAAACTGGCATCAATTCGGAATTACAGTGTGAAAGAATCAAGATTCCAACGTTTTCGAGAAACTATGAGGATTGGCCGCATTCAGTGATTTATTTAAAGGCTCAATAAATCGAAAACAAAGTCTCAGTAAGTGCCAAAAATTCCATTACCTAAAATCATACTTGGAAGGTGATGCATTGAAACTTGTGAAACACATAACGGTAATAACTATGACAAAGCATGGGAGAAGTTAGAGCAAAAGTACAACAAGAAACTGAACTACTGAACTTGCTGTAAACAATTTGCGAAACCTCGTGGATGGTGCTGATGAAGTTGTACGGGGGATAAGCGCTCTTGGTTGTGATTGTCGTGACCCATGGCTTATACATATTTTGCTGATAAAGTTAGATGTCGACACACGTCAAGTCTGGGCGGAACATAGCAACACAAATCGTGACAAGGTGACCATCGATGATTTTTTCGAATTTCTTACAAGTCGGTGCGACGCGTTGGAGACGTGTAAGCCTACCATTTCACCCAGTGTTCAAAATCGACGGCAAACCATCGTGCATCATACCACTGTGCAAAGAACAGTTACTCCATATTGTTCATACTACAATGAGTCACAATTTATTTCAAATTGCATGAAATTTAAAGAACTTGATTTGAATTCCAGTCGCATGTTTGCATTTAAATCCAGATTATGTTACAACTGCTGTTAATTATATTTTAGACGCTTATAAACTTTATTTTGATTTTTTCTTAATAGTATGCTTTTACAATGTTCTTATTGGCGGCGTGGTCTTTTTTCGAGTGTGGCCGTATATTGTTAAACTGAGAATACATTTAAATAATCGAAACTTAAATACTAGATGTATCGATATTGATCGAGGCCTTTTACTACGATACAAATAAGCTACGACATAGCGGCCCCTAGTGCGGAATCCCTTTTTTGAGCACGATCCTTCTCATCGTAGCGCTTGACTCCTATTTTGCATAGACGGTTGACTGGGCGACGATACGTGTTTTTAGCCGTCTTTAATTCGACTACGCGTACAACTCCATCTTCACCTGGAAAAACTTTCATAACTCGACCGAGCGGCCATTCGCCGCGCGGGGTGTTGTTTTTCATAACAACTATGTCGTCGACCTTCAAGTTTGGCACATCTTTATGCCATCTTTATGCTATTTCTCCCGATGTATAAGTGTGGGGAGATATTCTTTAATGAAACGTTTCCAGAAAGAGTCTATCTGGTACTGCGAGATTCTCCAAGCTCGTTTCTCCATCGTATTGGGAGTAAAGTTGCCTGGGCCAAGGAGTATGCAGCTTTGCGGGATACAAATATCGTTTGGACACAGACCAAGTTCGTCGTCGGGGTCATCAGATTCCAGTATATATGGTCTGCTGTTGACCAGATATTCTGCCTCCACAACCTTTCATCGCTGGGATTTGCGTTTATTGTTAAAATTGCTTCAATTGCCCGTTTAAAACAGCCTACTAGTCGCTCCCAGCAGCCTCCGAAATTTGGTGCATTTGCTGGAATGAAATTCCAAATTATTTTAATACTTGCCATATACTCTTTCACGGCACACTCATTTAGGTCCTCTAGGGCTTCTTGTTACTCTCGTGCTGCTCCGCGAAAATTTGTGCCATTATCTGACCAGATGATTTGTATAGGTCCACGTCGAGCCATCATTCTACGAACTGCCATTATGCAGGAATCGGTGTCTAGGGAGTGGGCTATCTCCACGTTGATTGCTGTGGTAGTCAGGCATGTGAATATTACTCCGTACCGCTTGCGGAGGTGTTTTGAGGCTCGAGTTCCTCTTTCTGCTTTGGTGTAAAATGGACCGAAGTAATCGACGCCTGTTGCTGTAAATGGTTTTTTGTGGGTGAAAAACCTTTCTTCGGGCAGAAATCCCATTTTTGGTGTTTGTGGTTTTGCCTTTTTGCGTTTACACCAAACACAAGCATTGATCGTCGTCCTGATGATCCTATTTAATTTTGGCATCCAGTATGCCTTCCTGAACTAATGTACTACTACCTGTGTTCCGACATGTTGTGCGTCGACATGAATTTTATTGATTAGCATCCGAGTAAAGATATGTTTGCCATCGAGAACAACTGGGCTTTTGGTATATGTCGATACCTCTTTTGCACGTTCTATTCTGCTATCCACTCGCATTATGCCATTGTCATCCAGGTATACACAATATTTTGACAACCTCAATTTTGAAGAAGGCTTTCCAGTCCTTAGGCTGATTAGATCGTCCTGAAATAGCTGTTGCTGTACAACCTTCCACCAGACAGTTTCCGCCCATTCAATTTCGCCGACACTTAACTCATTCAATTTTCGATTACCTTTTAACCGTTTCGTTAAGTTATTTATGTATCTCCCAATCCAGGCAGTACTGCGAATCAATTTATTGTATCCGGAAATTCTTTGTATGAGTATATCCATTGGATGTTCCATCTCTTGAAGTACCATTACGACCCCTGTTTGGTCGTATTCTTCTATAATGGGTTTTTGAAGATCCCATGTGGATTCGGGTCTTTGAAGAAATTCGGGTCCCGTCAACCACCAATGAAGTTTATGCTCTGATATGTTGTCACGCGTTATGACGTCAGCGATGTTTTCATTTGTTGATAGCCAGCGCCACTCTGATCTTACCGATTTTTCACAAATCTCACCTATTCGATTTGCGACAAAAACGTCCATACGTTTATCGCTGTTAATCCAGGTAAGAACCGTACGTGAATCAGTCCAAAAGTAACGTTGATCTATATTGATTTGTAATTCGTGGCTTATCATTTCAGCCAAACGGCATCCCAGTACGGCGGCCATCGTTTCCAGTTTCGGAATAGTTATATGTTTGATTGGAGAAACCCTTGCCTTAGATGCAATTAGTGACACAACAAATTGACATTTATCCTCCTTAACATAGCTGCATCTGATATAGGCAACTGAAGAATATGCTTTTGCACTTGCGTCATTAAATATGTGCATTTCAACGCGGTCGGCATTGTTCAGATTAGAGCTATAACACCTTGGAATTTCGGTGCCCTCAATTGATATTAATGCCTTTATCCAATTTCGCCATTTGTTTATTAGATCTCACTTGATTTGGTCATCCCAGCCTATTCCAGACTCCCATACATCTCGCAAAGGGATTCGTCCTTTGATTGTGACTGGTGTCATGAGCCCCAATGGGTCATATAGCGAATTAACTACTGACAATACATTCCTCTTTGTTGGTGTAACTTTGCCAGAAAGCAGATCATCTGTAACTTTATGCATTACCGTAGTGGAGTACGTGAAGAAGTCGCCTTTTGCGTCCCACAATACTCCTAGTACCTTTTGCTGTACGTCCATTTTTTCCCCTATCATTGCTGTAGACTTGTTCGCCCTGAGAGTTTTGGGAATGGATTGCATCACTTCGTCGATGTTTGATATAAATCGACACAATTCAAATCCAGCCTTTGAGTGTATTTTCGTGATTGCATTAATGATGTTGATGACTTCATACGCACTAGGTTTGGAATCGAGATAATCATCTACGTAATGATTTTCCAATATAGCTTTTACTGCGTCGGGTTGTTCATCTCTAAATTTGCTAGCATTGTAATTTTTAACAAATTGTGCCAGAAATGGTGAGCAAGTAGTTCCAAACAACATTGCTTTCATTTGAAATATTGATGGCTCTCTTTTTTGGTCAAGATCTCTCCATAAGAAACATTGTGCTGCAGTATCACATTCTGTAATGCTCACCTGATTGAACGTTTCGCGAATGTCTGCTACGACTGCTACTGCATGTAGCCGAAATCGTATCAAAATTCCTATTATAGACGTTGACCAGTCTGGGCCAGTAAGCAGGTTGCTATTGAGGGACGTACCGTTGCAAGTAGCCGCAGCGTCGAATACAAGTCGAACCTTGCCGGGCTTATTTGGGTTGATAACAGCAAAATGTGGTAAAAACCACAGTTTTGGAGAGTTGAGAACTTTAATGTCTGTTAATTGGACGGCATAACCTTTGCCCAAAAGTTTTGTTATTTCGTTCTTATATGCTTCTGCGGTATCAATGTCTCTCAAAAGCTTTCGCTCAAGACATTTGAGTCGTTGAAAAGCCATTGACTTGCTTTCCGGTAGTTTTATGTCATCCGATTTCCATGGCAATCCAATTTCGTAGAAATTACCCTTTTGGTTAATTGAGCTTTCGGCCTTTGCTATTGCTGACCGCTCATCCACAGACCGTGTTTTGTCGATCTTTATTGTACAGGCACCGAAGTTTTCAATACTGAATTGTTGCTTAATCATTTGTTGTAGACATACATCTTCTATTTGACAGCAAGTAAAATGTGATGCTTGAAGATTGGTTTGTGCTGGTCCATGTACTACCCAGCCTAATTTGGTTTTAGATAACATTGGCCGATGCTCATTGCCATCTATAACGGCTCGTGCGGTAATTAATTTAGCATGGCGTTGTCCTATCAATACCATGGGTTGCCTATCCTGTAACTTCGTGTAGTCTATCATATTTTTTGGTACAAATTCTGTTAGCTTCTTATAGTCAAGTTGTTGTGTTGGTATTTTTAGATCGTTGACTAACCAAACTCCATTTAGCTGATGTTTCGGACCGTTTTTTCCACTGATATTAATGGTTGCCGATTCCGCATCTGCCTCATATCTGTAGACACCACCTGTCCAAGTAAAACAAAATGGTTTTGCGTCACCCGTTATGCCAACTTCTCTTGCCAAGCTCATTTCCATGATTGTGGATGTACTACCGTCATCCAAAAATGCGACAGTTTCTTTCGAGCCTTTTTCCCCGTGTACTGTGATTGGTACCATTTTGAGTAATGAAGATTTTGGTGAATCAGATACGCATCACGTGACGTTTGTGGTGGCTGCTAGATTTACTTGTATGGGTCTCTTGTGCAGTAATGGGTTATGAAACTTTTCACAATTGTCAATTTTGCAGGCTTGTCTTTCGCTGCATTGGCTTTCATGGAATTTTAGACAGCTGTAACACGCTTTGTTACGATTAGCTAAATCCCATCTCTTTTTAATATCTGCTTTTAAGAATACGTCGCACTTGGTTAGAGGGTGTTTTTCCTCGCTGCAAATAAAGCAAATTGCTTTTGATTTTGGCTTTGGTTGGTTTACCGCCTCTATTTCCTGTGGTTGGGTTTGGGTTACTTTATATTGCTCTGCGAATGACGACTGCTGGTTAATTGATGTAACCTTTTTGAAAAAGTAGACATCTTGGATTAGATCTGCTTGTCTTTGTGCCCACTCAGCTAGCTTGTCAAATGTACAGAATGAAGCGCGCACGTTTGCATCTCGTAGATATGCGCCCCATTCTCGTAGATAGTTTTCGGACAGTTTTCCGATCATCATAGCTAGTAATCGTTGTGTGTCGATTAACCGGTTATCAGTGTATTCCAAAGCAGAACTTATGTTTTGAACAGTGTTATTGAATTCTTCGAAATTGTCGATATTATTGACTGGCTTTACTTGGCACGCTCTTGACATCAACTCTAGTGCAATATTTTCGGCTCCACCATACGCTTTATCTAAGATCGATATGATTTTGTCTGGATCTTTTGCAGAGATTAGTAGCAAAGAAACCTTTTCCTTAGCCACTCCCTTTAGAGCTTTTGATAATCGTTGAACATCTTCCTCTTTGGAGAATCCGCAATGTTTGCTCGTAGCATTGAACTCTTGGATAAAGTGTGTCCAATTCAACGCTGATGAACCATCAAACTCCAGGTGTTTACTGTTTAAGCTCTGCCGCGCCAGCATCTGGTTCATGGCTCTTGTTGCCATGCTCGGATTATTGGTTTCATCCAAATTATTCTGACACTCTTCAGATTGCGAACGAACCCACATTGAAGTTCGCTCATTTCGCACAGATGTTTCAAATCGTTCGGACATGCGGGAAGAACAATCTGTTAGTGCGACCTTGGTTTTCAGAACATTTTTCTAACTTACCAGTGCTTCTTCTTCCGCTTGAAGAAGTTCTAGTTCCCTTTGAACTATAAGTATTTCATTGTGCATACTAGTTAAGTCTATCTCTGAGTATGCAGTTGGGTTGTTATCTGCCTCTGACAGTATCCGTTTGTTGTTTATAAGCTTTGTCTCCTTTTCGCACATTTTACGCTTGACGTCTACGTATGCTGTATCCACATTCTCAATTTGTTCCAGTATAACTAGTCGCTGCTCCAGAACTATTGCATTTGACCCATCAGAGTCTCCGGTGCTGACAAATGATATGGCGTCAACAATTTTTGCCGCCAAATCATTTTTTGTCTCTTTCTCACCGACGCCGATGTCAAGAAACTCACAGACGCGCAATAAAGCGTTTGCGCCTAGTTCCTTTGAGATTGCCTGCTCATGTTCTGCCTTTTCAGCATTGTTATAATTTAAACCTTTGAACGTACGAAGATGTCGTTTTATCAATGTTTCTGCAGCAAATTTCAGGTAGATTGCAAAATGTACATCTCGTAGTGTTTGCGATTTCCACCAATCAATGCGGCCAAGCTGCTGTTTGCTCCACTGCCACATTTTTGATTAAATGGTTTGTTTTTGTTTATGGACTGTATTTCTATCGCTGATTGCTATTTAAGCTAACCGGCTCGAAGGACCACTATGTTCATTATATTTTAGACGCTTATAAACTTTATTTTGATTTTTTCTTAATAGTATGCTTTTACAATGTTCTTATTGGCGGCCGTATATTGTTAAACTGAGAATACATTTAAATAATCGAAACTTAAATACTAGATGTATCGATATTGATCGAGGCCTTTTACTACGATACAAATAAGCTACGACAACTGCCTTAGTAAAGATCATCAAGTCAAGAAATGTAACCTTTAATTGTCGCCTATGTAAATTGAGGCACCATACATTGATACATGTAGAGCACTCAGACGCCTCTAATGTATAAGGAGTGTCAACACAGCGGGCAAATCATAACGCAGAGTCACATAACTCTGGATTGGCGCATTCCGGTCTGGCTGTTGCTCATCACACTTCGACGCATGGGGTAACAAAACTATTTGTAGGATCCTACTCGATACGGGGTCGTCAATCACGTTGGCGACTGAAGCAATTGTTCAACGTATTTGTGTTACACGAACACATGCCCGGATATCAGTTTCAAGTCTCTTCGCTGGGGTCACTAGAGGGCGCTCAACAATTCAACGCGGACCAATTAAAACTCTATTGAAGTCACTACGCGAATCATGAGTGTACTAACGTCATCAATACCAGCGCATGCGATTAATACGAGCTCATCCCACTGGAGACAGATTCGTCAGTTGAAGCTGGCTGATCCCTCATTCCACATAACTAATGCTATCGACGTGATCCTGGGTTCGGATCAACTATGGAATCTCTACTTAGGAGAAATCAAAACATTTGGTAAGAACAATCCAATTGCTTTCAATACAAACTTCGGTTGGGTCATTGCAGGTTCATATAGCGCTGCAGGTGACACCGTAATGCCAGTATTTTCCTACCATGCTCATGAAGACCTCGACACACTGGTTCGGACTTTTTTGGAGATAGATAACGTTCAAGCATCAAAAGCCACAATTGAAGCCACCGATCCAGTAGAGCAACACTTTCGAAGTACACATACCTGCACACAAGATGGAAGGTACATTGTCAACTACCCATTTAAAGATTAAGCCCCACCCATTTACCCAACATTGTCTCAGGTTAAGCAACGATTTAGTTCATTGGAACGACAATTTCGTAAGGCTGCTCAACTTAAGCAGCAATATGTAAAATTTATAAACGACTACGAAAAACAAGGACACATGGAACTTCTATCACAGATGCAAATAGAAGAAAACCCCGATACTTGTGTATATTTAGCTCATCACGCTGTACTTAAACCAGGCAGCTCG
The DNA here is from genome assembly GCF_018902025.1 of Drosophila willistoni. Classification (NCBI taxonomy): domain Eukaryota; kingdom Metazoa; phylum Arthropoda; class Insecta; order Diptera; family Drosophilidae; genus Drosophila; species Drosophila willistoni. The sequence goes on from NW_025814047.1 coordinate 12,029,905, forward strand.
ACTACAAAATTTCGCGTTGTATTTGACGGATCTGGAGAGGATGAGAAGGATTTCTCGCTAAATGACCGGCTTCACATAGGACCATCTATACAACGAGAGTATTGGGAGTATGTCTATGTTTTCGACAGCATCGCTATGTATTTTGCGCTGATATAGAGAAGATTTTTCGCAGGATTTTAGTGTCATCCAAGCACACTAATTATCAAAGAATTTTATGGCGCAAGGAAGAAGACGAACTATTTCAACATTATCGTTTGTTAACAGTTACTTATGGATTAGGCCCATCGCCATTTCTAGCTGTACGAGTATTAAAGCAACTCGCCGATGAACTTCAAGAGAAGTACTCTTTAGCATCAATCGCGTTGGCAAGAGACGCATATGTTGATGATATTCCCACTGGATACGATTCAGTGAACGATCTGATCGCACTTAAAGATGATCTTATTTCGTTACTGAACGAAACTTCACAAATGGAGTTCAAATTGTGACGCACTTCTGTAAACGAAACATTAACAATTGTAAAAATTCTAGGTCTACACTGGAACCCCTGCAAAGATGATTTATCAGCCAATTTCAGTAACCAAAGGGAGGCGCAAGTTCCAAGCAAACGGACTTTGTTATCTGACATCGCGCAGCTTTATGAGCCACTTGGCATTTATGGACCCATTACAGTTATGCTCAAAATCCTATTTCAAGAAAGTTGGATAACTTCGTTGCCGTGGGATGAACCTCTACCAGAGAAACTATGTGCGCGCTGGCACGTAGTACGAGTAAGCTTTGCCTTCAGACTTCAGACCTGTCGGATTTCTCGTTATTTTGCAATACCAAATACGGACATCGAATTGCATGGGTTTGCAGATGCTTCGGCACAAGCTTATGGAGCTGTGGTGTACAGTCGAGTGAAATTCGGAGACAGTTACCAGGTTGCGCTCATTGCCTCCAGAATAAGAGTAGCACCACTGAAACCAATATCGATCCCACGACTAGAACTAAACGCTGCGCATCTGCTGAGTAAAATGATGACAATCATAAAACAATCGCTAACAATTTCTATTTCTAGCAGTTCTTGTTGGACAGATTCGGAGATAGTTCTGCATTGGCTATCTGCCTCACCTCGCACCTGGAACACATTTGTTTGCAATAGAACAGTTGAAATTTTAGAAGAGTATCGACGCAGCTGTTGGCAACATGTACGGTCAGAACAAAATCCTGCTGATTGCATCTCTATAGGAATGCTACCATCAAAGCTGTGGCGCATCAGTTGTGGTGGACAGAACCGAGTTGGCTGTCCAATCCCAAATCAACATGGTCAGGAGTCAACCCACAATGTTGGCAATCAATGGACAACAACGTTACACTGGAGAAACACAACGTTACACTGGAGAAACACACTAAACGCACATTCGTTAGAGGAAGACGAATGGTTTCAAAAGCTTGCTAGCAAAATTTCGGATTGGAGTCGAATTTTAAGAATTATCTGCTATTGCTATCGATTTGTTAATCATTTACGTCTTACTCCAGATGCCATACTTCAAGATTATTCAAACTCTAGCCACATCACAGCAATAGAAACTCAACATGCCCATAATCAACTAGTTCAATATGTTCAACATACATTCTTTGACAAGGAATATTGAGCTCTTAGCAAAGGATGTCAACTTTCGCTTAAATCAAAGCTTATTCGATTAACACTATTCTTGGATGAAGATGGAGTTATGAGAGTTGGAGGCCGCATCGGTTATTCTTCATTGAGCTACAACGCTAAACATCCCATCTTAATACCAAAATCTACGCCTATAGCTGTTTTACTTGTTCGACATCATCACAAGAAATGTCATCATGCTGGAATAGATGGTACCTTCAACAGTGTTCGACAACAGTATTGGATTATTGGGGCACGGAACTATGTTAGTTCGTAAAGTGGTTTTTCGGTGCAAGATTTGTTTCATGCAAAGACGAGCTACCAGTTCGCAGATTATGGCTAATCTACCGGTACCTAGGGTCCAACCGCTAAGATGCTTTCTTCATACAGGAGTAGATTATGCCGGGCCTATCGCTATCAAGATTTATACAGGCCGCACACGAAAATTTGGAAAGGCATAGAGGACCAATCACAGATATGTATTCTGACAACGGCACCACAGGTGCACAAAAAGAACTTGAAGAGATACGAGAGTTACTACTGTGAGGAACATTATAGATAACACATAACAAGCAAGCAGCAACACAATCCAAACGCTGCAATGATATGCCAGATACAAGATACAGTCGGGACACAAACCGTTGGAGATACGGATTATGACCAAGCCTAGCACTGACCAATCGATCGAACCACACGCAACCGCTGGCGATTTTGTACAAGCGGGAAGATGCGTGGGAGGAGGAACATAAGAAATCGGCTGTATAAGAGCGAATGAAACGAAGCTTGAGGGCATAATCACAAATCAAAAGAGGGCATTGGCCTAGTAATAAAATCCAAGAGCGCAGAGAGGCAATGAGAGAAGTACATGCACTAGCATAGCATGCGTATACTACACGTATACTATGCGTGTATGACCGCGAGAGAGAGTACCGGTGGCCAATGCAGGTACTCTCTGCCTGCGTCACGCATGCGAGACCGAAAGCAATTAGATCGCGAACAGCCGAAACCAAACGAACAAAAGAGAGTAAAAGTGAGGGCCAAGCAAGCCCGTGAGACGGGTGCGGGGTTGCATGGTGCCGAAACGAAATCAAGTGAGGGCTATACCTGTGAATCGGGGAGTAGGGGGAAAGAATAAATGCAAGAAATGATAACGGCTTGTGGACTTGTAAGGGGAATATGCAAGCCGAAGAGGGAGGGATGAGCAATGGGGAAGCCCTCTATCCAATGGATAAGATATGCGCATTAGATTGCGATACATATAAAATCAACCACAAATACTTATTATAATAAACAGGCCAACTATTGTAAAATAATAGATTAAGTTAAATATAGCGAATAAATGTATGTTCTAGTTTTAGTGTGGGTGGATTTGGGCGAAGTTTGGTATGACGGGTGGATCAACGGAAGCGACGGGCGACAGCAGCGCCGACAGAGAAAAGAAAGCAGCGAAAGTCAACGGGAAGAGACGGGCGGCCAATAGGAAAGCGACGCCAATAGAAAGTGATAGAAGCCAACATAGCGACCGAGATGCTATGCAGGCAAGGGAGAAAGACAAGGACAAGGAAGAGAAATGGGCGCGCAGCCACAAAGAAAGTGGACACATATGCGCCAAGGATTTACGGGACTTTCACCACGCATAGCAACAAGTAGATGCTGTATACCGGTACTACACCAATCAATTCCTGAGGCCGTGGGAGCTGCCTATATAAAGGCAACACCATCAAGGAAATCATGAAGTCAACAAGTCGTGATCAACCAAGGGAGTTTTAAGGCCTCACGAGTAACCTTAAAAGCTCAAGCAAGTGAAAACAAATCCTGTGAAAAAGATCGAGGAGAAGTAGAATAACTGGAAGGCCTTACGAGTAACCTCTCAAGTTATCAGACAACCAACAAGTCCTTGGAATAAGGCCAGAACACCGTGCCCAAGCGATAAAAGGAGAGAAGTCAAGCGGCTCAAGGACGATCCATAGCACATTGGAAGGCACGAGGATATATCCTACTGCCGAAATTCCAGGATCTATATATCCTGACGAATACCAATCGCTGAGGAAAAATCCTGCTGCACAGCAAACGGCCACGGGATTTATCCTGGAAGCCACGATCACGCAAAGACCATTTTAAGAACACGGCTCAAGGCACTGAGGTAGAAACAACATCCTTAGAAGATCAGAATACGCCAGGAACGTGAAAGAAAGGCCATAGGATATATCCTAACGCCAATCAACGTTCCAGAGATATTCTGAAGAGGGAGATACCAGTCAAAGTATCTACATTGCGAGTCTGAAATAGGAACCAGCGCAGACACAAGGAACAAGAGACGGACTGGAGCAAGCAGCGAAGGACCCAAACCACAATCAACGAATATTTGTCTACCCTGCAACCCAGAAATAAATGGCAACGCGAAAACCTAAATTTGCAACCCGGAACTCCAGTAGTCATTAAAGAGCCAAATTTGCCACCCTTCAAATGGTTGCTGGGCCGCATAACCGAAGTTCATCCTGGACAAGAAGAGAAAGTTAGAGTCATCAGCGTTCAAAAAGCTCGTGGAATAATCAAGCGCCCAATTGTAAAGGTGGCCGCTCTACCGTTATTCTGAACGATCGTTCAGGGCGGGCGGTATGTTTGGGAATTAAACGACATTAAATAGTTTAGGTCAATATTACAATACATGTAATACATGTAATCGAACCACTGTATATTTTCTATTGTTCTTTACGTATGCATTTGTTTGTGAACGCAACGTTGATACATCCGTTATTCTAAATTTGCACAAAACCACGCTGCTTAGCTTCAAATGCATGCGTACCAAAAACACTTACATTTTGACAACTGCACAGACCAGTCGGGTTCATTGTTAACTAACTTTAATTACACTATAACCGAATAAAGATTAATACAGTCCACTCATTTCGAAACATACAAATTTTTTGGTCCTTCGAGCCGGATAGGGATGGGATCGGGATTAAAGATAACGGATTTCTGAATTTAATAGTTCGATCACCCTAATTAGAGTGTAATTAGATAGTTGTGAAACCTTCACTGTCACACGATGAATCGCATTTCTAAACAACGTGTGTTTACTATAACGCAACTCACACGTGCGTACAACAACGCATATCAGGCAGTTGATTCAGGGGAATCAGTCGATGCATTGTACCATCGCTTACTAAGACTCAAAAACATTTACGATCATTTGATGGATCTTAGCGAGGATTATTGCCAATTTCAAGGGGGAGAAAACTACGTCGACCCTAATGAGGAGCTTGAAGAGTGCGAAGAGAACTACTACAAGGCATATGATGTACTCTCAGAAGCTACCAGCGTGCTACGGAAACCAGACAATTCAACTGACGAGCTTACTTCTCAAATTCTTCATACACCTAACGAAACTGGCATCAATTCGGAATTACAGTGTGAAAGAATCAAGATTCCAACGTTTTCGAGAAACTATGAGGATTGGCCGCATTCAGTGATTTATTTAAAGGCTCAATAAATCGAAAACAAAGTCTCAGTAAGTGCCAAAAATTCCATTACCTAAAATCATACTTGGAAGGTGATGCATTGAAACTTGTGAAACACATAACGGTAATAACTATGACAAAGCATGGGAGAAGTTAGAGCAAAAGTACAACAAGAAACTGAACTACTGAACTTGCTGTAAACAATTTGCGAAACCTCGTGGATGGTGCTGATGAAGTTGTACGGGGGATAAGCGCTCTTGGTTGTGATTGTCGTGACCCATGGCTTATACATATTTTGCTGATAAAGTTAGATGTCGACACACGTCAAGTCTGGGCGGAACATAGCAACACAAATCGTGACAAGGTGACCATCGATGATTTTTTCGAATTTCTTACAAGTCGGTGCGACGCGTTGGAGACGTGTAAGCCTACCATTTCACCCAGTGTTCAAAATCGACGGCAAACCATCGTGCATCATACCACTGTGCAAAGAACAGTTACTCCATATTGTTCATACTACAATGAGTCACAATTTATTTCAAATTGCATGAAATTTAAAGAACTTGATTTGAATTCCAGTCGCATGTTTGCATTTAAATCCAGATTATGTTACAACTGCTGTTAATTATATTTTAGACGCTTATAAACTTTATTTTGATTTTTTCTTAATAGTATGCTTTTACAATGTTCTTATTGGCGGCGTGGTCTTTTTTCGACTGTGGCCGTATATTGTTAAACTGAGAATACATTTAAATAATCGAAACTTAAATACTAGATGTATCGATATTGATCGAGGCCTTTTACTACGATACAAATAAGCTACGACATAGCGGCCCCTAGTGCGGAATCCCTTTTTTGAGCACGATCCTTCTCATCGTAGCGCTTGACTCCTATTTTGCATAGACGGTTGACTGGGCGACGATACGTGTTTTTAGCCGTCTTTAATTCGACTACGCGTACAACTCCATCTTCACCTGGAAAAACTTTCATAACTCGACCGAGCGGCCATTCGCCGCGCGGGGTGTTGTTTTTCATAACAACTATGTCGTCGACCTCCAAGTTTGGCACATCTTTATGCCATCTTTATGCTATTTCTCCCGATGTATAAGTGTGGGGAGATATTCTTTAATGAAACGTTTCCAGAAAGAGTCTATCTGGTACTGCGAGATTCTCCAAGCTCGTTTCTCCATCGTATTGGGAGTAAAGTTGCCTGGGCCAAGGAGTATGCAGCTTTGCGGGATACAAATATCGTTTGGACACAGACCAAGTTCGTCGTCGGGGTCATCAGATTCCAGTATATATGGTCTGCTGTTGACCAGATATTCTGCCTCCACAACCTTTCATCGCTGGGATTTGCGTTTATTGTTAAAATTGCTTCAATTGCCCGTTTAAAACAGCCTACTAGTCGCTCCCAGCAGCCTCCGAAATTTGGTGCATTTGCTGGAATGAAATTCCAAATTATTTTAATACTTGCCATATACTCTTTCACGGCACACTCATTTAGGTCCTCTAGGGCTTCTTGTTACTCTCGTGCTGCTCCGCGAAAATTTGTGCCATTATCTGACCAGATGATTTGTATAGGTCCACGTCGAGCCATCATTCTACGAACTGCCATTATGCAGGAATCGGTGTCTAGGGAGTGGGCTATCTCCACGTTGATTGCTGTGGTAGTCAGGCATGTGAATATTACTCCGTACCGCTTGCGGAGGTGTTTTGAGGCTCGAGTTCCTCTTTCTGCTTTGGTGTAAAATGGACCGAAGTAATCGACGCCTGTTGCTGTAAATGGTTTTTTGTGGGTGAAAAACCTTTCAAACTTTTAATTTTTAACTTCGGGCAGAAATCCCATTTTTGGTGTTTGTGGTTTTGCCTTTTTGCGTTTACACCAAACACAAGCATTGATCGTCGTCCTGATGATCCTATTTAATTTTGGCATCCAGTATGCCTTCCTGAACTAATGTACTACTACCTGTGTTCCGACATGTTGTGCGTCGACATGAATTTTATTGATTAGCATCCGAGTAAAGATATGTTTGCCATCAAAAACAACTGGGCTTTTGGTATATGTCGATACCTCTTTTGCACGTTCTATTCTGCTATCCACTCGCATTATGCCATTGTCATCCAGGTACACAATAATTTGACAACCTCAATTTTGAAGAAGGCTTTCCAGTCCTTAGGCTGATTAGATCGTCCTGAAATAGCTGTTGCTGTACAACCTTCCACCAGACAGTTTCCGCCCATTCAATTTCGCCGACACTTAACTCATTCAATTTTCGATTACCTTTTAACCGTTTCGTTAAGTTATTTATGTATCTCCCAATCCAGGCAGTACTGCGAATCAATTTATTGTATCCGGAAATTCTTTGTATGAGTATATCCATTGGATGTTCCATCTCTTGAAGTACCATTACGACCCCTGTTTGGTCGTATTCTTCTATAATGGGTTTTTGAAGATCCCATGTGGATTCGGGTCTTTGAAGAAATTCGGGTCCCGTCAACCACCAATGAAGTTTATGCTCTGATATGTTGTCACGCGTTATGACGTCAGCGATGTTTTCATTTGTTGATAGCCAGCGCCACTCTGATCTTACCGATTTTTCACAAATCTCACCTATTCGATTTGCGACAAAAACGTCCATACGTTTATCGCTGTTAATCCAGGTAAGAACCGTACGTGAATCAGTCCAAAAGTAACGTTGATCTATATTGATTTGTAATTCGTGGCTTATCATTTCAGCCAAACGGCATCCCAGTACGGCGGCCATCGTTTCCAGTTTAGGAATAGTTATATGTTTGATTGGAGAAACCCTTGCCTTAGATGCAATTAGTGACACAACAAATTGACATTTATCCTCCTTAACATAGCTGCATCTGATATAGGCAACTGAAGAATATGCTTTTGCACTTGCGTCATTAAATATGTGCATTTCAACGCGGTCGGCATTGTTCAGATTAGAGCTATAACACCTTGGAATTTCGGTGCCCTCAATTGATATTAATGCCTTTATCCAATTTCGCCATTTGTTTATTAGATCTCACTTGATTTGGTCATCCCAGCCTATTCCAGACTCCCATACATCTCGCAAAGGGATTCGTCCTTTGATTGTGACTGGTGTCATGAGCCCCAATGGGTCATATAGCGAATTAACTACTGACAATACATTCCTCTTTGTTGGTGTAACTTTGCCAGAAAGCAGATCATCTGTAACTTTATGCATTACCGTAGTGGAGTACGTGAAGAAGTCGCCTTTTGCGTCCCACAATACTCCTAGCACCTTTTGCTGTACGTCCATTTTTTCCCCTATCATTGCTGTAGACTTGTTCGCCCTGAGAGTTTTGGGAATGGATTGCATCACTTCGTCGATGTTTGATATAAATCGACACAATTCAAATCCAGCCTTTGAGTGTATTTTCGTGATTGCATTAATGATGTTGATGACTTCATACGCACTAGGTTTGGAATCGAGATAATCATCTACGTAATGATTTTCCAATATAGCTTTTACTGCGTCGGGTTGTTCATCTCTAAATTTGCTAGCATTGTAATTTTTAACAAATTGTGCCAGAAATGGTGAGCAAGTAGTTCCAAACAACATTGCTTTCATTTGAAATATTGATGGCTCTCTTTTTTGGTCAAGATCTCTCCATAAGAAACATTGTGCTGCAGTATCACATTCTGTAATGCTCACCTGATTGAACGTTTCGCGAATGTCTGCTACGACTGCTACTGCATGTAGCCGAAATCGTATCAAAATTCCTATTATAGACGTTGACCAGTCTGGGCCAGTAAGCAGGTTGCTATTGAGGGACGTACCGTTGCAAGTAGCCGCAGCGTCGAATACAAGTCGAACCTTGCCGGGCTTATTTGGGTTGATAACAGCAAAATGTGGTAAAAACCACAGTTTTGGAGAGTTGAGAACTTTAATGTCTGTTAATTGGACGGCATAACCTTTGTCCAAAAGTTTTGTTATTTCGTTCTTATATGCTTCTGCGGTATCAATGTCTCTCAAAAGCTTTCGCTCAAGACATTTGAGTCGTTGAAAAGCCATTGACTTGCTTTCCGGTAGTTTTATGTCATCCGATTTCCATGGCAATCCAATTTCGTAGAAATTACCCTTTTGGTTAATTGAGCTTTCGGCCTTTGCTATTGCTGACCGCTCATCCACAGACCGTGTTTTGTCGATCTGAGGCACCGAAGTTTTCAATACTGAATTGTTGCTTAATCATTTGTTGTAGACATACATCTTCTATTTGACAGCAAGTAAAATGTGATGCTTGAAGATTGGTTTGTGCTGGTCCATGTACTACCCAGCCTAATTTGGTTTTAGATAACATTGGCCGATGCTCATTGCCATCTATAACGGCTCGTGCGGTAATTAATTTAGCATGGCGTTGTCCTATCAATACCATGGGTTGCCTATCCTGTAACTTCGTGTAGTCTATCATATTTTTTGGTACAAATTCTGTTAGCTTCTTATAGTCAAGTTGTTGTGTTGGTATTTTTAGATCGTTGACTAACCAAACTCCATTTAGCTGATGTTTCGGACCGTTTTTTCCACTGATATTAATGGTTGCCGATTCCGCATCTGCCTCATATCTGTAGACACCACCTGTCCAAGTAAAACAAAATGGTTTTGCGTCACCCGTTATGCCAACTTCTCTTGCCAAGCTCATTTCCATGATTGTGGATGTACTACCGTCATCCAAAAATGCGACAGTTTCTTTCGAGCCTTTTTCCCCGTGTACTGTGATTGGTACCATTTTGAGTAATGCAGATTTTGGTGAATCAGATACGCATCCTGTGACGTTTGTGGTGGCTGCTAGATTTACTTGTATGGGTCTCTTGTGCAGTAATGGGTTATGAAACTTTTCACAATTGTCAATTTTGCAGGCTTGTCTTTCGCTGCATTGGCTTTCATGGAATTTTAGACAGCTGTAACACGCTTTGTTACGATTAGCTTAATCCCATCTCTTTTTAATATCTGCTTTTAAGAATACGTCGCACTTGGTTAGAGGGTGTTTTTCCTCGCTGCAAATAAAGCAAATTGCTTTTGATTTTGGCTTTGGTTGGTTTACCGCCTCTATTTCCTTTGGTTGGGATTGGGTTACTTTATATTGCTCTGCGAATGACGACTGCTGGTTAATTGATGTAACCTTTTTGAAAAATGAGACATCTTGGATTAGATCTGCTTGTCTTTGTGCCCACTCAGCTAGCTTGTCAAATGTACAGAATGAAGCGCGCACGTTTGCATCTCGTAGATATGCGCCCCATTCTCGTAGATAGTTTTCGGACAGTTTTCCGATCATCATAGCTAGTAATCGTTGTGTGTCGATTAACCGGTTATCAGTGTATTCCAAAGCAGAACTTATGTTTTGAACAGTGTTATTGAATTCTTCGAAATTGTCGATATTATTGACTGGCTTTACTTGGCACGCTCTTGACATCAACTCTAGTGCAATATTTTCGGCTCCACCATACGCTTTATCTAAGATCGATATGATTTTGTCTGGATCTTTTGCAGAGATTAGTAGCAAAGAAACCTTTTCCTTAGCCACTCCCTTTAGAGCTTTTGATAATCGTTGAACATCTTCCTCTTTGGAGAATCCGCAATGTTTGCTCGTAGCATTGAACTCTTGGATAAAGTGTGTCCAATTCAACGCTATTTTTTATCGTTTCTAATTGATTGTTATTTGTAGCTATTTCTATCAAGCTTATGACCAGTTTCGTTTTTTAAGAAAACGTTGTCTCCTATTTCTAAATTAAATTCTACTGATTTATTATTATAAAATTTTTTTATGTTTTTCCTTATTTTCTTGTAACATTATTAGCATTATAGTCTACATTATCTATATATATAAAATTCTCGAGTGTGGTGTTTGTTACCAAGCTACTCCGAAACGGCTCGACCGATTCTCACGAAATTTTTTATGCAGATCGTGTAGGACTGAGAATCGGCCAACATCTATTTTTTATACCCAAATAATAACGAGCTCACGATTAAAACTGACTAACTGTGCTGGATATCTCAACTACCTGTGTTTTATACGAGTGAAATTAGACACACGGCCTTCTTGATAAGAGATGAAATTCAACAAAAATAATTTAAATCTTCCAATCGAAACAGGCCGTGAAAAACCATATACAACGTTGAGAATTTCTAGATTTCAGTAAGGTGATGTACACTGTTGAGTTCACACGGCTTCGCTTGGGGATTTCCGTATACAAAAATTAAATTTTCCAGTTTTTTTTTCGGAAATTTTTCTTCTAAATTTGTCATTTCTATGTGGCGAAATATTCTAGGAAGGGTGCGGCCCCAAGCATTGACAGGATGCAAAGATTTTGGACTGTCTCGCAGAATGGCATCTAAGGATTTCGTGGATTCACCTAAGTGTTCCAAAGTGGATAATGGAGGCTGTCAAAACAAAACTCAGTGCAGCCCTAAAAGTATAGCCAAGCCCAAGAAAGAAAAGGAAGAACCATTCCAGTTTCATCACCTTCTGAAGCAACCAGCAGAGTGTTGTGCCGATCCCTGCCCAGAGAGACTCCCCACCTTTGACGAGTGCCTGTACAAGGAGTCGGATAAAGCTGCCCGCAAGTATCAGGTCACTTGGGTAGAGTGCCCGCCCATTCAAATTAAACCGAAAAAGATCTGCTGTTTTGAAAAAGGCAAGCGGCCACCGATTCCACGACGCAAACGTAAGGAGCCGAAAGCCAAGTGTGAGGAGGAAGTTCAGTGTCCAGAGGAAGGCCGTTGTCCGATATATGTTGGCCGATTCTCAGTCCTACACGATCTGCATAAAAAATTTCGTGAGAATCGGTCGAGCCGTTTCGGAGTAGTTTGGTAACAAACACCACACTCGAGAATTTTATATATATAGATTCATCATTATGGCGGCGCATTTGTGGTTTAAGAACCGTTTTAGCGGGGCGCCAGCGTTCTATCGCTGTCGCCGAGTGTGGTTCGGTGGAAGGCGCGCACAAGAATTGTGCGTCTCGAGTTCAGTCGCTGTTACAACTCGAGTGCGACCGAACTCGCTGCGCTAATTATTGATCAAGAAAATAATACACGTTATACACCAATCAGTTTTCCAACTTGATTTCATTTCTCCGACTAGCATTTCAGTATGAGCCTGATGTTGAATATTACGCTGGAGTTTTATATTTTCCTGCCGTTCAAATTTCGTGTCTTCGCTTTTATCCAGGTGATTGGTTGCTGCCCTGGCTAAATTGAGATTTTATGACGTGTATCCCAACCTGAACAGCATAGTTTTCAATGATTTTTTTTGACATGTGTTTGGAAAACTTAATTATTTCTGTTTTTTAAATTTTTACTCTCTGTATGTTTTTATGATCATTATAATAAAATACTTTTATATTTCTATCTATATTATTATTGTTTTGTATTATTATATTATGTTCATCAAAGCATAAATTAGTTCAGCTAAAAGGTAACACGAAATCCTTTGACTGTTAGGCGTTACGAAGTTCGCCGGGTTTGCTAGTATAATATAATAATCTACATTATAAGGGTTCTTTTCTATTTATGCTATTAAAATGGATTGATAAATTATTTTGTTTACCAAATACAAGTTCATAGGGACAGTATTTGTGTGTTACTGACGGGGTTGTGTTAAAACAGTACTCAAAATATTGTAACCATATGTCGCAATCAGTTTCATCTACTGATATATATGATCGAATGTACTCATTGAATGTCCTATGACTTGTTTCAACGGTACCCAAGGTCTGGTGGTGGTGTGCAGTAGACGTAATGTTGTCTGTTTTTTAATATTTGCAAAAGACATTTCTTATTGAATTTTTGTATTCTGTTCCCTTGTCCGTAATGAACGTCTTCATTGGACCAATGGTGTCCACTATTACTCAAACAAAATTGTAATCAGAGCATAAGACTCGAAAAGGTTCATGCAAAGAATAAATACAAATACTGTGTTTTAAGGATAGAGGAATAAAATTTTTAGTAGGTCTACCGGGTACAAATAGGTTTAACTGGTTTAATAGCTCAAGAGAGTCTATTTCACCTATTATAAGTTTGTGAGTAAAGACCACCAATCATTCCATTATTACATTAATGAAGAAAGATTGATTAAAAGAAGCCTACTGGAGTGTAATGGCAAACTGACAATTTGGAGTTCCATCAGTAGAATTCTTAGGTTTTTAAATCTATGCACTGGGTTCAAGACCGTGTGCTAGTAAGGTCGAAGCTATCAAATGCGCTCTGGTTCCAAAAGATAAGATAACAATTACAAGCATTCTTGAGATTCATCAATTTTTACCACGCATTCCTGCCGTAACTCCTAGCGTAATGCGGGATAATGCATCCGCAACAAAATTATCTTTTCCCTTCAGATATTCTACTGTGAACTTATTTTCTTCTAGATGAAGTCTCATTGTAGCTAATTTTGTACTTGGATTTACCATTGAGAATAAATATGTTGGCAGTCTATCGTCTGCTTTGACTCTGAAAGGTTTGACATATATATATGTGCGGAAGTGTGTCATAGCCCAGTGTATCGCAGCTAGTTCCTGCTCAGTAGTACTTTTATTACTTTCACCTTTAGTGAACGAACGGGATGCGTATGCTACTGGCAACTGCTTATCGCCAAAAGTTTGAGTTAGTGCTGCTCCACATGCATATTTGCTAGCATCTGTTATTATGCAAAAGTCTTTGCTAAAATTTGGATACTGCAGCAGTGTGGGTTCTATTAAGGCTTTTTTCAGATATTCAAATCCTTTTTGGCATTCTTCAGACCAAACAAAATCTACGTTTTTCTTACATAGTTGTGTTATCGGACGTGCATGTTCTGCGAAGTTTTTAATAAAACGTCTGTAATAGTTCACTATCAGCATCTGTTGGTACTGGGTATTTTTTAATGACGTCATATTTGGTGTCATCTGGCAGTATTCCTTTGTCGGTACACTTGTGACCTAAGAATGTCACTTCGTGCATGAAGAATTAACATTTCTCTGGATACAGTTTTAGGTTGTGTTTTCTGCATATGTCAAAAATATCCTTTAGGTTTTTGAGCATGTGTTTCTCAGAACAGCCGATGACTATTAAGTCATCCATGGAAAGGAATGCTTGTGACGGATTTAATCCAGAGAAAGCAATTGTCATCATTCTTTGAAAGGAATTTGGTGCTATTTTCAGACCATACGGTAGTCTAGTAAACTGACAAGATCCATTGCTGGTGGAAAATGACGTAATGCTCCGCGATTTATCTTTTAGTTCTATTTGGTGAAAACCGGAAATTAAATCTAGGCATAAAAAATATTTGGCTCTGCCTAGTTGATCAAGAATATCGTCTATTATTGGTAATTGGAATTTATCGGACAACAATTTTTTGTTTATTTGACGATAGTCTATTACCAATCGCCATCGTTTCTTTTCTGATCCTGGTAAACCCTTTTTCGGTACCAGTAATAACGGACTATTATACTCGGACACTGATGGTTCAACTATTTTTTCTTTAATGAGTCTATCGACTTGTCTAGTTATTTCTTCTTTATGCATGTGTGGTATTCTGTAGTTTTTTGTGTATACTGGCTGATTGTCATTCAATCTTAGTTCTTGTTTATAAAAGTTGTTTGTAATAATTGTTTCGTTTTCTAAACCAAATACATCTGTATACTTGGTGCAGAGTTCTTCTAGTACATTTTTGAACATAGGTGGGAAGTTTGGTTTTAGTTTTTGTATTACTGATTGACTTCTTGGGTCATCAGTTGTCTGTACAATTTCATAATTCTTTAATGATTCATATTTTATGGTTTTTAAATTTAAAATTTTTACTGTTTTTGTTGTGTTTAAAATTCGGACAAATGTTTTGTTCGGACTGCAAATTGAATTTCGAATAAATATTCAATTTTCGACCACTTGATTTAAGATGACGATATTTGATTTTTCATTTGGAATATTTATTTGCCGGATTACTTCAGATCTCGATGGGAGGATTGTGGCATTGCTGTCACAAGTGTGTAATATTGGGATATTTATTGCAAAATTTAAATTATTTGGTCTTAATAATAGTGAATCGTTTGGTTCACTGAAATCTAATTGACAATTGAATGTTTTGAAGAAATCTAGTCCTAAAATTCCATCAAATGGAATTGGAAAACTTTCGCCTACTATATGGAAGTTGTGTGGTATTATGAATTCATTTTGTCTTAGTTCTATAAGGGTTAGACCTTTGGAAGTAATTGAACCTTCACCAATTCTTGATATTTCAATTGTGTTTGAAGTATCTGTACATTTATTTTTTTATTTATTTATTTATTATCTTAATATCCTATCAGGCTTCAGGTCATTTGTTTCAAATAAAATAAAACGAAGTTTTTAATTTATTTCTTTTCCGATATATTTCGGTTGCGGCAAGCGGCAGCGGCAAGCGTCTTCAGGGCAACTACAATAAAATACAAGAACATTTAACAATTATGTGACATTTAACAACCTTTTAACATACATTATTTGACACGACAGCAGCGTTCGACGTGGAGTTAAGAACTAATTCTTGTCAAGTAAATGCCTGTATATGTGAGCGCAGTTGTCGGTATCAGTCTTAAAGTTAAGTCGTGTGGCGCTCGGGGTATTGATGATATGTAGCATCTGGTAAACCTTTTGTTGTAGTGCCGCTCTTCATCTAATATTGTTGTCTCTTCGAAATTCGGTGCATGGCCACTAGTTGCACATTGTGTCATTAGTGCTGTTTTTGGTGTATCTGAATAATGTCTTATTTTGTAGTCAGATTTGTATATCTTATTGCACGGTATGTTTCCTTGTCCATTGCATGGAATTTTGTATATTACATTGCTTCTATTTGTCATCTCTATCTTGGATTTTGTTTTGTTGAATATATGTATGAGGGTATTGTCAGGTTTATGTGCTATTTTTATTCTATCTTTGTCATAACAATCCGAATGTGATAGTCTTTCTGATACTTTGGGTACATAAGTGACCGATGTAGGTTTTCTCATTCTTAGTTTTGTCAATGGGGGATTTTTGTTTTTTGAATAATGTCCTGATTACGTTATCCGGGAAATCGTTGTCCTTTAAAATATTTATTATTTCCATCTTCGTTTCTTCATGGTATATTTTATCCGAAATGTTCAGCATCCGTTGGATACAGCTCTTGCTGTATTTATTATCATCGTCTTAGGGTGTTTTGAGTTGAAATTGATGATTCGTCCTGATGCTGTTGGCTTCCTGTACCATTTTAGTCAAATGAATTAAGGGTGTCCAGTGTTTTATCGATGTCATCTTGGTGTATAATTGAAAAAATATCATCTATATATTTCGTCAATAATCTTGGTGATCTGGTTAGTTTATCCATTGTAGTGTCCAAAAGATTTTCCATAACGATGTCCGCAATGACAGGTGAGGCCGGAGATCCCATCGGCATTCCTTTTAATTGTATAAATGTTTGGTCCTTATAGGTAAAATATCTATTCTCTTGAATGCAGAATTTTACTATTTCCATAAATAAAGCTTTTGGTATCTTTGTGTGTTCCTGTATTTTAGTCCCGTTGTTCCTGATTGTGTCCAATGCTAAATCCCTTGGTATGCTTGGAAATAATGATACCACGTCAAACGAAATTAATTGTTCATCGTCACAAATGTATGTGTTATTTATGCGTTGTTTGAATTCAGTTGCGTTTTTTAGGAAGATTCATTTATTCTTCAAATTATATGTATATGAGTACATGTACATGCCTCCAGCATCCGTACCCTTACTCACATACATATAATTGTTTCCCTTGATTTTCCAAATCAATTTAAAATTACTTTCGCGCAAATTCCCTCATTCTAATTCGTTTTTTCTCCTCAAGGGAGAGAAATTTAGGTCCCCAATTTTTTTTTAAACATATATATGTGTTCAGTATATAAGGCGCCATATTTGTTCGCCCACTTCAAGATATTTTCTCGCAATTTAGCATATATATATAGGGCAAGTATATAAGGCGCCATATTTATTTGCCTATTTCCAATATATATTTTTCGCAATTTCCAAAATATTAACACATATTTTAAACAAAAAAAGTGAACCACCCTCTCACTTATGAAGGCCACACTTACATATTTCTTGTGTCCCGCGACATCCTATAAAGTTGGGGCATATTAGCTTGACAAAAAAAAAAGAAATTTACAAAAAACAATTATTAATTTGTATATAGAAATCATATCCATTCACACCTCTGCATATTTCCATTCCATAGTTTCATATTTAAAAAAAAAAATAAAAACAAATTAAAAACATATATACCTATCAATACACATATACATATATACACATCCCTTCAGTACCAAATTGTCGCCGCCGACAATGTCGCCGCATTGTCCGAGCAACCGACGTCGGCAGAATAAAATTCTGCCAGCGCTTCTCATGTTGGCGGCACCCGAACGAACAAATTTCGTTAAATTGCCGGAAAAAATGAATATTTCTCATTCGAGGCTGTGTTGTTGTTTTTTACTTTCTTTTGTATTTCTGTTCGCGTTGCTGTGTACTTTTCGTTTTTCTGAGCACGCAGTGAAAATGTATTGTATTAGTGTTTTCTAATGGTTTTTTGATATAGATAAAGGTAAGTGCTATTTAAATATTATCTATAATATACACAAATAGTGAATAGTAATTTTGTTGGCAAAGTATTTTTTTTACTTTGAAATCCAACACTATGTGTTATTACTGTTTAATAAATAAGCAAAAATTAATAGCATCATTTATAATTGAATGCAAATCAAAAGAGTGAGAAAAGATAAGAACACAGAGTGAAAGGAAAACAAAATATTTTGCCAACAAAATTAAATGCGAGTTCGACCCCGGGCTGTGCCAAAAGAATAATTTTTTTTACTTTTTGGTAATAACTTAATTTTTTTTCTTAAAAAAAAAGACATTAGCAACTGATTTAGAAATAATTGACTTCAAGAACAGCTTTACGTCGGAAAGTCTAAAAAGCCATGTAAGTATACAGCTGTTATATGAAAAGCACAAAATTTTAATTCTTTTTATATTTGCAGACCCCTCAAGTGTCTGGAAACAGCTCAACAAGTTGAGCCTTAGAACCTATCTTAAGGTTTTAAACATTTTACTCGGTAAGTATATTAATAACTGATAGCAAAAACGTTAGTTTTGAAATTATAATTCATTTCATTTCTAATAATATCTCAAATTTTTTATTACAGAAACAGTTCAAAACACTTCCCCGGGGCAGTAACCGGAAGATGGGGCTCAGAATGCGATGACCTGATCCAAAAATACGGACAACAAAACAAAAAATTGAAGCAGCAGCTGTTAAATAAGCTTAATAAAAAATAAATAAAATAAAATAAATTCAATTTTATATTTTTTTATGTATTTTGAATCCTTCTAGTCCTTAGGACAAAATAGGGAAATTGTCCTTCTAGTCCCTAGGACAATCTAGCGATATTGTCGCTCTCGTCCCTAGGATAATCTAGCGATATTGTCGCTCTAGTCTCTAAAACAAACTTTGAAAATTGTCCCTCTGGTCCCTCTGACAAACTAGCGATATTGTCCCTCCAGTCGCCGGCGACCAGAGCGAAAAATTTCACAGTACCGGCGACTAGAGGGACAACTGTTGCTCAATTGTCGCCAGGCTGTCTATTAGTCGCTCTGGTCCTGTGCAAAAGACCATTGAGCGACATTTGGGAAAAAAAGCGACAAAGCGGCGACACAATGCTTGTTTGTCCCGGCGTTCGGCAAGACATTTGGACATTTGTCTTGGCGACTGGACCGACAACTGTCGCTAGGTTGTCGTTCCGGTCTTGAAAGCTAGGACATGCAATGTAAAATGTTGCCACATTTTTAATGGGAGTGTCGCCAGTTTGTCCCCGGGGACAAGCGATATGTCTCCGGAGAATCCCGGTGATTCTCCGGCGACCGGTACTGAAGGGTTTCGATTTTTCTATGAGACATTTGTTGTATTTGTAATAAATTTTGATGTTTCATCATTAAAAGGTAGGACATGCAATGTTAAATGTCGCCGTAATTTTAATGGGAGCGTCGCTAGATTGTCCCCGGGGACAACATTTTACATATCCATACACATACATATATGTATATGTATGTATATATATTTGTCCATACATAAAATTTTACATATTGATATTCATATCCATATACATATACACAAATATATTTTTCCATCACCGCGAACAAAATCCCGCTACCCCTTGCAGCCTGTATACATACATACGTGCATACAAAAGTCCCGCACAAGTGCACATACTTAATACTCTTTCAATATATGTAAATTGTATGTATAGGTAAAATCAAAGTAGGCCAAAAATCAAGAATCAAGTAGTCTGCTGCGACCATTTTTCCGACTGCTGCTTTCGTCGACTTCCGAATTTGGCCAATAGCAACAGTCGGAACAGTTCCTAGTATTAAAATGTATAACTTTGCTGTTGCTATCAAAGCAATTTGTTTCGGGTTTTTGCTATTGCTGCTGCTGTCGGGTTTTGTGCTTTCGGATTTTTGCTGTTTGCTGCTGCTGTCAAAATTTTCTATTTCGGTTATTTGCTGCTGCTTTTGCTGTCAGATTTTCCGATTTCGGTTTTTTTTCGGAAGCAAAAGCAACACAAAGTATTTGTTTTCATATTTGCTAAACAGTCACAGCAATGAATAGCACAAAATTTATGACTTTTGCTAATTCGACTACAGCAATTTAAACACTGGGCAACAGCAAATCGAACTGGGGAATTCACCGTCTAAGCGGGATAAGCCCTGTCAAACGTCAACAGTCGATGACTCAGGTCGTCACCAAGCGAGGCCACACCAGCAGAAGGCGCAACAGAAAAATCGCCAACATCCACAGAAGTCGTCTACACGGCTTCAGACGGCACAGTACCAGCATGGGCAGCAACAGCTTCATCAGCAGAGCCAATCCAGTCAACTTAGATCCCAGCCATGAAGCAGCAGCAGCTACATCCGACTTATGTGCAGCAGCCTAGGGCACAGCAAAATGCCCACAGCAGCCAAGAATGGGTAAAGGTGGGTCCTTCGAGGTCCTCCCGCAAGCCTAACTCGAAAATCAGTGGGAAACTACAAAATCCCGCCCGGAGGCCGTACTAATTCAGGCGAACGAAGGCTTGAGTTATAGCCAAGACGAGGCGCACTGACGGGCATCTGGATCACGTCCGTGAGCACGTAATGCGAGTTCGACGCACCGCTAAAGATGGGCTTCTTAAGGAACTCCGGAAATGCACAGCGGACACAACTTGGCGAGGAGGCAGGCGTGAAAGCTCTAACCCGCCATAAGGCTGTAGCCATTCACGACATGGACGAGAAAGCGACGCCCCAGGAATTAGTGGCTAAGCTGGCTGACCAAACCAAGGTCGAGGAGACGTCGATTAGAGTAAAAAGCTTCCGGTCTAGTTTTCGCAATACGATGTCAGCCGTGGTTTGTGCTCCCGAGGGAGTGGTGTTGAAACTCCTAGAGGTGGGCAGAGTTCGAATTGGTTGGGATAGTTGCCGAATAAAGGAACTAGAAGCGCAACCTGCGCGCTGTTTTCGTTGCCTATGTGTTGGCCACATCGCCGGAAGAGCCCAAGTGACACAGAAAGGTCAAATTGCTGCTTCAGGTGTGGCAATCCTGGACACAAGTCTGCAGACTGCTCGGCCGCCGTCAAGTGATTTTTATGTGCCAATATGGGCCTGAGTCCCTTAAACCACATAGCGGGTAGCCGCGCGTGCCCATCCAGTGGTGCCCAGAGGATGCAGAAGGACGCCAAATGATTCAACCCCATTTGAAGTTCTTGCAGTTGAACCTGAATCACTGCATAGAGGCTCAGGACTTGCTTCAGCAGACTGTGCGGGAGTTGTCGGCGGATATAGCTCTACTGAGTGAGCCCTATAGAGTAGGAGAAACTGGGTGTACAGTTGCTACCTTGCACCCAGCCTGTCACTGGAGCGTTTCGGAAGCATTGTAGACAGCATCTCGAACGACGCAAAAGGACGCCAAGGTCTCATCATCGGTGGGGATTTCAATGCCTGAGCCATCGAGCAGCACCCGCACTGATGCCCGCGGCCGTATTCTTCTTGAAGGTTTTGCCAACTTAAGCATATCTCTGCTTAACGTCGGCACACCACACACCTTCCGAAGGGCCATCGCAGGATCGGTGGTTGATCTTTCCTACGCCAGCGACTGTATTGCTGCTTCGGCTGTTTGGAGCGTAGGCGTGGCATACTCTGCCAGCGACCATGAAATTGTGACATTCTCCATAGGCAGAAACAGGCACCCACCAGCGCGAACGTTACCGCTTCGGAAATCCTTCAAGCTGGATACTCTTAACCCGCTTTTGTTCGCTGAAAGCCTGGAAGGACTCATGGTGTGCCCCAACACAAATGCAGAAAAGGCTGCGAACCTGATCATGTCGAGACTCGATGTAGCGTGTGTTGCCAGCATGGCCCAGCGTGGGTCATTTTCGCGCCACCACACCCCAGTCTGCTGGTGTAACGAGGCCATCGCTGATGCCAGAAGGGCTTGTCTTCGAGCGAGACGGCTATATCAGCGGGCAAGACATTCGCTCAACTTCTAGGCACTCGGTCTCGAGTACAGAAGGCGGAGGAAAGCCCTTAAGGTGGCGATCAGGGATAGCAAGCGAGAATGTTTCCTCGAGCTATGTGATTCGGCAGAACAAGACTCTTGGGGCAAAGCCTACCAGACGTTGGTCAAACGAGTACACGGAAACAGGCAGTTACCCCCATCAGACACAACCACTGTACGCTCCATCGTTAGCAGCCTATTTCCCGTTGCCCCGGAGTTATCGCATGTGTCTCCCTTGGGGACACACCTACAAGTGGAAGACTGCTCGCTCGCTGAGGTCATCGAGACGGTGAGGCGTCAAAAGCCAAATAAAGCCCCGGGTCCCGACTCTATCCCCAACACCGCACTTAAACTGGCAGTAACGATACACCCTCATGTATTCACGGAGTTGTACACAAAATGCACAAGAGAAGGAGTCTTTCCCACCAGGTGGAAGTTGCAAAACCTTGTGTGGTTGCCCAAGCCCTGAAAACCACCAGACGAGGCATCCTCATATAGGCCCATTTGCCTGTTGGATACAGCTGGCAAGGTGCTGGAGTCGATGCTTTGCTCGAGACTGGAGTCGGCGATATTAGCAGGCGGGGGCTTATCCGAGCACTAGTTCGGATTCAGAAAGGCCAGATCCACAATCGACAATAAACCGTGTGGTTCACCTGGCAGCTGAGGCAATCGACGGCTCTAGATGGAAAGGCGGCAGTAAAGAATACTGTATCGTGGTGACGCTCGACGTGAAGAACGCGCTTAATTCAGCAAGGTGGGATCGCATACTGGACGCGCTGGCAACATTCAATATCCCAAGCTATTTGATTAACTTCGTGCGGAGCTACTTTTGTGACAGGAGAATCCGATACTCAACGGTTGATGGCCTGGAAGAAAAAGGGGTATCGGCTAGTGTTCCACAAGGATCCGTCTTGGGCCCCTTGTTGTGGAACACCATGTATGACGGAGTCCTGCGCCTTGAGTTCGAGCCGCACACACACATTGTCGGGTTTGCTGACGATGTCGCACTGGTGGTTTCGGCCAAGCGTGGCGATAGCCAAAGTTGGCCACTGGCTATCGGCCGCAGGGCTTAAATTGGCAGCGCAAAAGACCGAGGCGGTGCTTATTAGCAGCCGGAAGCGCGACGAAACCGCAAGAATCAGAGTAGGTGACTCCCTCGTGGTATCCAAGCGTACCATTAAATATCTAGGTGTCATGCTTGACATTAGATTGACCTTCAAGGAGCACATAGAATTCTGCAGTAGCAAGGCAGCTGCGTCGGCCCGGTCCCTAGCCCGTATATTGCTGAATACGCGTGGCCCGAAGCAAGGACGGCGCCTGCTACTATCGAGCGTCGTAAAATCCACTGCCCTGTACGCAGTTCCTTCGTGGATTAAAGGTGTGGAGGTTAGGAGCTACAGGAGGAGCCTCGAGTCGACTCATCGTCTAAGTGCGATTAGAGTGTGTAGCGCTTTCCGCACCATATTCGATGACGCAGCTCTGGTGATCGCTGGAATGATTCCCATCGTTGAATGTGCGGCAATTGCGTCGACCACGTTTATAGCATCAAGGCAATCAAGTGTCAGCGATACCTAAACTGTTTGAGAAAATTATGACGTCTCAAATACAGCATTTATGTAAATCTATTTTTTCGCCATACCAGCATGGGTTTGTCAAGAATAGGTCTACCACAACTAACCTTTTGCAGTTTACATCTTTTGTAATCCAAGGTTTTAAGAAACAAAAGCAAACTTATGTTATATATACGGATTTCAGTAAGGCTTTCGATACGATAAACCATGCCTTACTATTACATAAGCTGAATTTAGTTGGCTTTCCAGATGCTCTGCTTGCTTGGATTTCAAAATATCTAAGCAATAGGAGGCAGAGGGTTCTTTTTAGGTCCTCTCTTTCTGAGATCATTTGTGTTGAATCGGGAGTCCCACAGGGCAGTCACCTTGGCACATTATTATTTACCATTTTTATTATTGATCTCCCCACCGTTCTTTTAAAATCCAGAGTTCTTATGTATGCCGATGATGTAAAAATCGCTAATCGCATAGTAGACTCTCTCTCACGTCATACCTTGCAAGCTGACCTGAATGCTTTTCAGGTGGTGTAGGACTAACTTGTTATTTATTTATTTATTTATTTACGTCAACTTACACAGCAGTCGACGAAAAAGCTTAAGCTAAAGACAGATAGTAATTAATTGAAAAAGATAGCTTAGCTATATACACAACTAAACATCCCCGACCCGGTGGAGGTGTTTTATTTGCATAAGGTGCCAGCTATGCCCCGAGTCACAGCCAATATGGTCAGGGATGAGTTGCAGCCAATCCAAGTCCAGAATATTATTGGTTTCGCTGTAGATGATTAAAAAGTAAAGCACGAAGAGAAGTGACAGAAAGATGAGGAGAAATTAGGTGAGAAAGGCTGTTAAAAGATTGGCAAAGAACACGAAGAGGTTCGTGAAGAGAGTAGTTAGTCAGACATCTACTAAGTTGAATAGGAAAAAAGTTTCTGGTCCGACGTGAGGGAACCCAAAAATATAGCGTATCTAGTAAATTAGTAGAAATGACTTCGCCGTTGACTAGTTTATGGAGAAAGAGAATGCCAAAAACGAGCCTACGGTTGTAAAGTGAAGGAAGATTAATAAGAAGTCTGCTAGAATAAGAAATTAGGCAAAGACTCGGGTCCCAATTAAGACCGCGTAACGCAAACTTAAGGAATTGCTTCTGTACCGATTCAATACTACGCTGGTGAACATCATATTGCGGATTCCACACTGGCGAGCAATATTCTAGTGTAGGGCGAACTAACGAAGTGTATAAAACCTTTGTTACATAGGGATCATCAAATTCTTTGGCCCAACGTTTAATGAAGCCAAGAAGGCTGCATGCTCAATAGACAATAGAAGAAATATGAACATTAAATGAAAGTTTTGGGTCAAACTTAACGCCTAAGTCTTTGAACGATGGTACACAATCTAACAGAACAGACTTAACAGAGTAATGAGCTAGGAACGGAGACAAACATCTGAAAGTCATAAAAGAACACTTAGAGGCATTAAGGTGTAATTTATTAACGTGGCACCAATCACAGAACGCATCGAGATCTGATTGAAAGTACTGTTGAAAAGAAGGATCATTATAGGAATAACAAATCTTGACGTCATCCGCAAACATGAGCACGCGTGAATGAGCCAAGGCCAAAGGCAAATCATTCATAAGCAGTGTAAATAACAGTGGGCCCAGATGACTGCCTTGGGGTACACCTGACGTAACTCGAACAGTTTTAGATATCGAGGAACGAAAAGTTATGTTAAGTTTGGCGAGAAGCATAGAATGATCAACCGTATCGAAAGCCTTACTAAAGTCAGTATAAATAACATCAGTTTGACACTTTTTACGGAAGCCATGGTGTACAAGGGTAGTCAATTCTAAAAGGTTAGTAAGCGACGAACGACCTTTCATGAATCCATGCTGACAAGGAGAAATAGTGGATCTGGATAGGTGTTGAAGGGAAGACGTAATAATTTTCTCAAACAGCTTTGGTATTGCCGAAAGTTTGGCAATGCCACGGTAGTTAGAAACATCCGATTTGCTACCCTTTTTAAAAAGCGGAATAATAAAAGACTCCTTCCAAATATCGGGAAAGGTACAAGTCTCACTCGATATAAAGAATAACCGAGATAAAGGCTTAGATAGGGAATTCGAACACATTTTAAGGATGCAACTAGGTATATTATCAGGACCGGGAACGAAAAAAGACGTCATAGATGACAAGCTAGAGATAATACAGTCTTCAGTAATACTAGGAAAAAACATGCAATTTAAATGTGCGATTGAAAAGGGATAGGGTGTGGGTTCCGAAACAGGAGTAGAATATGTCGATTGAAAGAATTTAGCAAACAGATCTGCAATATCTGAATCATTATTAGCAGTCTGGTCATTAAGTCTGAAGGTGGAGGGTAGTACATTAGAGCGTCTTTTGGAATTAACAAAGTTATAAAATCTTTTGGGGTTCTTATAAAATTCAACCTTACAGCGAACGATATAATTATTGCAGCATTGAGTGTTTAAACGACAAAATTGAGATTTGGCTATACAGTAATTTGCATAGTCAAGTAGAGAACCAGGTTTTTTCAATCCTTTAAAATATCTCGATTTAATTTTACGGAGATTAGAGAGCCTACGTGTGAACCAGACTGGAGCGCTGGAGACGGTAGAGACATTCACATAAGGAACGCATTTATCAATTAGAGAATTAAGAGCAGAGTAGAAAAACTTCACTGCACCATCTATATCGCAGCACTCAAATAGAAATGACCAATCAAAAGAGAAAATAAGTCTATTAAGAAGATTGAAATTTGTTTTACGAAAACATCTACGACGAGAATTTGCGATGTTATTAAATGAATTAGTAACGGAATTGTAAGAAATAGTAAGTTCAATGGTAGGGTGATAAGGATCTTTAGGTTTCACTACGGGCTGTGTTCGGGATACAGCACTAACAGTGGGATCAGAGACAAAAACAAGATGAAGGATTCTTTTAGAAGAGTTAAGGAAAGAATTCAACTGATATAGCGGACATTCAAGTAGGCTATCAAGAAAAACATGTTGAGATGAAGGAATTAAGAAAGATAGATTATCATCAATAGGCCAAGAAATATTAGGCAAGTTGAAATCACCTAAAACTATAAGGAAATCTCAATCTTTAAAGACGATTAAAAATAAATTGCAAAGTATCAGCATGGTGCATATAGGTCGTTATATCAGAAGCTGGAGGAATATATGAACAAGAAATATATAAGCTAAAGTTGGAACATGTAATTTCGACGCAAATAAACTCAACACCTAAGGGCAGATCAATCGGCACAACACTTGAACACAGATTCGAGTCAACAGTAATGAGTACTTCACCGCCACGACGACCAACGCGATCAAGCCTATAAGAAATAAAGTTTTTAGAAAGAATTTCATTATCCAAAACAGAGGAGTTAAGCCAAGTTTCAGAGAAAGCTAATATGTCAGCTGAAAAGGTTTGGCTATCACAGAACAGGTTCGAGAGCTTGGTATGAAGTCCTCTTACATTTTGATAATGAATGCAAAGACTAGACGTTATTAGTTTTTTGAAGCAGAAGATAAATTAGGAAGGTGGACAGGCAACGACGGGAGCGCTTATTGGGCGCAAACTCGTGTACAACTAGGCCCTCTGGCCAGAAATTAGTGTCAACCATAGCTGAGAAATACTCATTAGGTGCTGTAATTTTAAAAGAGGAGATTTCGCGAGGCCTAGAAAACTTAAACTTTTGAATTAAAACTTTAGCAGGGCATATATTACTAATGTAAGCTGCCACAGACGACTCAGAAGTATCAGGAGCAAGCCTAGAGATAAATAATTGTTTGCAATGAGGCACTACAGTTAGTGGAGGCGGAGGAGCATTGGGATCCGCAAGTGATTGAGAGCTAGCATGATCCTGTGATTGATCAGAGTTCCCGTGAGGGATAGAATGAGGTACACCAGGGCTTGTAATGGGTACTTCAATCTGAAAAGAAGAGCATAAAGACGGACAAGAAGATGGTGTAGGCGAAAGTAAAATGGGAGACGATGTAATAGAGAGTGCTGGCGACTGCTTGCGAGGCAACTCAAGGGTACATTTCTTGGGCGACTTCTCAGAAGGTGGAACAAACTTGAATTGCGACCATAAATGTACGCTAGAGTCACACTCGTTAGACAGCAGTTTGGCCAGTTTGTTTAAAGAAAGAAACTTTAAACGAAGATCCCTATACATACGTCTAAAATCAAGCTGCTGGCTGGCACAAGATGGGCAAGTCCAGCGCATTAAGCCAAGCTCAGGCTTAGACACAGAGAAACCAGAAAATTTGTCGTAATCGCGGCCATTGAGGCCAGCACATTTTAAGTGAATAAGATTATCGCAAAGCCAACAAGATATTGCTCTATACTGATCATCAAAACCGTCAGAATGCTTGCAAGTAGGTAGACAACAAGCCATTATTAAGCCAAAAGAAACACAAGGCAAAAAAAAAAAAAAATTTATATATATAAGAATAAATAGAAAAATTTAGATACACAGCACAAAGGCAATTATCGATAAGAAATCAATAATTACAAATAAAACAAAGAGAACAGCTAGAGTGCACAGCACAAGAGAGAGTGCAAGAACAGTTATAAGCCGAGCTTTGAGAGGCGGCCTTACAAAAGTGATTACGCGGGAGAGAAGCTAAGCACAAGCACAAAGCAGAGAGAACAACAAAGCCACTAGCACTGATGGTATGATGGGGGCGATGAGGGGAGCAACTGCAGAAGCAATGACGAGAGAGAAAAAAAATAAATAAAAAGAAAAAAAATTAAATGCACCAAACACTAATCACGAAACAGAAAAACTGTTTAAACTATTTAATTTGGCGAATTATGGAAATAAAACACAAGGGTGTCAAGCAAACAACACCAGTGAAAGCGTAAACAAACTAGCACAATTAAAAACTGAGAGAAAACAATAAATATTAATAAAAACTCAGGAGCTATGCAAAAACACGACCGTCACGTCAGAGACCAGAAGCTTTTATATCTAAACTGTTCTAATTGCAAAGTTATGTCTTTTTATAGAGGTTCTCCGCAATTAACGAGTTACTTTTTAAATAATTTCCCGTTAGAAAAAATTAATAATACTTCCTTGGTTGTAAAAGATTTAGGGATCTTAAGCGACCACAAACTTAGTTTTAATCAGCATATATCGACTACTGTTAGTAGGGCTAAGAGTGTTCTTAGCTTTATTAAGCTCTGGTCGAAGGAGTTCAAGGATCCATATACTACCAAAATACTTTTTACTTCTTTAGTCCGCCACATATTAGAATATGGATCTTGTGTTTGGTCTCCTCAATATGAGTTTTATCAAAACAAATTAGAATCTGTACAAAAACAGTTTTTACTCTTTGCCTTTCGTGATTTGCGCTGGGATCCAACTGTACAACTTCCATCTTATTCTAGTCGACTTCAGTTAATTAACCTGCCTTCTTTAACTGATTGTAGAACAATGCTTGGTGTAACTTTTCTTTACAAACTTTTGAATGGTGAGATGGACTCTTCCGAGCTGTTGAGCCAAATTAACATTTCTGTTCCATCTAGAAGGACCC
Source organism: Drosophila willistoni (assembly GCF_018902025.1). Lineage (NCBI taxonomy): Eukaryota > Metazoa > Arthropoda > Insecta > Diptera > Drosophilidae > Drosophila > Drosophila willistoni. The sequence goes on from NW_025814047.1 coordinate 12,058,723, forward strand.
GCAATTTCACACCGCTTATACTTCCCACTTGCACAACTAACTTTTCTCTGCATGAACCTTTTCGTATACTTTGTAGTGACTACAACAGACTTTGGCACGTTATCGGTTCCGAAACATCGCTTCCGGGTATAAAAACTGCGATCTTGTCCTTCCTCGCTCGTAATTAGTTGTAATCATCTTTATTTTAACCTATCCTGTTTTCTTTTTATATGTAACCTATTATCTCATTACATTTAATATTTTCTATTTCTTTAGTTTAATTCATGTTTATATATGTAATACGCCTATGCCCTTAGGTCGGAGTGGGTAGAGGTTGTAACATTAACTTTATTTAGGGTCATTCGTAACAGGCCCGGGCCTGGTGTCATATGGGCCACTTGTTCGTACTGAGCGTTGTACGACTACGTCTATATAAAAAAAAAAAAAAAGTGGCAGCAACATAACCCAACCAAAAGGACAGGCGCGGTCCATGGCATGGCAGCACTCCATGCGCAGATGGCAGGAGAGGTGGGACTCCTCACCCAAGGGAAGGTGGACTCATGCACTAATCCCGAACATCACACAATGGGTGTCGAGAAAGCATGGTGGAGTTGACTATTACCTTACTCAGCTCATGAGCGGTCACGTGTGCTTCAGGAGTTACCTGAAGAGGTTTCACCACGATGTCTCCGACGAGTGCACATGGTGCGGCGCTGGCATCATAGAAGTGCGAGTCATGTGCTGCAACACTGCCCAATATTTGACGAGGAAAGACACCGGTTGGAGAGGGTCTTGGGCGAGCCGGTGACGTAGTGTAACCTCGCCGGGATGATGGTCGCAAACTCCAACGTGTGGCAGGCGGCCGCCGCCTTTTCCGCACACGTGATGAAGAAGCTTAGGCAGTTGGAGAGGGAAAGGTCGGCGAATTAAAGAAGTACACGGTCTGCGATGCAATACCGACAAGTCGTCCCGCAGTAACCGTAATCCTTGTATTCTTTGTACCCGACTTCGTATGTTTGTTCCCTTGTGTAACCTGTTATATGTATCTGTTAATTGTAATTATGATATATGTAGCTGTTATTTGTAATTATGTTGCTAAAAACCGGCACAAAGCAAACGACCAATAGTAGCAGTGCTGTATACCCTAGGTTGGCAGGCACTTTGTGGGGTATATATGCTGAAGGGTCACGTTGACGGAAAAAATCGAATAATATTTAATTATTAAAAATTTGTGTTCCGCGTTTTTTCTATTCTGACTCCAATCGTTTCCAAAGTCGTATCTTGGGTTTTTTTTTAATATTAAATTTCCAAATTTTCCAATCGTTTCCAAAGTCGTATCTTGGTTTTTTTTTTTCATATTGAATTCCCAAATTTTCCAATCGTTTCCTAGTCGTGACTGGTTATTTTTTTTCCGATTCCAAAAAGTTCCAAGTCGTATCTTTGATTATATGTCAATTCCAAAGTGTTTTCACGCGTACCAAGTCGAATCTTTGGGGTTATATTTCAATTCCAAAGTGTTTCCACGCGTTCCAAGTCGTATCTTTGGGTTTATATTTCTATTCCAAAGTGTTTCCACGCGTTCCAAGTCGTATCTTTGGGGTTATATATGTACTCCAAAGTGTTCCACGCGTTCCATGTCGTATCTTTGGGGTTTTATTCAATTCCAAAGCGTTCTACGCTTTCCAAGTCGGATTGTTAGAATTAGATTTCAAATCGAAAGCGTTTCCACGCGTTCCAAGTCTTATCTTTGGGTTTATATTTGAATTCCAAGGTGTTCCAAGTGTCCCAAGTCGTATCTTTGGGCTTTATATTTGAATTCCAAGGTGTTCCAAGTGTCCCAAGTCGTATCTTTGGGCTTTATATTTCATTTCCAAGGCGTTCCAAGACGTTCCTAGGGTTTTTTGGCAGCGTTCTAAATTACCCAAAATTGCCAACTCGTTTTGTGGGTTTTTAATCAATTTCAAGGCGTTTCAAAGCCGTTTTTTGGGTGGTTTGGTACTGTTTCAGGTTTTCCCAAACGTTCCAGTTTGTCTATTTCGCTAATTTTCAAGCCGTGCCAAACCAGCTCACTACTCTATAACCGCCATTCTCTGGGATTATGAGCACGAGCCCGTCAAAAGACGAGAAAGAAGTTGAGAACACTGCGGCCACGAGCCTCAATTGCTGCTCCAAGTCAGCGCCAGAGGAGTACCAGTCCTACTACCCGTCCTTCTTCCCGAACATTTCAGACCCTCTCTAGTCCATTAGCTCTCACGTCTGCACCATCAAGCACGACCTTTCAGCAAGCCACGACGAGCAAGCCAAAAAGAGGTCAAATCATTGGTACCACTTCCACAGATTTTGGTAACCGCCCCAAGAGTCACTCGGTCCGAAACCAAAAGGGTTTTAGTTGCTTCCACCATGGCTTTGAAGAAGTTTGTCTCCATTACCGATAAACTAATTCAGTTTGAAGTCGACACCCACGTCACTTCATTGTCCGAGGTCAGCGTGTTTACGCTCCAAGTCGAGCAGGAATATGAGAAATGCGAGGCACTCCCAGATGGTAAAGACGATAGCTCTGAAGATTTAGCCGTCCAAGCTAAATATGACAAATGCTATCAAGTTTACGAGCGATGCACGGCTCGATTAAACGAGCTTATCCACGAAGCGTCTGCTCTTACTCCTCCGAACCGTCATGGTCTACCTCTGCACCACCAGAACGAGGCTGTCGATTGCCACCCATTGACACAGAAGTCTTTACGGGAGATTACTTAAAATGGCCTACGTTCCGTGACTTGTTCACAGCCATCTACATAAGCGATTCGCGAATTTCCCCCGTTGAAAAGCTGCACCATCTCTTAGCGAAAACGAGGGGTGAAGCCAACCTCATTGTGGCAAAATTCCCGTTTACAAATGATAGTTTTGAAACGTCATGGAATGCACCCAAACAGCGTTTCGAAAATAAGCGACTTATCGTGAGCAGCCAATTCCGATACTTCTTGGCCTACCTCAAATTTTCCATACAAGATCATCAGAATGCTCTGCAGGCATCCATTCGTGCTTTTGAGCACGGTGGCCTGCCAGTAACACTTGGGGCAACATGCTCGTATTTTTCTGTTCCATCAAATTGCCAAAGAACACCCTTTCACTGTGAGAACAATCTCTTGGAGATAAGACTGACATTCCAGAGTGGCAAACGATGAACGATTTCCTCACCGAGCGGTTTGAAGCGGTTGAAAACACAACTGCAATGGCTATTTCGGTTCCCACATCGAAACCTCCGAATGTGCTTCACGCTTTTGAAGACAAGCAGTATTTCTCCGCTGTCTTTCTGGACGTCAAGCAGGCATTCGATCGAGTTTGGCATGATGGGCTCCTGCACAAAATAAAGCTGCTCCTTGCCGCCCCGTACTACATGGTACTGAAATCATACATATCAGATAGACGGCTACGTAAGGTGTGAGAGCTCTTTATCAAGAGTTGAGCGCATCAAAGCGGGCGTTCCACAGGGCAGTGTACTAGGCCCTGTTTTCTACACTCTTTACACCGCAGACCTACCATTGCTGCAACACCCACAGCTCCTAATTGCCTCATAAGCAGACGACACTGCATTCATTGCCAGTGCACCGAACCCTACTGAGGCGTCAGAGATCATCCAGGATCAACTGCTCATAATTGAGCCCTGGCTAAACAGGTGGAACATCGCTGTTAACACAGACCTTCGCAACACGAAGACTCGACTGTCCTCCGGTCAGTCTTCATGGGACGCTTCTCCCGAGCGTGGACTCGGTCAGGTATATGGGCCAAACTCTGGACAGGCGACTGAATTAAAGCCAAGCGTACTCAACTCAAGCTGAAGCTGGCTAGGATGCAGTGGCTCATCGGCAGCAAGTCACATCTCAGCATTCGCAACAAGGTGCTGCTCTACAAGGCCATTATCAAGCCGGTGTGGACTTATGGCATTCAGCTCTGGGGCACGGCTTCCGACTCAAACGTAAAGATCATCATCATCAGAGAAAGCTGCTCCGAAGACTACTAGAGCGCCTGCTTTTATTCGCAACTCCGTCGTTCACAGAGACCTGAACGTTCGATCAGTCAGCAGCGAAATAAAGAGATATGGCACTCGACACTGCTCTAAGTTAAAGATGCATGGCAACATTCAGGCCCTCTGCTCTGTCTCCCTGGACTTTCCCTTCAGGAAAGACCTGGACTGGTGAACCCTGGATATGAATTTGAAATTTTGAAACTTTGTAATTTCCCATAACTAACCAATATCTTCTATCATTGTATTTTCTATTTCTTTCCCTTCCATATATGTTCCTATTTACACCCCACGTTATTGTTAACCCTTTATTCAATTTGCTTATCACTTATAAATTAAATAAATATTGAGAGACTTGTTAAAAAATATAAATTGTACGATACATACGATACAACACATCGTCAATCTCTTTCACTTATTTGCTTCTACCGTAAGATATTTGCTTTGATATTTGCTTTTGTACATAGTTTAATGTGTTATATTAGGCGACAGGCAAAGTTAGACTTGCAGTGATTTATTTGGGCCGCAAGCCCTGTATTTATAGGGAGACGAATACATTTTGTCTTATGGGTAGGGTCCTTAACGGTACTTAAAGATAAACATTCAGGTGTGTCAATATATCAACCTAAAACCAACCCAAAAGCAAATATCGGTGTCACAGTCGTTTGTCAGTTTTAAAATCTCGCAGCTTTTCCTTTAACATTTGGATAATATTGCAGTTGTTGCGATTTTGTTATATTGTGAGGAACATAATTGTGACAATAATGTCCCACACCACAAACAAGTAATTAACAAGAAGCAATACATATGCAAAGCCAAGGAATCATGGTGCCCGGCAACATGTTGCGAAAAGTGATCTTTGGCAACATGTTGCTACAATTAAAACACGCAACATTACGATACGACACAACATGTTTCGTCAAAGCGGGAAGATGCACAGAAGGATGGAAGACCGCATAGCAACAGAGGCGCTATGTGGGCAGAGCAGAGAAACAAGGACAAGAAGTCAATGGGCGCACAGCAGTCCAGAAAGTGGATGTGGCTGCGCCAAGGTCTTTTACGGGACTTTCACCACACATGGCAACAGCGTGGATTAAAACGATGGGCCGATGGAAAGTTACCGGCAGCATATTCATAGAATATTTGTCATCACCAAATCAAAAAATATAATTTTTCTAAGTTCTTGGAAAAAGGTGGAGAAAATTAAAATTTTGGTGATTAAGGATAGAAAAAAGTTGTGTTAATCTAAATTCAATAAAGTTAGATTTTATGGGTTGTGCCTATTGTTTTACTTGTGAGTTTTTTTTTACTCACAAAGTTTAAACTGTTCCTTATAACTGTTATATTTGTCGGATAGTGTTGATTAAATGACTAATAAGTCAAAGCCTACTAGTTAGTTTCAATAGATTGACAGGTGCGTCAATTGTAGTCCTGGTTGAGCATCTAAGCAACCTTAGCAACTAATGTTGAGAGCTGTCTTCAGGTCAGGTCCTATATAAAGGGCGGCTTCGGGCTAGAGAGCTCAGTCAACAACCTCCCCGGTAACTAGCCATACAGCAAATAGTACAAGTGAAATTAAAAAGTCTAAAGTGAACATTATAAATTAAAACATGAGTGAAATAAACAAAAGTCTTGGCGCCCCGACATCAGAAGTGGGATCGGCATCACATCCTGCATTTTCAGAGGAACAATCGCGCATAATCCTACAGATGCAAAACCAAGACCTAGTGGAGCTTGTAAAAACTATGCAAGCGTCAACACGTGAACAGCAGCAGATACGTGGCGTCACTTTGCCAACATTTTTCCTGATAATGCTGACGCCGATGCTTCGAAATGGTGCATCACCGCAGATATAATATTAACGGAGCAGCCCCTTGAAGGAAGCAAATTAATCATGGCGTTAAGCGAGGCTATGGAACGCAGTGCTTCCCCAGTGGCTAACCCAAATTTCATATCTCGGTGTAAGTGGCACGAGTTCAAGGAACTCTTTCTTCACCGTTATAAAAACAACGAAACGCCGTCAGCGATGTTTTTAAATTTGCTGAATAGGCGACCAACACATGGTGAATGCCTTGCGGTCTATGCCAGTCGTTTGGTGACAACTTTAACCGCTAATTGGCAAAACAAAAACATAGAAGAAATAGCCGTTTCAGTTGTGCTCGCACATTTGGCAAGTGTGGATAACCGCCTGCAACGCATTGTTTTTACATCCAAGTTAGAAACTAGAAGCGATCTACAATCTGAACTCTATGCATTCACGTTTCAAAAACATCGTGTTGACCGTGACGACGATTCTGGACCTCAAAAGACAAATGTCAGCGGTAGTGTGTTATTTCTGTGAGAAACCAGGACACAAAATCGTTGACTGAAAAAAAAAATGCAACAAAAACCCGATGCGAAGCCGCAGTGAGATAAGCCGTTAGTTACCTGTTTTAGGTGTGGCCAACCTGGGCACTTTGCAAATCAATGTTCAAAAGATGCATCAAACATGGATTGTTTCAACAGAAGACCGTGAACCAGTGTTACGTGCCAGAACCAACAGGAACTATGATTCAACGAGGTGAGATCTACCCAATTTCAAAGGAAAGAAAGGTGAAATGAAAATTCGGTTGATTGACCATACTAAAACTGTCTAACGCCGGCCCTATAGAATTAGCCCTGAAGAAAGAGATATTGTTAGAAAAAGTTGAGTGAGCTGCAAAAATGTAATATTATTCGACCCAGTTGTTCTCCCTTCGCAAGTCCCATATTGCTCGTCAAAAAGAAAAATGGGACAGATCGCCTTTGAGTCGATTACAGAAAGCTAAATTCTAATACGGTAGCAGACAGATATCCTTTGCCGTTAATTAATGACCAGATTGCTAGGTTGCGAGGTGCGAATTACTTTACTTGTCTTGATATGGCAAGTGGCTTTTACCAGATTCCAATCCACCCCGATTCCATAGAATATACTGCATTTGTTACTCCGGATGGCCAATATGAATTTTTAACTATGCAGTTCGGACTGAAAAATGCGCCATCTGTGTTCCAACGGGCGGTTATGCGAGCTCTGGGTGACTTGGCCTTTTCGTACGTGATTGTTTATATGGACGACATAATGATTGTGTCACCTACGATTGAGATAGGCTTAGAAAGGTTAAAAACAGTGCTAGACGTTCTCTCAGGAGCTGGACTTATTTTTAATATTAGCAAATGTAGTTTTCTGAAAACAGTCGTCCAGTGTCTGGGATATGAGATAAAGGCCGGAGAAATTCGACCAAACATCTTAAAAATTTCTGCTTTGATTTCATTGCCACCGCCACAGACAGTTTTTAGTGTACGGCAGTTCATCGGGTTAGCATCCTATTTCCGTAAGTTTATACCCGGCTTCTCACAAATAATGAAACCATTATACACTCTAACGTCGAGAAAAGACAGCTTCACTTGGGATCCTGAGCTCGAAGGTATTCGTAAAAAAAATAGTCACCATCCTTACCAATGAGCCGGTTCTAGTAATATTTGACACACAACACCCTATAGAATTACACACTGATGCTAGCTCGATCGGATTTGGTGCCATGCTTTTACATCGTATCAACAATCAACTTCACGTTGTAGAATATTTCAGCAAAACAACTTCCGCCGCCTAGTCTAGATACCACTCATATGAGCTCGAAACTTTGGCCGTGTTTGCATCCGTCAAACATTTCCGTCACTATTTGCTTGGTAGAGAATTTGTGGTTTACACTGATTGCAACTCATTGAAGGCATCACGCACTAAAATAGACCTAACTCCTAGAGTTCATCGTTGGTGGTCCTATTTACAATCATTTAGTTTCACAATACAATATAGAGAAGGAAAACGTATGGCAAATGTAGATTTTCTATCTAGAAACCCAGTGCCTCCAACACCATCGTTGGTTTTGGATAAAATACCTGAAAAGCGAGTTAGTATAGCGGAAATATCAAAAAATTGGCTGTTGGCCGAACAGCAACGGGACCCAGATATTGTTGACGTTGTAAATAAGCTGAAATCCAACGAGCTGCCAGACGATATAGTTAAAACATATGATTTAAGAAAAGGGATGTTGATTCGCAAAATACAAAAAAAAAGGGTAAAACACGATGGTCTAGGAAAGACGATGGTTTGTTTTCCGTCTAGGATAGACGATGGTTATCCGTCTAGGAGAGACGATGGTTATCCGTCTATGAGAGACCATGGTTATCTGTCTATGAGAGACGATGGTTATCCGTCTATGAGAGACGATTGATTTAGATAGTAAAGTTAAGACCAGTAAAAAGATGATTAATATGGTGCCAATATCTTTACCTACATGAGGACGTGTAGTTTGTCAGAATGGCCTTGTCATAATGCAAGCACAAGTGCAAAACAAATGTTTTGATCATGGCGTGTGATGCATAAGAGTATGGTATTTGTTCAAAAAATCTAATAAAAAAGAACAAGAGACAAGAAAGCATTAGAAGATTGCCAGATGGACAGATACCAAGCGAGTTTGAGATCGATGAGTCTGTCTAGAGAAACCGTTGAAAGAGACGGTATGGAAGCGGTTGAAATAGACAGTATGGAAACCGTTGAAAGAGACGGTACTTAAGCTGTTGAAATAGATAGTATGAATGAATTGTGTGTTGAGATATACAAATATAGATCGCTGCGTGGTTATTGGTTAATGGTTATGATAATAGTAGTTGAATCCATAAAAATGTTTATATATATTTTTTTTTTTTTTTTAATTTTTTTTTTATTATGAATGATTTTTAATCTATCCTCATGTACTGTTTTCATCTTATTTTTTATCGTTTCTAATTTATTGTTATTTGTAGCTATTTCTATCAAGCTTATGACCAGTTTCGTTTTTTAAGAAAACGTTGTCTCCTATTTCTAAATTAAATTCTACTGATTTATTATTATAAAATTTTTTATATTTTTCCTTATTTTCTTGTAACATTATAAGCATTATAGTCTACATTATATAATATAATAATCTACATTATAAAGGTTCTTTTCTATTTATGCTATTAAAATGGATTGATAAATTATTTTGTTTACCAAATACAAGTTCATAGGGACAGTATTTGTGTGTTACTGACGGGGTTGTGTTAAAACAGTACTCAAAATATTGTAACCATATGTCGCAATCAGTTTCATCTACTGATATATATGATCGAATGTACTCATTGAATGTCCTATGACTTGTTTCAACGGTACCCAAGGTCTGGTGGTGGTGTGCAGTAGACGTAATGTTGTCTGTTTTTTAATATTTGCAAAAGACATTTCTTATTGAATTTTTGTATTCTGTTCCCTTGTCCGTAATGAACGTCTTCATTGGACCAATGGTGTCCACTATTACTCAAACAAAATTGTAATCAGAGCATAAGACTCGAAAAGGTTCATGCAAAGAATAAATACAAATACTGTGTTTTAAGGATAGAGGAATAAAATTTTTAGTAGGTCTACCGGGTACAAATAGGTTTAACTGGTTTAATAGCTCAAGAGAGTCTATTTCACCTATTATAAGTTTGTGAGTAAAGACCACCAATCATTCCATTATTACATTAATGAAGAAAGATTGATTAAAAGAAGCCTACTGGAGTGTAATGGCAAACTGACAATTTGGAGTTCCATCAGTAGAATTCTTAGGTTTTTAAATCTATGCACTGGGTTCAAGACCGTGTGCTAGTAAGGTCGAAGCTATCAAATGCGCTCTGGTTCCAAAAGATAAGATAACAATTACAAGCATTCTTGAGATTCATCAATTTTTACCACGCATTCCTGCCGTAACTCCTAGCGTAATGCGGGATAATGCATCCGCAACAAAATTATCTTTTCCCTTCAGATATTCTACTGTGAACTTATTTTCTTCTAGATGAAGTCTCATTGTAGCTAATTTTGTACTTGGATTTACCATTGAGAATAAATATGTTGGCAGTCTATCGTCTGCTTTGACTCTGAAAGGTTTGACATATATATATGTGCGGAAGTGTGTCATAGCCCAGTGTATCGCAGCTAGTTCCTGCTCAGTAGTACTTTTATTACTTTCACCTTTAGTGAACGAACGGGATGCGTATGCTACTGGCAACTGCTTATCGCCAAAAGTTTGAGTTAGTGCTGCTCCACATGCATATTTGCTAGCATCTGTTATTATGCAAAAGTCTTTGCTAAAATTTGGATACTGCAGCAGTGTGGGTTCTATTAAGGCTTTTTTCAGATATTCAAATCCTTTTTGGCATTCTTCAGACCAAACAAAATCTACGTTTTTCTTACATAGTTGTGTTATCGGACGTGCATGTTCTGCGAAGTTTTTAATAAAACGTCTGTAATAGTTCACTATCAGCATCTGTTGGTACTGGGTATTTTTTAATGACGTCATATTTGGTGTCATCTGGCAGTATTCCTTTGTCGGTACACTTGTGACCTAAGAATGTCACTTCGTGCATGAAGAATTAACATTTCTCTGGATACAGTTTTAGGTTGTGTTTTCTGCATATGTCAAAAATATCCTTTAGGTTTTTGAGCATGTGTTTCTCAGAACAGCCGATGACTATTAAGTCATCCATGGAAAGGAATGCTTGTGACGGATTTAATCCAGAGAAAGCAATTGTCATCATTCTTTGAAAGGAATTTGGTGCTATTTTCAGACCATACGGTAGTCTAGTAAACTGACAAGATCCATTGCTGGTGGAAAATGACGTAATGCTCCGCGATTTATCTTTTAGTTCTATTTGGTGAAAACCGGAAATTAAATCTAGGCATAAAAAATATTTGGCTCTGCCTAGTTGATCAAGAATATCGTCTATTATTGGTAATTGGAATTTATCGGACAACAATTTTTTGTTTATTTGACGATAGTCTATTACCAATCGCCATCGTTTCTTTTCTGATCCTGGTAAACCCTTTTTCGGTACCAGTAATAACGGACTATTATACTCGGACACTGATGGTTCAACTATTTTTTCTTTAATGAGTCTATCGACTTGTCTAGTTATTTCTTCTTTATGCATGTGTGGTATTCTGTAGTTTTTTGTGTATACTGGCTGATTGTCATTCAATCTTAGTTCTTTTAGTTTATAAAAGTTGTTTGTAATAATTGTTTCGTTTTCTAAACCAAATACATCTGTATACTTGGTGCAGAGTTCTTCTAGTACATTTTTGAACATAGGTGGGAAGTTTGGTTTTAGTTTTTGTATTACTGATTGACTTCTTGGGTCATCAGTTGTCTGTACAATTTCATAATTCTTTAATGATTCATATTTTATGGTTTTTAAATTTAAAATTTTTACTGTTTTTGTTGTGTTTAAAATTCGGACAAATGTTTTGTTCGGACTGCAAATTGAATTTCGAATAAATATTCAATTTTCGACCACTTGATTTAAGATGACGATATTTGATTTTTCATTTGGAATATTTATTTGCCGGATTACTTCAGATCTCGATGGGAGGATTGTGGCATTGCTGTCACAAGTGTGTAATATTGGGATATTTATTGCAAAATTTAAATTATTTGGTCTTAATAATAGTGAATCGTTTGGTTCACTGAAATCTAATTGACAATTGAATGTTTTGAAGAAATCTAGTCCTAAAATTCCATCAAATGGAATTGGAAAACTTTCGCCTACTATATGGAAGTTGTGTGGTATTATGAATTCATTTTGTCTTTGTTCTATAAGGGTTAGACCTTTGGAAGTAATTGAATCTTCACCAATTCCTGATATTTCAATTGTGTTTGAAGTATCTATATGTTCAAAAGGATCTGTTTTTTTTTTTATTATTGATACGTCTGCACCTGTATCTAACAAGAAGGTATATGTGTTGTTTGTATTTTCGTTTTTAACTTTGATGAAAATACTTAGGCTAAGATTGAAAGTGTATACATTTACAGTTTCTTCTGAATATCTGCAGGGCTCTATTGGTTTTCCGAATTACTTCGAGTAAGTCGTACATTACCATTTGCGTTGTTAAAACAACCTCGGTTGGAATTACCTCGGGTCGAGCTGTTTCGGTTGGAATTATTTCTTTCTCGTTTGTTGTACCGTGAGTTACCACGATATCCACCGGTATTATTATTATTCCTATAATTACCTCTACCTCGGTAATTATTTTGTCCATTTCTATTGTATTGACGGTAGTGCATGACAGAGTTCGCTGTACTACTGTCTACGAAGTTTGTTGTTAGTTCGTTCGTGTCACGGAAAATACCTGCTTTTAGTACATTACGTACTTGGTTGTTTATGCAGTTCTTTGTTATTGCCTCTGTAGCGACTGAAAGTGTATACTTTTTGGCTAGTTCGACAGTTGTGCCGTCGTGTATAAAGGCACCTTCCAGAGATTCAGTAAGATTTTCAATTTCTTGAGCATATTGACTTGCTGTTTTGTTTCTCTGGGGTAGGTTTTTAATTTTTGCTGTTATTGACGCTACCGATTCCGTTTTTACGTTTGATGCTATACTGTTGATAATCTCTTTTATTTGTTCAGAGGTTATCAAATTTCTTGTGTGACCTTTTAGTTTTGTTTTTATCAGACACACTGCTGCTTCCTCATGGTCGCCTTTTAGTGTATTTATCAAATTCAATGCGTTCATGAAGCTCTGAAGATTTTCTCTTCTACCATCAAACTGTGGAATAAGGCTTGAGGCCAGCTTTAAAAAATCAGTGACTGTTTGAGTCATTTTTGCGTTTCCTGGCGAAATGGCTGGCTTATTAAGAGTTATTTTTGTGTTATCTAAACTCACTGATGGTTCTTCTTCATCCATCTCTTATTCCTATATTCAATATTATATCTTTTCAATACGGATTGTGCCTTTTGTTTGCAGTCATTATAGAATGCATTTGCGGCTGTTTTTCGTCCCGCAGATAGTTTATTATAGTGTTCTCTTAACACTGCTCTGATATTTTTCAGGCTCTCTATTATTATTTTCGAGTGTTTTTTTATTGTACTTTGGGATGTTTCCCTATTCTGCGAGAGGCACTTACAAGATTTATTTAATTCTTGTGCATGTATTCTAGCTTCTCTTATTATATCATCCCAATTAATCATATTTTGTTAAAAAAAAAAATTATCTTTTCTAAAAATAAAATCTCTTTTTTTTTTAATTAATTCCCTGAGAGATCGATTGTCTCTATGGGTTCTTCAAATAGTTTATGTACCCAGGTGGGTAAAATTCTATTTTTTCGCTTTAGGCGGTTATATGCTTCTAGTATGGATCTTTCTATCAAGTGGGCTATCCCTGATTTGAATTTCCTATTATTCACAATCCAGTATTTAATTTCCTTATATTTTGGATTGGTTTCGCCTCTGTTAAAGAGGAAGTCTAAGAATGGAACGTATTTGTTCAAATATTTAAGTTCTACTCGACCCATTTTTATACTGTATTTAGGCCGTCTGCTTTACTCTGATATTTTTTCTTGATTATTTAGCTACTAAAGCTACTAATATTAGAATGGCTGACAACAATATCCCTATATATTCTAAATTTTCCCTGTGATCTACTATTGTAACGCTATTGACGTTATCAGCCGATACCAGCCGTTGGGTGGTCTATTTTGGATTCTTGAGAACCCATCTTTCTAGCAAAAAAAATTTATTTTTCTTGATCGTTTAGACCTGTTTTCGATTATTGAGAAAAATGTTTAAAAAATCTTTATGGATTCATTTGTTTTTCTTTTATTTATATGTAACTTGAAAAAACATTTTTTTTTTGAAAAAGAAAAATTATTTCAACTGTGTCTTGCACAGTGAGCCAGAGACGTGGAAAGATAGAAGAGTATACATGCGTAGGCTTACAGCTTGAACAATGTTTTGATTAAATCTATGCCTACGCATGTTTTTAGTAATAGCCTATCAATGGTTGGTTAGTAAGTGTACTGTGCAACAAGTGCAAACTCGTACGTGTTTGTTCTTAATATTTATATAAAATTTCAATTAAAATTGGGGCAAGAGAATTATTTACTCATTGCGTGTCTTCGCTCTTTGGCGAAGTTGAACTGTATTGTTCATGAGGCACTCTGTGTAGTGCTGTCGGTCCTTGTCATCCAGTCCTGTGTGGAGGAGGTCCTGGAGGAGCTTCCTTTCACGCCTTAGCCTGGCGTATTTTCCACCTCTAGACTTCTTTTTGGGGGCTTCCTTCTGTTTCTCGTGGCGAGCCCGGTGCTCAGCTATCGTGAGTGGGAGTGGTCCCTCGTTTGGACACACCTCTAATACCTCTTCGAGGAGGGGTGCGTCCCTTTGTACGGTAGGTACAGCCGTCAGGAAATCCAAGTCCTCTGGATGTGAAGGTTCGGTGCTAGTCATCAGCGCTGGCTTTTTTCTTCAATTGTTAATTTACATTGTTGTGTGTATGTGTGTGGGTTTTTTTTTTTTTTTTTTATTCCATCAAGTAGAAATGGAAAGTACCGGCTGCATTTGTGTAGCAGCATATATTTGGTACACTCAGTAAGAAGCGCATTTGCATTCTTGTGTCTCCTTTTACTGGGAATCTTTCTTCAGTTTGTTCTGAGTAGATAATTCTTCTTTGCACTAGAGTTAGCGAGCTTTGAGGGGAGTGACTGTGTTCACTTCTAAACACCTCAATTATGTTTTCTCTTAAACTCGGGTTCCGTCTGGTAACTCTTTGAAAGTAGTTATCCATCGTTACCGTTTCTCATTTTCGTGCTTATATATTTTTTTTTCTTTGTTTCTAACACACACACATGCGTACACAAAATTTTCTCTTTGGTCCTCGATGTCCTTTTTCCTTGGTCCTTCGATGTCCTTAGGCCTTGTCTTGGCCTATTGTCACGGTCGCCATGTAATGATCGGGTTCCGGTTTGATTTAATTAATGAAGAACTAACACGTCAGTGTTGGTTGGTGGTAATATTCAGATTGAATTTTATTCCAATAATATTCTTTTGCTTAACCTATTGTTGCATAGATATTCTTATGCTGCGACTTAGGCGACAGCTACAAAAGAGAGGGAGAGTGTCAGTACATACATACATATTATTTAGGGCGTTTGCATCAAAGTGCTTGGTCAGCGTTCACACGCTGGCTTGGCCCTAGCTCATGTTGCGCCTGTGCATTTCTGCTCATATGAATATATGTATGTGCATATATAAATGTACATGTACACATGTTTAGCTGTATATTTATGTATGTTTATGTGAATATATTAATGTATACACATAAACATATTCAAGTGCACACTTATGTTTTATTGCGTACATATTTGATTGTTTATACTTGCAACAAAGTGTTACAAGTTGAGCTCTTTGTGTTGAATGCTTTTTGGTATGGATATACTACAGTACCCTTTAGCATCAATCGTATTGGCAAGAGACGTATATGTTGATGATATTACCACTGGATGCGGTATATTGAAAGAGCTTATCGCACTTAAAGATGACCTATTTCGTTACTGAAAGAAACGAATTTGCAACTTCACAAATAGAGTTCAAATTGTGACGCACTTCTGCAAACAATCCCAAAGGAAATCTGTGAACATCACCCTTCGAATGAAACATTAACAATTGTAACAATTCTAGGTCTACATTGGAACCCATGCACAGTGGCAGATTTGAAGAAAATAGCGGCATAAAAATTTTAACATTGCTATTAAATTAATATTATATATAGTATAAGTGTTTTATCTATTTGAAAATAAAAACATTTTCCTTATTCATGCAGCCCTGAATTTCTGGCAACCCTGCAAAATCAGCTGTTTGTGGCACGTGGCTTTTGTGTTGATTTTGCTCAAAAGCTTGTTTAACTTTTAATGCTCTATAATTCGCTTAATAAAATAGCTAGAGGTATTGCTAAATATGGAAAACATAGTTCAAGGTATGTTGATCATTAATGATCATTAATGGTTAATGTCAAAGAATTTGTACTTGTGTGTTTTGTCTTTCGTTTCGTTTATAGAAGAAACCTAACCTCAGCGTTCTGTGATTTGTGGATTAAATGTTACCTGCTTTTCGCTGCTACTTGCAAGTAAGAATGCAATTATTTTCCATTAAATCTTCTTAAGATGACGCCAATAATTTTGCTTGCGCTTTTTTGCGCCTTTTTAAAATATTTGCTGATATTGCAGACAAGGTAGAATTCAGTCACACGGAGTTGCTTCAAATTGGGATTGATAATGGGCGCACAAGCGAAGCGCTTTCTAAGTGGGTGTTTGAAAATCTTAAGGCAGCTAATAAACTTAAAATAAAGAAAAACATTTCGAAATTTGTTGCTTAATATGCAAGTACATGCCAAAATGCCAAAGAAAAAAAGAAAGATTCAAAGAAAACCACCAACAGTTCCTTGATTCAAAAATGACAATACATATTGAAAGAGCCTGCTATGAAGGAGTGTTCCGTTGGTCGTCTACGGCTGACTTATGATGAAGGCAGTAGTCATCTAAAACGAAAGATAGCTTCAGATATCGCGACTAGTCAAGGGCACAATACAGCAATGCTTTTTCATGCAGCTACCATATGCGCCAAAAAATCAAAATGTAATGAATGTACTGACTGTATTGATTGTTCTTTAAAAGAAAATGTTATCAATGTCAAGAGGAAAAGCGATTGCAATCAAAAACCAGTTCTGATGACTGCAGATGAAGCATTAGCAAGCAGTATAACGCCATTCGAACCATAAACCAGAAGCATGGTTGCGACATATTCACATGCTACGACAACGTTTTTAAAGCGAAATCTGAATGTTGACCCGTCGGAATAAAAGCAACAGAAGCTTCAGCACAAGTTTCGTTACAAAATATGCTGAACCATACTGCAAAAAGAATAATTATTTTTCAAAAAGACGTTTTCGCTCAATTTGAAAGCGTAACCAATGTGAAGTTAATCGACACCTATGGCTTTGATGGATCGACTGGACATAGTTTATACAAACAAAAATTTTAAGAATAGGTACAGGACACGCTTGACTGATCTCTATTTGTAACATCAATAATACCTATAAAGTTATTAGATTCTTTGGGGAAAGTTTTATGGATGAATTTTAGCAGAAATAGATTGAAGGACGAGATTGAAAGCTTGAAACCGTACTTATTCAATAATTGGTCTGGGAGAACTGTCTCTGTTTCGTTTGATCTAAATATGACACTTATCGATAGAAATATTTTAAATGCCTTAACAGGAACGAACTCGACCCAATCATATCCAATATGTGGTGCTACTCCTAAAACCATTTTGATGACCACGGATACAAATGCTGAAGTATTTAAGCCAAAGCCTTTTGCTCTGCAAGCCCATTACGCGAATGGATAAGGTTTCTTGAATTTTCTTTGCATATTTCGTGTCGAATAGGAATAAATAAGTCTTAAATCAGAGATCTAAATGATAAAGCTTTTATGGCATCTCGAACATAAAATATTCAAGAAAAGCTATGGAATCAAATGGGACTAAACGAAGAGTGACCAAAACAAAACGGAAGCGGCAATACTTTAGTAGATGTGTTTCACCAAGCAATTGATTCATCAGATCCCCTACTTTCAAGTAAATATTTTTTGGATGTATACAACAACCACAATTATAAAAAATTTCCGTCAAAAGTACTCGAACTTCTCGCTTAACCTAGTGTGAAAACCTTTCGACGAGAATCTCGCCTTAGTAGATATCGAATATGAATCAGATTCATATTTGGATTATAAACTTAGATGCATATTCATATGAGCTCGAAGAAGAAGAATATTAAATAAAATCGATATTTTAAGTAAAAAACTAAATTTTTTTATGTGAGTTATATGAGCGGTATGAGTGGGCGTGGCCTGATACGTTTCAAACTATTTCCAATTTTTCTATATACAAATACAATCACGTGTACCAAATTTCAAGTCCTTACGGAAAATATTTTAATTTAAGCCGAATGCACTGCTCACACTTCGAGACACAACTTTACCGGCTCACGCTATTCCACTGACTCTCTCTTCGAACTGATTGATTACTTCTCACCATTGTATATCGTTTTTATCGATATTACGTCGATACCGATTCTCACTCGAAGTCATCTCTACCATACCGCGATCCTATATTCGGCCATCCGACCTCCACATTCGCCCCGAATGATGGACACCATTTTTTCATATACTCTGCCACGGTGGTAGTACATTTCGGACCTTCTCCATTTCCTACTTTCTCAACCGCATAGCGACCTTGCCTCATTTTCCGAACAATCCGATAAGGTCCTAAATGTTTTCTTTTAAGCTTAAGGCCAGAACCAAACTGCGTCCGCTTGACAGCCACCAGCTCGTCAACCTCATATTCACTTGCAGATTTTCGACCTTTATTAAACGATTTACGGTTTTCTTCTTGCATCTTGCTTATGTTTCTTTTCGATGTGTCACGTATTTCGGACTTATTGTTTTGTAACTCGATAAATAACTCTTCTTCCAACATACCCTTTAGTTCTAAATCGTAGCTAGTCCTCATCTCAGTACCAGTTAATATCTTAAAGGGTGAAATCTTCGTGCTTCTAGGTGGTGACGAGTTTATAAACTGTTGCACCCTACCTACGTGCTTATACCATTCTCCGGGATCATTGGCACACAGTTTCGTCAACAATGCTATAACAATCCGACTAACTCGCTCTACTTGCCCGTTTCCTCTCGGAACTCCTGTCGCAATCACTAAATGTTGTATCTTTTGCGACTCGCAGTACTCTTCAAAAATGTGAGACGTAAAAGCGCAACCTCGATCACTAACGATCCTCTTTGGATTTCCGAACAACTCAGACTGTTTCTGCAGTCTCTCAACAACCTTTTCCGAACCTGTACTTTTCGTCGGATATAACCATACGTAGTTCGAAAAAGCATCGACTACTACCAATATGTGGTTATATCGTTTCTTAGTTTCTCCATGGGCCCGACATGGTCTACGTGAAAAGTTACCAAAGGCTCATCTCCTTTATCAATAACATTCAAGAAACCTTCCTTTCGACCCTGTTTCGACTCGCTCACGATACATTCCATGCACGACCTCCCTACTACCTCTACTTTGCTCAACAGACCAGATATATAATACTCTCTTTCCACTAGATCAATCGTTTTTTTAACTCCAAAGTGCCCTTGTCGATGAGCAACCAATATTATCTCTTGCTCCATGCTAGTAGGTATTACAATAAGCTCCTTAACGGGATCTTTATACAATATTCCGTACTGCACGTAGTAGTCGGCGTGAGCTCCCTTTTCTAACACTTTCAGAATCGTGCTGATCCATTCGTCTTTTCTCTGTGCAAATTGTATTTAACTCTTCAAAGAATCTCCTGACAGTAAGCAATATACACTACTTAATGCGTCGACATGTTTCATCTTTACCCCTGATCTATGCTCAATTTCGAAATCAAAATCTTGCAAGAATACAGCCCATCGGGCCACCCTCAGCGGAACGTCACGTTCCTTTATCGTCATCGCAAAAGCATTACAATCGGTTACTATCTTTATCTTTATGCCCATCACGTATATTCTCCACTTCTTTAATGCTTGAATTATAGCCAGTACCTCTAACTCGTACGAGTGATATTTTTCCTCAGCCGGGGTAGTTCGTCTGCTCAATTACTCTACCGGATGGTATTGTTGATCCTCCAAATCTTTTTGAAGTAAAATCGCGCAGTACCCATACATACTCGCGTCACAATGAACTTCTGTCACACTTCTAGGATTAAAAAGACGCAAAACGGGTGGATTACTCAATCCCGCTTTTAACTGTTCAAAAGAAGCTAGCTCTTCTACGCCCATTTTAAAAGGTACGTCAGCTCTCAACAAATTTGTCAACGGCCTAGCTTTCGTAAGTCCTTCATAAACCTACGAAAATATGAAGTAAGACCCAAATAACGTTGGACTCCTTTCACATCCCGAGGAACTGGAAAATTCTGGTTTGATGGTGCCATTTTCTATGATGTATCCCAAAAAATTTACCTTGCGCTGAAGAAGTTGACATTTTTTCCATTTTATCTTTAATCCCGACTCTTCTGCTAAACTTATAACTCTTTTCAATCTCTCGATACCCTCAAACTCATTTTTTGCTGGAATAATAATATCATCCATATACAACATCAATATGCCTTCATTAATCATTGGGCTCAACATTGCAAAAATATATCTAGTAAACACAGCTTCTGAATTATTAATGCCGAACGGTACAAAATTGAATTCAAATTGCCCATTTTGAGTAACGAACGAAGTAAGTTTCTTTGAGTTTCCTTCAACTGGCACATGGAAATAGCCATTACACAAATCAAGAGTTGTAAACACTCTTCCTTCTTGTAGCCTATGTAATGCATCATCAATCACTGCCGTCGGAAAATTAGCTCTTATAATTTTCTGATTTACCCTTCTATAATAGCAACATAATCTCTTTTCTCCATCTTTCTTCTGTACTAATACAATTGCAGAAGAATACTCTGATACACTATGGCGAATTATTCCTTCTTCTAGCCACTCTTTGACCTGTTGATCGACTCTTTTCTGATCTTCGTACGATAAGCGTCTTGGTTTCTGATATATCGATATTTCATCAGTAAGTATAATCTTCACTTCCACTGGACAGTTAGCTGGTTTGACCGCACTATAATCCGAAATGATTTCCCCCAATCGATTGATTATTCCCGTAAAACACTAATCCTTGCTTTCCCATTGTAGCATTTACGACCTCAAATACGTCATTTCCGATTACACCATCATAAAATGTATCTCTATCTCTCACTACATAGAAACACATCTTAATAGGAACACCTTTAGTGTAGATTTTCTTACTTCCTATTCCCAATAACTCTTTCAAATCCGAACTCTAGGGAACTGGGTAAACTCGTTTGTACGCGCTCTCACTTATAGTCGAGATATCACTACCTGAATCGAAAAACGCTGATATAACCTCATTGCCAAAACGAACATCTTTAAAGACACGATTATATAATTTCTGAGTAAGTTGCTGCACTTTATGACTATCTTTTTCGAACATTTTTCCCTGCATGCTACACTGATTCGCCTTATGACCTGGCTGGTTACATTTAAAACACTTAAACTCGCTCTCTTTACAGTTTTTCGCTATGTGATTTCTTCCTCCGCACTTGTAGCATCTTGGCTCATTTATAGCAATATCCTGCTGCTTCTTCTCAAATTTTGATGCTCTGGACCATTCTGACTCTTTCTCAGTAGATATTTTCTCGTACATTTTGTTTTCTCGTGATTCTCTAAAATTCTTGGTCTGATACAACACAGTCTTGTTCGGTTTCGAATCTGGTATACCCTCTATTATATACTCTATAACACTTTCTTCATTACATGTGTCCTTTTTCGCCAAACTTTTCATTTCATAAAAATATTCGATAAAACTTTCACTCTGTTTTTTCTTTCTATTCTCGAGTAGCTTATGTACTAGTTTTGCTGACAACTTCTCCGTAAATTCTCTCTCTAAAGCTGACTTTAGACTAATTCAATCGGTAAGACCGTCTTCGCTACTGACAAACAATTTCGCAGCCCCTTTTAACAATTGTCTACTATAAATGAATTACTGTAAATCGTTCCATTTGACTGTGTCTGCACAGTTCTCAAAATCTGCAAGCCAATTGTCGACATCTTGCTGCTGGCTGCCATCGAATACAGTTAACGAATCTTGGATATCTCTTAGTGTAAACGCCATTTTACTCTGTACCTCTTGTTGATCGTTTACTACTTGTAAGCTACGCTCTAGTCAGTCCTCGTAGAAGGATGCTTCTTCAACTCCTGACTCGAAAAAAGATATTAGTCTTCCTTGTAACTCTGCCTTGTTTCCCTTAATACTCAAGTTATTTTCTTTCAACTTTTCTTTAAGCTCAGATACCGTAAGTTGCAAGATTTCGTCGTGTGGCATAATTTAAATTCAAACAAATTATATAACAAATTTTGAATATGTATCTTAAGCTAACGTTAGTAGGTTAAGTTAATTGATATCAATCTATAATGTTATACAAATGTTTTACTCTTCGGTTATGGCCCTTTCTTGCTCTGTTGCCGTCCCTCTCGTAAGGCAAAATCGCTGCGTACGCCTCTGTCCTCGATCGTCGCGTCACACACACTTTTGGGGTTGATGCCGCCGTCGGTGTGAGCGTTGCACTCTGGAAACTCTTTGTCGTCGTTTGTGTGAATGCTGCTCTCTGGATACTCTTTGTCGTCGTTTGTATGAATGCTGCTCTCTGGATACTCTTTGTCTCTTGTCGGCCTCAATAACGCACTCTACGTTTTACTACTTCCACTTGCGATGGTTGATGCCGTCGTCTGTGTGAATGTTGCTCTCTTGAACACTCTTTGTGTCTTGCTGCCTCGTCACTGCTCTGCTTTTGATCGTCGCGTCACACACACTCTAGGGGTTGATGCCGCCGTCGGTGTGAGCGTTGCTATCTCGTCTCGGTTTTGCACTCTTTATGCCTCGTCGTTCGCACAGTCTGTACCTCGTAGTTCACACTCTCTGTGCCTCGCTGCCTCCTCTCTTAGGTCTTTCTCTAGTTGCTTCTTCGTTTTCCTGCTCTTCTCATCACGTCACACACACTTCTGGGGATGATGCCGCCGTCGGTGTGAATGTTGCTCTCTCGTCTCGTTCGCACACTCTTTGTGACTCGTTGTTTGCACACTCAGTGCCTCGTTGCCTACTCTCTTAGGTCTTCGTCTTGTTGCTGCCTCGTTCAGCTTCGCACGATCATGTCGTTGTCTCTCTGGTTCGTTGCCGTGTTGCCGTCTCTGTCTTTTTTGTGGATTTCCCTTTTCTTATTACGACATGGCGCCATAAATTTTCAGTGGACGTTCGGTGTGCTTTTTTTTTCGTTTGCCAAGAATCTCTGCTGCTGTCTCACTCTCTCTTGTGTGCGACTTATTCCAAGAATTGACTGAATTTCACAATTTTTCCCATGGATTTAACGTTTTTTGTACAACAATTTGATGACTGATGTACAATAACGGATCTTAGACTGCAACAATTTAATGATTGATGGATAATCCTACCGTCAAACGTATCCCGGACGAGCCCCCAAGTTGTGGAGATTCAGCTTTATCCCGGACGAGCCTCCAAGTTGTGGACCTTCAACCTTTACCTGGATGAGTCCCCAAGTTGAAGAGATTCGATTCGCACACACTGGGTTTTAATTTTTTCAGCTTTATTGTATTTTGTTAGTTTATTAGCTTATTGATAAAATTATTAATTACTTCACAATATTTCTCTTTATTTTTCGAATTCACTCCGAATGCACTGCTCACACTTCGAGACACAACTTTACCGGCTCACGCTATTCCACTGACTCTCCCTTCGAACTGACTGACAACTTCTCACCATTGTATATCGTTTTTATCGATATTACGTCGATACCGATTCTCACTCGAAGTCACCTCTACCATACCGCGATCCTACATTCAGCCATCCGACCTCCACATTCGCCCCGAATGATATACACCATTTTTTCATATACTCTGCCACGGTGGTAGTACATTTCGGACCTTCTCCATTTCCTACTTTCTCAACCGCATAGCGACCTTGCCTCATTTTCCGAACAATCCGATAGGGTCCTAAATGTTTTCTTTTAAGCTTAAGGCCAGAACCAAACTGCGTCCGCTTGACAGCCACCAGCTCGTCAACCTCATATTCACTTGCAGATTTTCGACCTTTATTAAACGATTTACGGTTTTCTTCTTGCATCTTGCTTATGTTTCTTTTTCATGTGTCACGTATTTCGGACTTATTGTTTTGTATATTACGTCGATACCGATTCCCACTCGAAGTCACCTCTACCATACCGCGATCCTACATATGTATGCTGTTTTACGAATGCAACAGGTACCGTAACATACGGTAAGTAGAATTACTTAATGGATGAAACACATCAAAAAGAAAAATAATAATAGTAAAAAAAAAAAAACATTTACACAATTTAATAGACTTAACTAGCTAGTGTTTGATATGGATAAGATAGAAACCAAAAACCTAAAAATATTCATACCTTTCCTTGATCTCCTGATACACTCTTGAGAAACTAATATCAAATACAAGGAAATTAAGTATTGAATATCCAACAACTACAATTTTAAAAGAAATTTTGTTGATCTTATGGAAAAACCCATAATGGTAGCTTTTAGTAGACTACTTGCTAAATCCACTTCAAGAAAAGACGTATCGATATATATAGAAGATTCGAATGAAGAAGTATAGATTTAGGTGTTTGAATATAAAAACCAGAGGGCCGGGGCTAACTTTGACCGCGTCGAAGTTTGTATACCCTTGCAAGTTTTTTGTGTAAAAGGTCCAATGTTTGCGAAAAAACGGCTTAGGATATAACGAAGATATTGATCAAAGTCACTGTTCACCACAGATTGTTCCTATGGGTGCTATATAATATAGTCACCCGATCTTAATCCAATTTTTCACACTCATAAATAGTTATGCTAAACTGAGAAATATAAATTTTTATGGCAATTGCTTTAAAAGTAACGAAGTTATTGACCAAAGCCACTGTTTTCAACCGATCGGTCCTATGGGAGCTATATGATAAAGTCTCCCGATCTTGATCAAATTTGGCACAGTCGCTTGTTAGTGTAATAAATAGCTAAAAAAAAAAACGAAGTTATTGTGAAAAGTCACTGTTGGTGACTTTGACGTTTGTATGGGAGCTATATGATGATCCGATCCGGCTGAATCCGATATATACAAACTGTGCAGTATATACAAACCTATATGCGAAATTTCAGCTCTTTAGCTCTTACGGTCTAGGAGGAGTTCGCGTCGATCCAGACGGACGTACGGACGGGCGGACGGGCGGACGGGCGGACGGACGGACGGACATGGCTATTTGAACTCGCCTCGGTCGGAGATGCTTCCTTCTATGGTCGGAGATGCTTCCTTCTATGCGTTGCACACTTCTGGCCAAAATTAATATACTCTTTTTGCAAGGGTATAATAAGGTAAATGATAACATAAAATAAGTGATAAGTTAGGATATATACATACTTCTGCATCCACATAATGAATATACATATATATCACGAGAGCATAGTCAAAAGCAGAAAAGAGCCAGTCATGAAGAAAACGCAATGTTCAGCATCAAATGAATGCATACATTATACATCATTATTAACTTACCTAATAAAGATTAATACGGTCCACTCATTTCGAAACATACAAATTTTCTGGTCCTTCGAGCCGAATAAGGATAGGGATCGGATTGGGATTAACGATAATGGATAACTATTTCTGAAGTTGATAGTTCGATCAGCCTAATTAGAGTGTAATTAAATAGTAGTGAAACCATCACTGTCAAACGATGAATCGCATTTCTCATCAACGTGAGTTTATTATTACGCAACTCACACCTGCGTGCAACAACGCATATCAGGCAGTTGATTCAGGGGAATCAGTCGATGCATTGGACCATCGCTTACTGAGACTCAAAACCACTTACGATCATTTGATGGATTTTAGCGAGGATTATTACCGATTTCAAGAGGGAGAAAACTACGTCGACCCCAATGAGGAGATTGAAGAGTGTGAAGAGAAGTACAACAAGGCATATGATGTACTCACAGAAGCTACTACCGCGCTACGGAAACCTCACAATTGAACCATTGAGATTACTCCTCTCATTCTCATTTTATTTAAAATTTAATGAAATTTAAAGTACTGATTTGAATTCCCGTCGCATGTTTGCCTATAAAACCAGATTATGTTACAACTGCCTTAGTAAAGATCATCACATTTATACATGTAGAGCATTCAGACGCCTCTAATGTACAAGGAGAGTCAACACAGCGGGCAAATCGTAACGCAGAGTCACATAACTCTGGATTGGCGCATTTTGGTCCGACTGTTGGAAACTATTCCTGCGGAAGCTAAGCAAGCAATTCTACCTACTCTTTCGGCTACTGTTCAACATTGTCTCAAGCTAAGCAACGATTTAGTTCATTGGAACGACAATTTCGTAATGATCCTCAACTTAAGCAGCAATATGTAAAATTTATAAACGACTACGAAAAACAAGGACACATGGAACTTCTATCACAGATGCAAATAGAAGAAAACCCCGATACTTGTGTATATTTAGCTCATCACTCTGTACTTAAACCAGACAGCTCGCCTACAAAATGTCGCGTTGTATTTGACGGATCTGGAAAGGATGAGAAGAGTTTCTCGCTAAATGACCGGCTTCAAATAGGACCATCTATACAACGGAGTTTATTGGGAGTATGTCTACGTTTTCGACAGCATCGCCATGTATTTTGCGCTGATATAGAGAGGATGTTTCGCAGGATTTTAGTGTCATCCGAGCACACTAATTATCAAAGAATTGTATGGCGAAAGGAAGAAGACGAACCATTTTAACATTATCGTATGTTAACAGTAACTTATGTATTAGTCCCATTGCCATTTCTAGCTGTACGAGCATTAAAGCAACTCGCCGATGATTATCAAGAGAAGTACTGTAATGACCGGGTTCCACTTCGATTTAATTAATGAAGAACTAGCACGTCAGTGTTGGTTGGTGGTAATATTCAGATTGATTTTTATTCCAATGATATTCTTTTGCTTAACCTATTGTTGCATAGATATTCTTATGCTGAGACTTAGGCGACAGCTACAAAAGAGGGGGAGAGTGGCAGTACATACATATTATTTGGGGCGCTTGCATCAAAGTGCATGGTCAGCGTTCACAAGCTGGCTTGGCCCTAGCATATATTACGCCTGTGCATTGCTGCTCATATGAATATATGTATGTGCATATATAAATGTACATATGAACATGTTTAGCTGTATATTTATGTGAATATGTTTATGTGAATATATATATTAATGTATACACATAAACATATTCAAGTGCACACTTATGTTTTATTGCGTATATATTTGATTGTTTATACTTGCAACAAAGTGTTACAAGTTTGTGTTGAATGATTTTTGGTATGGATATACTACACCTCCCCTTTTTAGAAAATAACATAATATTATGGAGTTCTTTATTAATTACTACTAATGATAATTAATGATTGATTAATAGTAATGTATGTATGTTTGTTAGAAAAATTGTTTTGTTTGTTGGCAGACAAATTTTCTTTCTCAAAAAAATTTCGTTTTTTTTTTTTTATATTCGTAATAGAATGAAGTAGTTTTAGTAGTTGAATCCATAAAAAAATTTTATATATTTCTTTTGGTTTTTTTTTTTTTTTTAATTATTTTTGCAAATTTTTAAACTATCCTTATGTACTGTTTGTATCTTATTTTTATTGTTCCTAATTTTTATGTTGTTGTTTTTAGATATTTCTACCACTTCGAAGGGTCCTATATAGGCTGAGTCAAGTTTATGACCAGCTTCGTTTTTTAAGAAAACCTTATCTACTATTCCTATTTTAAAATCTGCTGACTTATTGTCATACAAATTTTTCTGGTTTTCCTTACGTTTCTCTAACATTATTCTATCTCTACTGTATGCTAGTTGTAATCTAACTCTTAACTTCTTTAGCAGATCTACGTTATATAATGGTGGTTATGCTATTAAAATGGTTTGGTAAATTATTTTGTTTACCAAATACAAGTTCATAGGGACACAATTTGTGTGTTACTGATGGGGTTGTGTTAAAACAGTACACAAAATATTGTAACCATATATCCCAATCAGTTTTATCTACTGATATATACATATGATCGAATGTACTCATTGAATGTCCTATGACTTCTTTCAACGGTACCCAAGGTCTGGTGGTGGTGTGCAGTAGACGTAATGTTGTCTATTTTTAAATATTTGCACAAGTCATTTATTATTGAATTTTTGTATTCTGTTCCCATGTCCGTAATGAACGTCTTCATTGGACCGTACTTCAGAATGAAGGATTCAAAAATAGCTTTCGCAATTGTTGTAGCGCTTTTATTGGGAACTGGTATTGCTACTAGGTATTTCGTCAAGTCACATATTAGAGTGACTGCATATTCGTTACCATTTTCGGATTTTGGTAATGGACCAATGGTGTCTACTATTACCCTATCAAAAGCATGTATGGTGGTTTCTGTAATAACTAAGGGTGTTTTTATGTGCTTTGTCGTTTTTGACTTTAGGCATTTTTCACATTTATTAATGTAGTCTTTTACATGACGTGTCATGTTTTTCCAATAATAATGTTTTTTTTACTTTGGCCAAAGCTTTTGTAATGCCTGTATGGCCACCCTTGTTTGAGGAAACATAAATCGTGTGTTATGCGCAAGGTCACTACTTTTCGTACAACATCATTGTAGAGTACTTCATGTATTTTGGGCTTAGAAGCATCATTAGGTACTTGCCTAATTGTATTTTCACTTTTATCATCTGGCCAGAGATTATTTTGTCTACTTTGCTGCCTGGTAGTGACTTTCAGGACATGTGCTTTTGTGTTTTTTAGTTCTTGTATTGTAATGCGGGATAATGCATCCGCAACAAAATTATCTTTTCCCTTCAGATATTCTACTGTAAATTCATATTCCTCTAGATCAAGTCTCATTCTTGTTAATTTTCAACTCGGATTTATCATAGAAAATAAATACGTTAGGGGTCTATGGTCTATTTTGACTCTGAAAGGTTTGACATATATATATGTGCGGAAGTGTGTCATAGCCCAGTGTATCGCAGCTAGTTCCTGCTCAGTAGTACTTTTATTACTTTCACCTTTACTGAACGAACGGAATGCGTATGCTACTGGCAACTGCTTATCGCCATAAGTTTGAGTTAGTGCTGTTCCACATGCATATTTGCTAGCATCTGTTATTATGCAAAATTCTTTGCTAAAATCTGGATACTGCACCAGTGTGGGTTCTATTAAGGCTTTTTTCAGATATTCAAATCCTTTTTGGCATTCTTCAGACCAAACAAATTCTACATTTTTTTTACACGTGCATGTTCTGCGAAGTTTTTAATAAAACGTCTGTAATAGTTGCAAAAGGCTTGTAGCGCTATCAGCATCTGTTGGTACTGGGTATTTTTCAATGACGTCATATTTGGTGTCGTCTGGCAATATTCCTTTGTCGGTACACTTGTGAGAAGAATGTCACTTCGTGCATGAAGAATGAACACTTTTGTGGATGCAGTTTTAGGTTGTGTTTTCTGCATATTTCCAAAATATCCCTTAGGTTTTTGAGCATGTGTTTCTCAGAACAACCGATGACTATTAAGTCATCCTTGTAAAGGAATGCTTTTGACTGGTTTAATATAGAGAAAGCAATTGCCATCATTCTTTGAATGGAATTTTGTGCTATTTTCAGACCATATGGTAGTCTAGTAAACTGATAAGATCCATTGCCAGTGGAAAATGACGTTGTAGTATATGCTTTGCGATTTTTCTACTAATTCTATTTGGCGGAAACCGGACATTAAATCTAGACATGAAAAATATGTGGCTCTGCCTAGTTGATCGAGAAAATCGTCTATTCTTGGTAATGGGAATTTATCGGACAACAATTTTTTGTTTATTTGACGATAGTCTATTACCAATCGCCATCGTTTCTTTTCTGATCCTGGTAAACCCTTTTTCGGTACCAGTAGTAACGGACTATTATACTCGGACACTGAGGGTTCAACTATTTTGTCTTAAATGAGTTTATCGACTTGTCTTGTTATTTCTTCCTTATGATCTGTAATTTTTTATGTATTTATGTAAAAATTATTTGTTGTAATTGGTTCGGTTTCTATACCGAAAATATATCTGTATAGTTGGTACAGAGCTCTTCTTATAAGTTTTTGAACATATGTAGGTGGGATGTTTGGATTCAGATTTTGCATTACTGATTGACTTCTTTAGTCTTCAGTTTTCTGTACTATTTCATAATGGAAATGGTTCATATTTGATTTTTTTCAAATTTAAAATTATGACACTTTTGGACAAATGTTTGATTCGGACTTGACTTTCTGTCACAGGTGTGTAATATTGGGATGTTTATTGCAAAATCTAAATTATTTGGTCGTAATATTAATGAATCGTTTGGATCACTGAAATCTAGATGTCAATTAAAAGCTTCGAAGAAATCTAGTCCTAAAATTCCATCGAATGGTATCGGAAAATTTTCATTAACTATGTGGAAGTTGTGTGGAATTATGAATTTATTTTGCTGGGGTTCTATAAGGGTTAGACCTTTGGAAATAAGTGAACCTTCACCGATTCCTGATATTTAAAATATGTTTGAAGTATCTGTACATTTATTTTTTTATTTATTTATTTATTATCTTAATATCCTATCAGGCTTCAGGTCATTTGTTTCAAATAAAATAAAACGTAGTTTTTAATTTATTTCTTTTCCGATATATTTCGGTTGCGCAGCGGCAACCGTCTTCAGGACAATTACAATAAAATACAAGAACATTTAACAATTATGTGATATTTAACAACCTTTTAACATACAAGTTATGAGTTTCCATTTCCCATATAGGGGAATTCTTACCATTTCCTTCCTTAGATACAAGGATTGGACTTGGGAAACTCGGGATTCTTACAGTGAGACACAACACAACACTTGATTTACAACGTTATAAGATTTTATTTAGTTGTACTTGACATAACTAGTTCTACGTCTAAACTAAGACTGCCTGCCCTGTCGAGCGTGATCCTTTAAATATACTCCAAGATGCCCAAGGGGCGCTGGCTGCGGCGTTGTGTCGCTGGCAGCGGCGTTGGGATCGTGTCAGAAGTGGGTCGCCTCTTCCGGCGAATTCTGCTTATCGGCAATATTCAAAGTGCTTATACTAGAAAGGGAAGTGAAGTGCCTAGTGTGAACGACAAGGGTCGCGTTTTGCTAGGGTCGCATAAATACTAGGGGACATAAGTCGCTTACTTGGCTAAGTGTGTTTACAGGAAATAGAAGACGTAGGTAGCTTAGTCGGCTAAAAGATACACGCGTGCTGTGTGTGGTCCGTTGGTGTGTGACATGTGAGTGTGTGAAATGTGAGTGTATGAAGTGTGAGTGTATGAAATGTGAGTGGGCTGGTGTCACTTAGATTGCTAGTGTGGGTCGCGATGCACGCGTGTTGTGTGGTCTGTTAATGTCCCTAACATGTGTGAAATGTGAGTGCATGAAATGTGAGTGTAAGGTCAAGGCTTAAATCGATAGAGGGTATTTTGCCCGATGCTCGTTCAGACGTTTTTGGTAGAAAGTGTCGGTCGAGTCCTGTTGTGATAGCAGATGCCGAGGTGTGGGGCATGGTCTGGTGACTGAAGGACAAGGCGTTCCAGGGGCGCTGGTTGTATGGGAGGAGGCCTCGCATGAGGATGAGTGTGCTAACTCCTCCCCCCTTAAAAATCGACGTCTCGGAGATCCCTTAATTTCGGGTGTTGTTTCTGGTTTCTGGAGCGTCTTCTTCAGAATCCAACCTATGAAGATGGCGAGAAATACGAGGATGGTGCAGCCGGCCGTGATGGTGGTTCCTTTCGTTAGAGTGTTGAGGCGTCGTAGATTGTTTATGTGCAAGTCGTGAATGTATTCCACGTTTAGTCGGTGTCCTTCGTTTACGATTTCGGACAAAGTGGATGGTATAGCCACCATCCTTGTAACCGTCTGGCTTCTGAAAGTTTTGTTACCGATGGTCACCGATTCGTTGGAGAATTGAATAACAAAGGTCCCGTTTAGTTTCGATTCTACAACGCCGTTTGTCAACTTCCCTCTAAAGTTGGTCGTGAATAAGGTACCATCTTCTAACAACTCGATGGGGCTTGCCGTGTTGGTTATCGAGTGGCATTTTGCGGTTCCGCCTTTTATTAGTCTTGGCAGGCAAGACTCTTCATCCAGGTGAGTGAGGTCTGACTCCTTACAAATGGTGATGTTACCCATGGTCTGGCAGCTCTTGGATATCATGTAGGTGTCTCGTGGTCCAACCAGTATCTTTCCTGAAGGAATGTCGATTTGTTGATTGTTTGTTATGGTTGGCCTGATGATCTGCACCGAGTACTCCTGTTGTAGTACCCGTGGCATCGCTATGTTGTAAAGGAGTAGGGTCCCGTTTACGAAGATAGTGGGTTGGGCAAATTCGATGGCCTCAATGATGTTGTTATAAGGCAAGCTTGGTGTGGTGTTGATAATGTCCTCCAACTCGTCTATATCCAATAGGTTTGAGTTGATCACCCCAACTTTTGCGAGTTGGCATGCTCGCACGATCTCATCCAGCTTCCGTTCAAGTAGCAAGATTTTGTTCAACAGGATGGATAGTTCGGAGTCGTTATCCCTGTTAATTGCGTTCAGGGTTCCTGCAAGTTCGTTTATTTTGTCGAATGCTTCTTGAATGCCGGACAGGAATTGTTTATTGATGGTGAATTGTTGGTTATTCTCTCTAATCAGAGAGTCCTGGGATTGTAAGATCTGGTCCCAGTCAGCAGCGTCCGGTGATCCTGCTACCCATTTCCAAGCTGAGCCTAGCCATCTGATTGCTCGTCTAGTCCTCCTGTGGGAGGCCGTGAGTTCCTCGATTTTTATGTTTAGATCCTTAATTTTCAGGGTGGCCAATGTCTTCAAGTCCCCAGAAGGGTATTGATCCAGGGCTGATGACAAGTTTTCGGCAAAGCCCGCGAGTGAATCGAGAGGGATTACATGTACCAGATTTGAGTGTCCTTCAATTCTCCATCCCTTTCCTTGTTGCAACGTCACGATTGGGGACTCATATTTAAAGACCTTGTAGCTCTCCACCGATGAGAGACACAAAATGAGGGGGCTTGTATTGTATTGTATCGGAAGTAGAAGGGTGTTTTTTAGTGTGATATTAATTTTAACTTAGCTTCTTGTTGCTTAAGTGCTATGTGTATAAGTGTGTTTTTACTTAATGTGTGACTTGTGTAGCTTCTTCCGTGTTATAATATTACTCGGAACATAATTATTTTTATTCTTTTCCTTTTTGTTAGCTTTTGTGATTTTTGTTACTTAATGACTGCATTTTCCCTTATTTCTGTTAAGTTTCGATTTTCTTAAACTTGATTCACTTCTATTACATTTTCCTTTAAGCTGTCTATCATGCTACCTCTTGTTTTATACCAAATAGCATTATACTTGGATATTCATTGGTGCATCTGTTTCTTGTGTTATTCATTGTAAACTCTACCTTATCCAATACTGTATGCCATTGCTTATTGTTTTCACTGTCAACTAACTTGGCAATCATGGGTCCTAGGTCTTTATTGACTCTCTCAACTTGTCCATTAGCCTGTGGTGATGCTGTCGCTTTTTTTATATGATTAACATTACATTCCTTAATAAAATCATCGAAACCTTTGGAGGTGAAGCAACTGCCTCTATCTGATATTATATTCTTGGGTCTACTATATACTTTGAAGTATTCTTCCAGTGCTTCGAT
Organism: Drosophila willistoni; assembly: GCF_018902025.1. Classification (NCBI taxonomy): domain Eukaryota; kingdom Metazoa; phylum Arthropoda; class Insecta; order Diptera; family Drosophilidae; genus Drosophila; species Drosophila willistoni. The sequence continues at coordinate 12,091,993 of NW_025814047.1, forward strand.
TGCTTCACTTGATTTCGTACTCTTTGTAGCAAATAACCGCACAAATTTAGTACAAGTTAATAATTTCGTTGCTTTCCAATTTATTTAGGTTATTTATTTAGTTAGGTTAATTTATAAGTATTAGACATCTACCGCTTTAGCATTGCGTGTAGTGCCTTTTGAGTTCTTTTTGATACTGCTTTCCGCACACGTGGGTGCGGGCTTCAAGCCTATCGAGCTCAAGCTGCTATCAGCTGCAATATACAAGCTTTGTGGGACCAAAGCCTCGAGTGATAACTGTAGAGCTGGATATCACCTGCGATCTGCGCAAGCTTTGGAGTCTCAAAGCTTTATATGATAACTTACATGCATCTATTACGACTAATATGTGTTTCATTTTGCTATCTTTACTATGTATCGGTCCATAGTGATCTATGTATATGTAAATATTGAAACGGGTTATCTCCTTTGGGTATGGAGTGAAGAAATCCTTCTGTTTGTTTGAAAACGTTATACATTTGAGACAATTTTTTTACAAGCTTATCAATTTCCTTTCTCATGCTGGGAAACCAATAATTTTTACCTATCAAGTCGGCTACTTTGTCTACTCCTACATGCCCCATTTCATCATGATACTTAAATATTACTTTTTCTTCCATCTCTAAAATGCTGCGTTGGCATTCAAATTGGGAACGTAGGTTTTTAAATTGAGTATTCCGGCTTGACCGGTTGACTCGACTCGGGATCTAGGTTCGCTATGGGTCACAGGTGTGACTACTGGTGGCGTATTCACCATGGTATCACTGTCCAATGTGACGTACGCGGCATCTCCTGCGGCTGCCAATTGCTCAAGTTTTCGTTGTCACTCATTTCAGTTTTTTTTACAGCAACTGTTTTCTATTTTTAAATAGTCCCTATTGTAGGTCGCGATACTTGTTTTTTATGAGTGGGTGACTCCTAAAGTGTGTATGTGTATACCTGGATTTGAATCTCACCCGTTGGGTAGCAAATTTTACAATTCGTGATACTCACAATATTATCTGTAAGAATGAAAAATACACATTAGGATACCATATGCTAGACAGCCATCAATCTAGTAGCTCATTTATGCTGTCACCATTCCTCAAACTCTTGGAAGGGGTAACAATTTTCGGTTTTCGCGTTATTTATGCTGAGCGTGCATAATTGAAAATGCGCTTGTGCATGTGTTTCATATTTCTCCTTTCACCCCTTTTATGCGTTGATTCTGTCCTGCATTGTTGTTTTTTAGGAATTTTTGTTTCTTTTACCTCAACCGTCTGACTAAGCATATTCTCGTCTTCAAAGACCATAGTGGTCAGTGCTGGTGTAAGGTTTAATTTAGTATCAGCCAAGAATATGAAGCGATCGGACGGAAATTTCAACCCAACTGTGCAAACGGGAATAATTTATTGCGATTCCCCTTCTGATGACGAGAGCATGGAGGAGGAAATCATAGTTGCGTATTCGAGTTCTGAATTGTTCCCTCGGGTCATCAGAGGAGGGTCCCCCAGCTTTGATCAGAGTTACAATTTATGGGAGGATGATTTTGCCAGCTCAGGAATTACTGTGCCTGTTCCGGATGAAGATGAGGAAACAATCCCCTTTCCGTTCCCGAAGCCGATTAACGTTCCTGAGTTGATCATTCAGGAATATCTGGATTATCCATATGAGGAGTCGTTTTCCACTATTCCAAGATAACCTGATTAATAAACTAAATGACAGAATCAAAGAGCAAGAGTTTGTTGATATTTTTATTAGTTGGGGTACTAGCTCGTATTTTCGCAGCTCCTTATGAGGGCCTGGGTTTTCAACCATTCGTATGCTTCTACTTTCAGCAGTTCCTTGCTCAGAAGGAAAGTTTGGCCTTTCAACCAAGAATGAACTTTTTCCGCCCTCCTTGAATGAGGACTTGGTTTTTCAACCAGTCATTCGAAGAATGAACTCTTTCCGCCGCTCCTTGAAGGAGGACTTGGCTTTTCAACCAGTCATTCAGCAACCAAGAATGAACTCTTTCCGCCCTCATTGAAAGAGGACTTGGCCTTTCAACCAGTCATTCAGCAATCAAGAATGAACTCTTTCCGCCCTCATTGAAAGAGGACTTGGCCTTTCAACCAGTCATTCAGCAATCAAGAATGAACTCTTTCCGCCCTCATTGAAAGAGGACTTGGTCTTTCAACCAGTCATTCAGCAATCAAGAATGAATTCTTTCCGCCCTCTCTGAAGGAGGACTTGGTCTTTCAACCAGTCATTCACTTTTGCAAGACACCGGAAGGGGGAGTTAGATGACATATCCACACATAGGGATCATTGAACCTTGCCACTGCATGTGGTTATCTTTCTTTCTTTTTAATATATATTTTTTTTTCTCTTTTTTTTTTTTTTTTTTAAGGCGCGTTGCCAGACACGGGAGCGTGTCGTTCCCCTTCCGGTTTCTTTTATTTACGTGTTAACGCCAAAAATGCAAGAGGCGCAAAAATTTCCCTTCGTTTTGCTAATTCCACCTTGCCTGACTCTGCTGGCGTGAGAATGCGGTCTTAGCAAAACGCGTTCGGGATGGTTACTTGAAGAGTCAGCAGCTTTATGCAAGCCGAGGCACGCGTTGGTTTCAAATATCACCATAATCAGGTGAAGCATTTCCCGTTGGCCTAGTGGCCAATATTATTATTTTCGTGTTTTGTTTTTTTTTTTGATATTTGGGATAGGTCAGGTTTGTGCCTGAGCAATTAATTATTTTTCTTTAATATGCGCTTTACTGACATGGCTTGCATTCAACTGTGGAGCTCTTCCTGTTATTGTCTAGACCCGTAATGTTTCTAGATTCCCCCCGAAGGGCGGTTAGCACTATCGTGGCTTCTAGAAAAATTACGGGTCCCTGCTCGGGCGCCAGTTATGAGTTTCCATTTCCCATATAGGGGAATTCTTACCATTTCCTTCCTTAGATACAAGGATTGGACTTGGGAAACTCGGGATTCTTACAGTGAGACACAACACAACACTTGATTTACAACGTTATAAGATTTTATTTAGTTGTACTTGACATAACTAGTTCTACGTCTAAACTAAGACTGCCTGCCCTGTCGAGCGTGATCCTTTAAATATACTCCAAGATGCCCAAGGGGCGCTGGCTGCGGCGTTGTGTCGCTGGCAGCGGCGTTGGGATCGTGTCAGAAGTGGGTCGCCTCTTCCGGCGAATTCTGCTTATCGGCAATATTCAAAGTGCTTATACTAGAAAGGGAAGTGAAGTGCCTAGTGTGAACGACAAGGGTCGCGTTTTGCTAGGGTCGCATAAATACTAGGGGACATAAGTCGCTTACTTGGCTAAGTGTGTTTACAGGAAATAGAAGACGTAGGTAGCTTAGTCGGCTAAAAGATACACGCGTGCTGTGTGTGGTCCGTTGGTGTGTGACATGTGAGTGTGTGAAATGTGAGTGTATGAAGTGTGAGTGTATGAAATGTGAGTGGGCTGGTGTCACTTAGATTGCTAGTGTGGGTCGCGATGCACGCGTGTTGTGTGGTCTGTTAATGTCCCTAACATGTGTGAAATGTGAGTGCATGAAATGTGAGTGTAAGGTCAAGGCTTAAATCGATAGAGGGTATTTTGCCCGATGCTCGTTCAGACGTTTTTGGTAGAAAGTGTCGGTCGAGTCCTGTTGTGATAGCAGATGCCGAGGTGTGGGGCATGGTCTGGTGACTGAAGGACAAGGCGTTCCAGGGGCGCTGGTTGTATGGGAGGAGGCCTCGCATGAGGATGAGTGTGCTAACTTACATTATTTGACACGACAGCAGCGTTCGACGTGGAGTTAAGAACTAATTCTTGTCAAGTAAATGCCTGTATATGTGAGCGCAGTTGTCGGTATCAGTCTTAAAGTTAAGTCGTGTGGCGCTCGGGGTATTGATGATATGTAGCATCTGGTAAACCTTTTGTTGTAGTGCCGCTGTTCATCTAATATTGTTGTCTCTTCGAAATTCGGTGCATGGCCACTAGTTGCACAGTGTGTCATTAGTACTGTTTTTGGTGTATCTGAATAATGTCTTATTTTATAGTCAGATTTGTGTTGGGATTTGGTCGTCCCTATGTATATCTTATTGCACGGTATGTTTCCTTGTCCATTGCATGGAATTTTGTATATTACATTGCTTCTATTTGTCATCTCTATCTTGGATTTTGTTTTGTTGAATATATGTATGAGGGTATTGTCAGGTTTATGTGCTATTTTTATTCTATCTTTGTCATAACAATCCGAATGTGATAGTCTTTCTGATACTTTGGGTACATAAGTGACCGATGTAGGTTTTCTCATTCTTAGTTTTGTCAATGGGGGATTTTTGTTTTTTGAACAATGTCCTGATTACGTTATCCGGGAAATCGTTGTACTTTAAAATATTTATTATTTCCATCTTCGTTTCTTCATGGTATATTTTATCCGAAATGTTCAGCATCCGTTGGATACAGCTCTTGCTGTATTTATTATCATCGTCTTAGGGTGTTTTGAGTTGAAATTGATGATTCGTCCTGATGCTGTTGGCTTCCTGTACCATTTTAGTCAAATGAATTAAGGGTGTCCAGTGTTTTATCGATGTCATCTTGGTGTATAATTGAAAAAATATCATCTACATATTTCGTCAATAATCTTGGTGATCTGGTTAGTTTATCCATTGTAGTGTCCAAAAGATTTTCCATAACGATGTCCGCAATGACAGGTGAGGCCGGAGATCCCATCGGCATTCCTTTTAATTGTATAAATGTTTGGTCCTTATAGGTAAAATATCTATTCTCTTCGATGCAGAATTTTACGATTTCCATAAATAAAGCTTTTGGTATCTTTGTGTGTTCCTGTATTTTAGTCCCGTTGTTCCTGATTGTGTCCAATGCTAAATCCCTTGGTATGCTTGGAAATAATGATACCACGTCAAACGAAATTAATTGTTCATCGTCACAAATGTATGTGTTATTTATGCGTTGTTTGAATTCAGTTGCGTTTTTTAGGAAGATTCATTTATTCTTCAAATTATATGTATATGAGTACATGTACATGCCTCCAGCATCCGTACCCTTACTCACATACATATAATTGTTTCCCTTGATTTTCCAAATCAATTTAAAATTACTTTCGCGCAAATTCCCTCATTCTAATTCGTTTTTTCTCCTCAAGGGAGAGAAATTTTGGTCCCCAATTTTTTTTTTAAACATATATATGTGTTCAGTATATAAGGCGCCATATTTGTTCGCCCACTTCAAGATATTTTCTCGCAATTTAGCATATATATATAGGGCAAGTATATAAGGCGCCATATTTATTTGCCTATTTCCAATACATATTTTTCGCAATTTCCAAAATATTAACACATATGTATGTATCTATTGAAACAAACCTACGAAATTCAAAGTGATCTCCTACATATGTAAATGCAAGCAGAGTTTGTGAATGTGATATAACATAAATCACAAAAATTTATCCAGTGCTAAATTAAATCCTAAAAAAAGGTTTTATGTGCAAATACAGTCCACTCCTTGGAAAAGTGTGTGCGCGAAGTGAAATGTGGTTCCAACGGATAGGAAAAAATTTTCAATACAAATTAATAAAGATTTTTAAACAAAAAAAGTGAACCACCCTCTCACTTATGAAGGCCACACTTACATATTTCTTGTGTCCCGCGACATCCTATAAAGTTGGGGCATATTAGCTTGACACAAAAAAAGAAATTTACAAAAAACAATTATTAATTTGTATATAGAAATCATATCCATTCACACCTCTGCATATTTCCATTCCATAGTTTCATATTAAAAAAAAAAATAAAAACAAATTAAAAACATATATACCTATCAATACACATATACATATATACACATCCCTTCAGTACCAAATTGTCGCCGCCGACAATGTCGCCGCATTGTCCGAGCAACCGACGTCGGCAGAATAAAATTCTGCCAGCGCTTCTCATGTTGGCGGCACCCGAACGAACAAATTTCGTTAAATTGCCGGAAAAAATGAATATTTCTCATTCGAGGCTGTGTTGTTGTTTTTTACTTTCTTTTGTATTTCTGTTTGCGTTGCTGTGTACTTTTCGTTTTTCTGAGCACGCAGTGAAAATGTATTGTATTAGTGTTTTCTAATGGTTTTTTGATATAGATAAAGGTAAGTGCTATTTAAATATTATCTATAATATACACAAATAGTGAATAGTAATTTTGTTGGCAAAGTATTTTTTTTACTTTGAAATCCAACACTATGTGTTATTACTGTTTAATAAATAAGCAAAAATTAATAGCATCATTTATAATTGAATGCAAATCAAAAGAGTGAGAAAAGATAAGAACACAGAGTGAAAGGAAAACAAAATATTTTGCCAACAAAATTAAATGCGAGTTCGACCCCGGGCTGTGCCAAAAGAATAATTTTTTTTACTTTTTGGTAATAACTTAATTTTTTTTCTTAAAAAAAAAGACATTAGCAACTGATTTAGAAATAATTGACTTCAAGAACAGCTTTACGTCGGAAAGTCTAAAAAGCCATGTAAGTATACAGCTGTTATATGAAAAGCACAAAATTTTAATTCTTTTTATATTTGCAGACCCCTCAAGTGTCTGGAAACAGCTCAACAAGTTGAGCCTTAGAACCTATCTTAAGGTTTTAAACATTTTACTCGGTAAGTATATTAATAACTGATAGCAAAAACGTTAGTTTTGAAATTATAATTCATTTCATTTCTAATAATATCTCAAATTTTTTATTACAGAAACAGTTCAAAACACTTCCCCGGGGCAGTAACCGGAAGATGGGGCTCAGAATGCGATGACCTGATCCAAAAATACGGACAACAAAACAAAAAATTGAAGCAGCAGCTGTTAAATAAGCTTAATAAAAAATAAATAAAATAAAATAAATTCAATTTTATATTTTTTTATGTATTTTGAATCCTTCTAGTCCTTAGGACAAAATAGGGAAATTGTCCTTCTAGTCCCTAGGACAATCTAGCGATATTGTCGCTCTCGTCCCTAGGATAATCTAGCGATATTGTCGCTCTAGTCTCTAAAACAAACTTTGAAAATTGTCCCTCTGGTCCCTCTGACAAACTAGCGATATTGTCCCTCCAGTCGCCGGCGACCAGAGCGAAAAATTTCACAGTACCGGCGACTAGAGGGACAACTGTTGCTCAATTGTCGCCAGGCTGTCTATTAGTCGCTCTGGTCCTGTGCAAAAGACCATTGAGCGACATTTGGGAAAAAAAGCGACAAAGCGGCGACACAATGCTTGTTTGTCCCGGCGTTCGGCAAGACATTTGGACATTTGTCTTGGCGACTGGACCGACAACTGTCGCTAGGTTGTCGTTCCGGTCTTGAAAGCTAGGACATGCAATGTAAAATGTTGCCACATTTTTAATGGGAGTGTCGCCAGTTTGTCCCCGGGGACAAGCGATATGTCTCCGGAGAATCCCGGTGATTCTCCGGCGACCGGTACTGAAGGGTTTCGATTTTTCTATGAGACATTTGTTGTATTTGTAATAAATTTTGATGTTTCATCATTAAAAGGTAGGACATGCAATGTTAAATGTCGCCGTAATTTTAATGGGAGCGTCGCTAGATTGTCCCCGGGGACAACATTTTACATATCCATACACATACATATATGTATATGTATGTATATATATTTGTCCATACATAAAATTTTACATATTGATATTCATATCCATATACATATACACAAATATATTTTTCCATCACCGCGAACAAAATCCCGCTACCCCTTGCAGCCTGTATACATACATACGTGCATACAAAAGTCCCGCACAAGTGCACATACTTAATACTCTTTCAATATATGTAAATTGTATGTATAGGTAAAATCAAAGTAGGCCAAAAATCAAGAATCAAGTAGTCTGCTGCGACCATTTTTCCGACTGCTGCTTTCGTCGACTTCCGAATTTGGCCAATAGCAACAGTCGGAACAGTTCCTAGTATTAAAATGTATAACTTTGCTGTTGCTATCAAAGCAATTTGTTTCGGGTTTTTGCTATTGCTGCTGCTGTCGGGTTTTGTGCTTTCGGATTTTTGCTGTTTGCTGCTGCTGTCAAAATTTTCTATTTCGGTTATTTGCTGCTGCTTTTGCTGTCAGATTTTCCGATTTCGGTTTTTTTTCGGAAGCAAAAGCAACACAAAGTATTTGTTTTCATATTTGCTAAACAGTCACAGCAATGAATAGCACAAAATTTATGACTTTTGCTAATTCGACTACAGCAATTTAAACACTGGGCAACAGCAAATCGAACTGGGGAATTCACCGTCTAAGCGGGATAAGCCCTGTCAAACGTCAACAGTCGATGACTCAGGTCGTCACCAAGCGAGGCCACACCAGCAGAAGGCGCAACAGAAAAATCGCCAACATCCACAGAAGTCGTCTACACGGCTTCAGACGGCACAGTACCAGCATGGGCAGCAACAGCTTCATCAGCAGAGCCAATCCAGTCAACTTAGATCCCAGCCATGAAGCAGCAGCAGCTACATCCGACTTATGTGCAGCAGCCTAGGGCACAGCAAAATGCCCACAGCAGCCAAGAATGGGTAAAGGTGGGTCCTTCGAGGTCCTCCCGCAAGCCTAACTCGAAAATCAGTGGGAAACTACAAAATCCCGCCCGGAGGCCGTACTAATTCAGGCGAACGAAGGCTTGAGTTATAGCCAAGACGAGGCGCACTGACGGGCATCTGGATCACGTCCGTGAGCACGTAATGCGAGTTCGACGCACCGCTAAAGATGGGCTTCTTAAGGAACTCCGGAAATGCACAGCGGACACAACTTGGCGAGGAGGCAGGCGTGAAAGCTCTAACCCGCCATAAGGCTGTAGCCATTCACGACATGGACGAGAAAGCGACGCCCCAGGAATTAGTGGCTAAGCTGGCTGACCAAACCAAGGTCGAGGAGACGTCGATTAGAGTAAAAAGCTTCCGGTCTAGTTTTCGCAATACGATGTCAGCCGTGGTTTGTGCTCCCGAGGGAGTGGTGTTGAAACTCCTAGAGGTGGGCAGAGTTCGAATTGGTTGGGATAGTTGCCGAATAAAGGAACTAGAAGCGCAACCTGCGCGCTGTTTTCGTTGCCTATGTGTTGGCCACATCGCCGGAAGAGCCCAAGTGACACAGAAAGGTCAAATTGCTGCTTCAGGTGTGGCAATCCTGGACACAAGTCTGCAGACTGCTCGGCCGCCGTCAAGTGATTTTTATGTGCCAATATGGGCCTGAGTCCCTTAAACCACATAGCGGGTAGCCGCGCGTGCCCATCCAGTGGTGCCCAGAGGATGCAGAAGGACGCCAAATGATTCAACCCCATTTGAAGTTCTTGCAGTTGAACCTGAATCACTGCATAGAGGCTCAGGACTTGCTTCAGCAGACTGTGCGGGAGTTGTCGGCGGATATAGCTCTACTGAGTGAGCCCTATAGAGTAGGAGAAACTGGGTGTACAGTTGCTACCTTGCACCCAGCCTGTCACTGGAGCGTTTCGGAAGCATTGTAGACAGCATCTCGAACGACGCAAAAGGACGCCAAGGTCTCATCATCGGTGGGGATTTCAATGCCTGAGCCATCGAGCAGCACCCGCACTGATGCCCGCGGCCGTATTCTTCTTGAAGGTTTTGCCAACTTAAGCATATCTCTGCTTAACGTCGGCACACCACACACCTTCCGAAGGGCCATCGCAGGATCGGTGGTTGATCTTTCCTACGCCAGCGACTGTATTGCTGCTTCGGCTGTTTGGAGCGTAGGCGTGGCATACTCTGCCAGCGACCATGAAATTGTGACATTCTCCATAGGCAGAAACAGGCACCCACCAGCGCGAACGTTACCGCTTCGGAAATCCTTCAAGCTGGATACTCTTAACCCGCTTTTGTTCGCTGAAAGCCTGGAAGGACTCATGGTGTGCCCCAACACAAATGCAGAAAAGGCTGCGAACCTGATCATGTCGAGACTCGATGTAGCGTGTGTTGCCAGCATGGCCCAGCGTGGGTCATTTTCGCGCCACCACACCCCAGTCTGCTGGTGTAACGAGGCCATCGCTGATGCCAGAAGGGCTTGTCTTCGAGCGAGACGGCTATATCAGCGGGCAAGACATTCGCTCAACTTCTAGGCACTCGGTCTCGAGTACAGAAGGCGGAGGAAAGCCCTTAAGGTGGCGATCAGGGATAGCAAGCGAGAATGTTTCCTCGAGCTATGTGATTCGGCAGAACAAGACTCTTGGGGCAAAGCCTACCAGACGTTGGTCAAACGAGTACACGGAAACAGGCAGTTACCCCCATCAGACACAACCACTGTACGCTCCATCGTTAGCAGCCTATTTCCCGTTGCCCCGGAGTTATCGCATGTGTCTCCCTTGGGGACACACCTACAAGTGGAAGACTGCTCGCTCGCTGAGGTCATCGAGACGGTGAGGCGTCAAAAGCCAAATAAAGCCCCGGGTCCCGACTCTATCCCCAACACCGCACTTAAACTGGCAGTAACGATACACCCTCATGTATTCACGGAGTTGTACACAAAATGCACAAGAGAAGGAGTCTTTCCCACCAGGTGGAAGTTGCAAAACCTTGTGTGGTTGCCCAAGCCCTGAAAACCACCAGACGAGGCATCCTCATATAGGCCCATTTGCCTGTTGGATACAGCTGGCAAGGTGCTGGAGTCGATGCTTTGCTCGAGACTGGAGTCGGCGATATTAGCAGGCGGGGGCTTATCCGAGCACTAGTTCGGATTCAGAAAGGCCAGATCCACAATCGACAATAAACCGTGTGGTTCACCTGGCAGCTGAGGCAATCGACGGCTCTAGATGGAAAGGCGGCAGTAAAGAATACTGTATCGTGGTGACGCTCGACGTGAAGAACGCGCTTAATTCAGCAAGGTGGGATCGCATACTGGACGCGCTGGCAACATTCAATATCCCAAGCTATTTGATTAACTTCGTGCGGAGCTACTTTTGTGACAGGAGAATCCGATACTCAACGGTTGATGGCCTGGAAGAAAAAGGGGTATCGGCTAGTGTTCCACAAGGATCCGTCTTGGGCCCCTTGTTGTGGAACACCATGTATGACGGAGTCCTGCGCCTTGAGTTCGAGCCGCACACACACATTGTCGGGTTTGCTGACGATGTCGCACTGGTGGTTTCGGCCAAGCGTGGCGATAGCCAAAGTTGGCCACTGGCTATCGGCCGCAGGGCTTAAATTGGCAGCGCAAAAGACCGAGGCGGTGCTTATTAGCAGCCGGAAGCGCGACGAAACCGCAAGAATCAGAGTAGGTGACTCCCTCGTGGTATCCAAGCGTACCATTAAATATCTAGGTGTCATGCTTGACATTAGATTGACCTTCAAGGAGCACATAGAATTCTGCAGTAGCAAGGCAGCTGCGTCGGCCCGGTCCCTAGCCCGTATATTGCTGAATACGCGTGGCCCGAAGCAAGGACGGCGCCTGCTACTATCGAGCGTCGTAAAATCCACTGCCCTGTACGCAGTTCCTTCGTGGATTAAAGGTGTGGAGGTTAGGAGCTACAGGAGGAGCCTCGAGTCGACTCATCGTCTAAGTGCGATTAGAGTGTGTAGCGCTTTCCGCACCATATTCGATGACGCAGCTCTGGTGATCGCTGGAATGATTCCCATCGTTGAATGTGCGGCAATTGCGTCGACCACGTTTATAGCATCAAGGCAATCAAGTGTCAGCGATACCTAAACTGTTTGAGAAAATTATGACGTCTCAAATACAGCATTTATGTAAATCTATTTTTTCGCCATACCAGCATGGGTTTGTCAAGAATAGGTCTACCACAACTAACCTTTTGCAGTTTACATCTTTTGTAATCCAAGGTTTTAAGAAACAAAAGCAAACTTATGTTATATATACGGATTTCAGTAAGGCTTTCGATACGATAAACCATGCCTTACTATTACATAAGCTGAATTTAGTTGGCTTTCCAGATGCTCTGCTTGCTTGGATTTCAAAATATCTAAGCAATAGGAGGCAGAGGGTTCTTTTTAGGTCCTCTCTTTCTGAGATCATTTGTGTTGAATCGGGAGTCCCACAGGGCAGTCACCTTGGCACATTATTATTTACCATTTTTATTATTGATCTCCCCACCGTTCTTTTAAAATCCAGAGTTCTTATGTATGCCGATGATGTAAAAATCGCTAATCGCATAGTAGACTCTCTCTCACGTCATACCTTGCAAGCTGACCTGAATGCTTTTCAGGTGGTGTAGGACTAACTTGTTATTTATTTATTTATTTATTTACGTCAACTTACACAGCAGTCGACGAAAAAGCTTAAGCTAAAGACAGATAGTAATTAATTGAAAAAGATAGCTTAGCTATATACACAACTAAACATCCCCGACCCGGTGGAGGTGTTTTATTTGCATAAGGTGCCAGCTATGCCCCGAGTCACAGCCAATATGGTCAGGGATGAGTTGCAGCCAATCCAAGTCCAGAATATTATTGGTTTCGCTGTAGATGATTAAAAAGTAAAGCACGAAGAGAAGTGACAGAAAGATGAGGAGAAATTAGGTGAGAAAGGCTGTTAAAAGATTGGCAAAGAACACGAAGAGGTTCGTGAAGAGAGTAGTTAGTCAGACATCTACTAAGTTGAATAGGAAAAAAGTTTCTGGTCCGACGTGAGGGAACCCAAAAATATAGCGTATCTAGTAAATTAGTAGAAATGACTTCGCCGTTGACTAGTTTATGGAGAAAGAGAATGCCAAAAACGAGCCTACGGTTGTAAAGTGAAGGAAGATTAATAAGAAGTCTGCTAGAATAAGAAATTAGGCAAAGACTCGGGTCCCAATTAAGACCGCGTAACGCAAACTTAAGGAATTGCTTCTGTACCGATTCAATACTACGCTGGTGAACATCATATTGCGGATTCCACACTGGCGAGCAATATTCTAGTGTAGGGCGAACTAACGAAGTGTATAAAACCTTTGTTACATAGGGATCATCAAATTCTTTGGCCCAACGTTTAATGAAGCCAAGAAGGCTGCATGCTCAATAGACAATAGAAGAAATATGAACATTAAATGAAAGTTTTGGGTCAAACTTAACGCCTAAGTCTTTGAACGATGGTACACAATCTAACAGAACAGACTTAACAGAGTAATGAGCTAGGAACGGAGACAAACATCTGAAAGTCATAAAAGAACACTTAGAGGCATTAAGGTGTAATTTATTAACGTGGCACCAATCACAGAACGCATCGAGATCTGATTGAAAGTACTGTTGAAAAGAAGGATCATTATAGGAATAACAAATCTTGACGTCATCCGCAAACATGAGCACGCGTGAATGAGCCAAGGCCAAAGGCAAATCATTCATAAGCAGTGTAAATAACAGTGGGCCCAGATGACTGCCTTGGGGTACACCTGACGTAACTCGAACAGTTTTAGATATCGAGGAACGAAAAGTTATGTTAAGTTTGGCGAGAAGCATAGAATGATCAACCGTATCGAAAGCCTTACTAAAGTCAGTATAAATAACATCAGTTTGACACTTTTTACGGAAGCCATGGTGTACAAGGGTAGTCAATTCTAAAAGGTTAGTAAGCGACGAACGACCTTTCATGAATCCATGCTGACAAGGAGAAATAGTGGATCTGGATAGGTGTTGAAGGGAAGACGTAATAATTTTCTCAAACAGCTTTGGTATTGCCGAAAGTTTGGCAATGCCACGGTAGTTAGAAACATCCGATTTGCTACCCTTTTTAAAAAGCGGAATAATAAAAGACTCCTTCCAAATATCGGGAAAGGTACAAGTCTCACTCGATATAAAGAATAACCGAGATAAAGGCTTAGATAGGGAATTCGAACACATTTTAAGGATGCAACTAGGTATATTATCAGGACCGGGAACGAAAAAAGACGTCATAGATGACAAGCTAGAGATAATACAGTCTTCAGTAATACTAGGAAAAAACATGCAATTTAAATGTGCGATTGAAAAGGGATAGGGTGTGGGTTCCGAAACAGGAGTAGAATATGTCGATTGAAAGAATTTAGCAAACAGATCTGCAATATCTGAATCATTATTAGCAGTCTGGTCATTAAGTCTGAAGGTGGAGGGTAGTACATTAGAGCGTCTTTTGGAATTAACAAAGTTATAAAATCTTTTGGGGTTCTTATAAAATTCAACCTTACAGCGAACGATATAATTATTGCAGCATTGAGTGTTTAAACGACAAAATTGAGATTTGGCTATACAGTAATTTGCATAGTCAAGTAGAGAACCAGGTTTTTTCAATCCTTTAAAATATCTCGATTTAATTTTACGGAGATTAGAGAGCCTACGTGTGAACCAGACTGGAGCGCTGGAGACGGTAGAGACATTCACATAAGGAACGCATTTATCAATTAGAGAATTAAGAGCAGAGTAGAAAAACTTCACTGCACCATCTATATCGCAGCACTCAAATAGAAATGACCAATCAAAAGAGAAAATAAGTCTATTAAGAAGATTGAAATTTGTTTTACGAAAACATCTACGACGAGAATTTGCGATGTTATTAAATGAATTAGTAACGGAATTGTAAGAAATAGTAAGTTCAATGGTAGGGTGATAAGGATCTTTAGGTTTCACTACGGGCTGTGTTCGGGATACAGCACTAACAGTGGGATCAGAGACAAAAACAAGATGAAGGATTCTTTTAGAAGAGTTAAGGAAAGAATTCAACTGATATAGCGGACATTCAAGTAGGCTATCAAGAAAAACATGTTGAGATGAAGGAATTAAGAAAGATAGATTATCATCAATAGGCCAAGAAATATTAGGCAAGTTGAAATCACCTAAAACTATAAGGAAATCTCAATCTTTAAAGACGATTAAAAATAAATTGCAAAGTATCAGCATGGTGCATATAGGTCGTTATATCAGAAGCTGGAGGAATATATGAACAAGAAATATATAAGCTAAAGTTGGAACATGTAATTTCGACGCAAATAAACTCAACACCTAAGGGCAGATCAATCGGCACAACACTTGAACACAGATTCGAGTCAACAGTAATGAGTACTTCACCGCCACGACGACCAACGCGATCAAGCCTATAAGAAATAAAGTTTTTAGAAAGAATTTCATTATCCAAAACAGAGGAGTTAAGCCAAGTTTCAGAGAAAGCTAATATGTCAGCTGAAAAGGTTTGGCTATCACAGAACAGGTTCGAGAGCTTGGTATGAAGTCCTCTTACATTTTGATAATGAATGCAAAGACTAGACGTTATTAGTTTTTTGAAGCAGAAGATAAATTAGGAAGGTGGACAGGCAACGACGGGAGCGCTTATTGGGCGCAAACTCGTGTACAACTAGGCCCTCTGGCCAGAAATTAGTGTCAACCATAGCTGAGAAATACTCATTAGGTGCTGTAATTTTAAAAGAGGAGATTTCGCGAGGCCTAGAAAACTTAAACTTTTGAATTAAAACTTTAGCAGGGCATATATTACTAATGTAAGCTGCCACAGACGACTCAGAAGTATCAGGAGCAAGCCTAGAGATAAATAATTGTTTGCAATGAGGCACTACAGTTAGTGGAGGCGGAGGAGCATTGGGATCCGCAAGTGATTGAGAGCTAGCATGATCCTGTGATTGATCAGAGTTCCCGTGAGGGATAGAATGAGGTACACCAGGGCTTGTAATGGGTACTTCAATCTGAAAAGAAGAGCATAAAGACGGACAAGAAGATGGTGTAGGCGAAAGTAAAATGGGAGACGATGTAATAGAGAGTGCTGGCGACTGCTTGCGAGGCAACTCAAGGGTACATTTCTTGGGCGACTTCTCAGAAGGTGGAACAAACTTGAATTGCGACAATAAATGTACGCTAGAGTCACACTCGTTAGACAGCAGTTTGGCCAGTTTGTTTAAAGAAAGAAACTTTAAACGAAGATCCCTATACATACGTCTAAAATCAAGCTGCTGGCTGGCACAAGATGGGCAAGTCCAGCGCATTAAGCCAAGCTCAGGCTTAGACACAGAGAAACCAGAAAATTTGTCGTAATCGCGGCCATTGAGGCCAGCACATTTTAAGTGAATAAGATTATCGCAAAGCCAACAAGATATTGCTCTATACTGATCATCAAAACCGTCAGAATGCTTGCAAGTAGGTAGACAACAAGCCATTATTAAGCCAAAAGAAACACAAGGCAAAAAAAAAAAAAAATTTATATATATAAGAATAAATAGAAAAATTTAGATACACAGCACAAAGGCAATTATCGATAAGAAATCAATAATTACAAATAAAACAAAGAGAACAGCTAGAGTGCACAGCACAAGAGAGAGTGCAAGAACAGTTATAAGCCGAGCTTTGAGAGGCGGCCTTACAAAAGTGATTACGCGGGAGAGAAGCTAAGCACAAGCACAAAGCAGAGAGAACAACAAAGCCACTAGCACTGATGGTATGATGGGGGCGATGAGGGGAGCAACTGCAGAAGCAATGACGAGAGAGAAAAAAAATAAATAAAAAGAAAAAAAATTAAATGCACTATTTGGCGAATTATGGAAATAAAACACAAGGGTGTCAAGCAAACAACACCATTGAAAGCGTAAACAAACTAGCACAATTAAAAACTGAGAGAAAACAATAAATATTAATAAAAACTCAGGAGCTACGCAAAAACACGAGCGTCACGTCAGAGAGCAGAAGCTTTTATCTCTAAACTGTTGTAATTGCAAAGTTGTGTCTTTTTATAGAGGTTCTCCCCAATTAACGAGTTACTTTTTAAATCATTTCCCGTTAGAAAAAATTAATAATACTTCCTTGGTTGTAAAAGATTTAGGGATCTTAAGCGACCACAAACTTAATTTAATCAGCATATATCGACTACTGTTAGTAGGACTAAGAGTGTTCTTAGCTTTATTAAGCTCTTGTCGAAGGAGTTCAAGGATCCATATACTACCAAAATACTTTTTACTTCTTTAGTCCGCCACATATTAGAATATGGATCTTGTGTTTGGTCTCCTCAATATGAGTTTTATCAAAACAAATTAGAATCTGTACAAAAACAGTTACTACTCTTTGCCATTCGTAATTTGCGCTGGGATCCAACTGTACAACTTCCATCTTATTCTAGTCGACTTCAGTTAATTAACCTTCCTTCTTTAACTGATTGTAGAACAATGCTTGGTGTAACTTTTCTTTACAAACTTTTGAATGGTGAGATTGACTCTTCCGAGCTGTTGAGCCAAATTAACATTTCTGTTCCATCTAGAAGGACCCGCAATTTCACACCGCTTATACTTCCCACTTGCACAACTAACTTTTCTCTGCATGAACCTTTTCGTATACTTTGTAGTGACTACAACAGACTTTGGCACGTTATCGGTTCCGAAACATCGCTTCCGGGTATAAAAACTGCGATCTTGTCCTTCCTCGCTCGTAATTAGTTGTAATCATCTTTATTTTAACCTATCCTGTTTTCTTTTTATATGTAACCTATTATCTCATTACATTTAATATTTTCTATTTCTTTACTTTAATTTATGTTTATATATGTAATACGCCTATGCCCTTAGGTCGGAGTGGGTAGAGGTTGTAACATTAACTTTACTTAGGGTCATTCGTAACAGGCCCGGGCCTGGTGTCATATGGGCCACTTGTTCGTACTGAGCGTTGTACGACTACGTCTATATAAAAAAAAAAAAAAAAGTGGCAGCAACATAACCCAACCAAAAGGACAGGCGCGGCTCATGGCATGGCAGCACTCCATGCGCAGATGGCAGGAGAGGTGGGACTCCTCACCCAAGGGAAGGTTGACTCATGCACTAATCCCGAACATCACACAATGGGTGTCGAGAAAGCATGGTGAGGTTGACTATTACCTTACTCAGCTCATGAGCGGCCACGTGTGCTTCAGGAGTTACCTGAAGAGGTTTCACCACGATGTCTCCGACGAGTGCACATGGTGCGGCGCTGGCATCATAGAAGTGCGAGTCATGTGCTGCAACACTGCCCAAGATTTGACGAGGAAAGACACCGGTTGGAGAAGGTCATGGGCGAGCCGGTGACGTAGTGTAACCTCGCCGGGATGATGGTCGCAAACTCCAACGTGTGGCAGGCGGCCGCCGCCTTTGCCGCACACGTGATGAAGAAGCTTAGGCAGTTGGAGAGGGAAAGGTCGGCGAATTAAAGAAGTACACGGTCTGCGATGCAATACCGACAAGTCGTCCCGCAGTAACCGTAATCCTTGTATTCTTTGTACCCGACTTCGTATGTTTGTTCCCTTGTGTAACCTGATATATGTATATGTTAATTGTAATTATGATATATGTATCTGATATTTGTAATTATATTGCCAAAGACCGGCACAAAGCAAACGACCAATAGTAGCTGTGCTGTATACCCTAGGTTGGCAGGCACTTTGTGGGGTATATATGCTGAAGGGTCACGTTGAGGGAAAAAAATCGAATAACATTTAATTATTAAAAATTTGTGTTCCGCGTTTTTTCCATTCTGACTCCAATCGTTTCCAAAGTCGTATCTTGGGTTTTTTTTAATATTAAATTTCCAAATTTTCCAATCGTTTCCAAAGTCGTATCTTGGTTTTTTTTTTCATATTGAATTCCCAAATTTTCCAATCGTTTCCTAGTCGTGACTGGTTATTTTTTTCCGATTCCAAAAAGTTCCAAGTCGTATCTTTGATTATATGTCAATTCCAAAGTGTTTTCACGCGTACCAAGTCGTATCTTTGGGGTTATATTTCAATTCCAAAGTGTTTCCACGCGTTCCAAGTCGTATCTTTGGGTTTATATTTCTATTCCAAAGTGTTTCCACGCGTTCCAAGTCGTATCTTTGGGGTTATATTTGTACTCCAAAGTGTTCCACGCGTTCCATGTCGTATCTTTGGGGTTTTATTCAGTTCCAGAGTGTTCTACGCTTTCCAAGTCGGATTATTAGAATTAGATTTCAAATCGAAAGCGTTTCCACGCGTTCCAAGTCTTATATTTGGGTTTATATTTGAATTCCAAGGTGTTCCAAGTGTCCCAAGTCGTATCTTTGGGCTTTATATTTGAATTCCAAGGTGTTCCAAGTGTCCCAAGTCGTATCTTTGGGCTTTATATTTCATTTCCAAGGCGTTCCAAGACGTTCCTAGGGTTTTTTGGCAGCGTTCTAAATTACCCAAAATTGCCAACTCGTTTTGTGGGTTTTTAATCAATTTCAAGGCGTTTCAAAGCCGTTTTTTGGGTGGTTTGGTACTGTTTCAGGTTTTCCCAAACGTTCCAGTTTGTCTATTTCGCTAATTTTCAAGCCGTGCCAAACCAGCTCACTACTCTATAACCGACATTCTCTGGGATTATGAGCACGAGCCCGTCAAAAGACGAGAAAGAAGTTGAGAACACTGCGGCCACGAGCCTCAATTGCTGCTCCAAGTCAGCGGCAGAGGAGTACCAGCCCTACTACCCGTCCTTCTTCCCAAACATTTCAGACCCTCTCTAGTCCATTAGCTCTCACGTCTGCACCATCAAGCACGACCTTTCAGCAAGCCACGACGAGCAAGCCAAAAAGAGGTCAAATCATTGGTACCACTTCCACAGATTTTGGTAACCGCCCCAAGAGTCACTCGGTCCGAAACCAAAAGGGTTTTAGTTGCTTCCACCATGGCTTTAAAGAAGTTTGTCTCCATTACCGATAAACTAATTCAGTTTGAAGGCGACACCCACGTCACTTCATTGTCTGAGGTCAGCGTGTTTACGCTCCAAGTCGAGCAGGAATATGAGAAATGCGAGGCACTCCCAGATGGTAAAGACGATAGCTCTGAAGATTTAGCCGTCCAAGCTAAATATGACAAATGCTATCAAGTTTACGAGCGATGCACGGCTCGATTAAACGAGCTTATCCACGAAGCGTCTGCTCTTACTCCTCCGAACCGTCATGGTCTACCTCTGCACCACCAGAACGAGGCTGTCGATTGCCACCCATTGATACAGAAGTCTTTACGGGAGATTACTTAAAATGACCTACGTTCCGTGACTTGTTCACAGCCATCTACATAAGCGATTCGCGAATTTCCCCCGTTGAAAAGCTGTACCATCTCCTAGCGAAAACGAGGGGTGAAGCCAACCTCATTGTAGCAAAATTCCCGTTTACAAATGATCGTTTTGAAACGTCATGGAATGCACCCAAACAGCGTTTCGAAAATAAGCGACTTATCGTGAGCAGCCAAATCCGATACTTCTTGGCCTACCTCAAATTTTCCATACAAGATCATCAGAATGCTCTGCAGGCATCCATTCGCACGGTGGCCTGCCAGTAAACACTACCCCAAGTGTTCGTATTTTTCTATTCCATCAAATTGCCAAAGAACACCCTTTCACTGTGAGAACAATCTCTTGGAGATAAGACTGACATTCCAGAGTGGCAAACGATGAACGGTTTCCTCACCGAGCGGTTTGAAGCGGTTGAAAACACAACTGCAATGGTTATATCGGTTCCACTTCCAGTCACTTGAAGCCAAGGTGGCCACCAAACCAAAATCCTGTGATCTCTGTATGAAGGAGAATCACCCGGTGCTTCGATGTACCCGCTTCCTTCAGATGCCGGTGCCAGAGAGGGTGGCATACATAAAGAAAAAGTGCCTTTGTCTGAATTGTTTCGCAAGAGAGCATCAAGTAAAAGATTGCCCCAGTCAGCACAATTGCTTCACATGCAAGGGGCGTCACAATACGCTCTTGCACAAGGATGCCCGACCGGAGAATAGTCCAACACCTGTCCCAGCGCAGCCCAGCTCTCACAATATTGTCCGGACATACTTTACCTCTGAAGCAAGGTCATCATGACATAAGTTGTAGGTACAGCCTTTTGGCACAAGGGCAACGGGCGTTATTAGACCCGGCTTTGGAAGCCAATTTTATATCCGAAAGAATGTTCCGGCTCATGAAGTTACCATTCTAAACTGTCAGGGTTGAAGTAACAGGCATTAACGGAAAGGTCAATAGAACCTTGAATGTCTGTCACATAAGCATTCGGTCATCGCATGGACCTCCAGTCCAAGAGATAGAGATAGAAGCTTTTGTCCTGTCCCAAGTTGCTGATGATTTGCAGTCATGTACGACGATAGGAATGCCCAATATTCCTCTAGCCGACCCCTCCTTCAAATTAAAGGCGAAGATCGATCTGCTTTTTGGTATTGAGGTCATACCAGCGGTCCATCCAGACCGAAGTGTGCGGAGCTTTAATGGCTCAAGAGACGAGATTCGGTTCGGTCATTTCAGGCCCGTTGCAAGGGGTCCCCGTTAGATCGTGTGCCGCGTTCTCCACGAGAGTCGCTGTTAGCAGAGAAGAAGCACTTGAAACTCTTCTCACAAGGTTTTGGGAGGTGGAGGATCTACCAGTCAAACCGGTAGAAGATTCTGATTCCTATTGCGAGCTCAATTCCCAGAAGACCACAAGAAGAGATGTTTTGGGGAGTTACATGGTCTCACTTCCGTTTCGAGACCCAACCAACATCAACCTCGGTCACTCCACACCAGGGGCATTGGCTCAGTTCCTAAAAAACGAAGGCCGTCTCCTAAACAATATTCCGGCAAATACTGAGTATGACGCCGTCATCCAAAAATATTTGGGCCATATATCAGGTTCCATTTGACGGCAGTAATAACAATTTTTATTTGCCACACCATGCAGTATTCAAGCCCGACAACACCACAACAAAAGTACGGGTAGTCTTTAACGCCTCTAGCAAGTCCACAAACGTAGTAAGTCTCACCGACATACTTTACCCTGGTCCGGTACTTCAGTCCGATCTCACTACCCAGATTCTTAAGTGGCGTTTTTTCCGAGTAGTTTTCAATGCCGACATCACAAAAATGTACCTCCAAATTATGGTCGATCCAATCCATACGCCATTTCAGAGGATCCTGTTCCGAAACAAAGAGGTCAACTTGGTGATTACGAGCTTAATACAGTCACGTTTGGCATTAACTGTGCTCCGTTCTTAGCCATCCGAGTACTTCAGCAACTTGCAAGTGATGTTTAAGCCAAATTTCCTTTGGCTAGCGATATTATCAAGTCCTATATGTATGTCAATGATGTCCTGGCAGGGGCTCACAATGAAGTCAATGAACTTCAAGACGCACTTAGTTCAGCTGGCTTTCCTTTGCGCAAGTGGACATTGAATGTGAAGAGCGTGCTCAGTTGTATTCCAAAGAGTCATTTACTGAATGCTGATTTCCTCGACATCGAAGAGGCCAGCACAGCGAAAACACTGGGAATCCGATGGAAAGCGACTACGGATGAGTTTTATTTTGTCATCTCACCCCAAGATGTCAAGTCAGCTTATACTAAGCGAGAAGTCCTCGGGCAGATCGCCAAGTCGGCTGGCTCTCTTTGTAATTCAAACCAAGGTGTTTATGCAAGAGCTGTGGCTTCAAGAGCTAGGGTGGGATGATCAATTGCCCATCACAGGTGGCAGGATTTTACAAAGAGCTACTCCTTCCTTGACCAGATCCGAATTCCGCGGGGGGTTCTCCATGATCCAAATTCCGACATTCAATTCCATTGTTTAAGCGTCACAGCGGGCTTATGGTGCCGCGATTTACGTGCGCGTTAGCAATGACCAAGGCATATCGTTCTGCCTTCTTGCAGCGAAATCTAGGGCAGCCCCAGTTAAAAGGGTTTTATTGCCCCGCGTTGAGTAATGCGGAGCCACGCTTCTAGCTGAAATGGCAGCTGCAGTTCATCCTCAACTTGCAGTTGATAATGATGAGTCATTTTATTGGTCAGATTCCACCGTCGTACTGTAATAAGCCACCCTGCACATGGACAACGTTTGTCGCAAATAAAATTGTGACACCACTCTCACTAGACACTACCTTGGAGAAGCGGGTAGTGAAGGTTCACGTCGCGATCGCTAAGCCAGCCAACGAGATACTGTCTCGTTTTTCTAATCTGGCACGTGCCTTACGAGTGGTAACATATGTGGTCCGTTTCGGCAGAAAGTGTCGGAATCTTCCAAACGATTACTCCGGGGAGGTGACCTCTAACGAGATCAATCAAGTACTCCAGGCGTTGACCCGAGTCACTCAGCGTGACTTCTTCCCAACGGATAGGAATCTGTCCTGGCAGTTCATCCCTTTCGGGGCACCACACATGGGAGGATTGTGGGAGGCTGGAGTTAAGAGTTTTAAAACTCTGTTCTATAAGACCACCTCCAACCAAAAGTATACCTTTGAACAGTTTTCTACTCTGCTGGCTAAGGTAGAGGCTTGCTTAAACTCGCGGCTTATGTCCGAAGACCCCACCGATACTTTAGCTTTGACCCCAGGCCATTTCCTAGTGGCCGGTCGATTGCTATCCGTGACGGAACCTGAAATCAAGGATCAGGTTCCGTCTATCAATTACCGGTGGCAGCGTCTGAAGGATGTGAGTCAGCATTTCTGCACCCGGTGGAAAGAGTAATATTTAAAGGAGCTACATAAGCGCAATAAGTGGCGATTCCCTTCCAAAAATCTTGAAGTGGGCGATCTGGTGGTACTTACAGAACGACAATCTTCCATTTAATGAATGGCGTCTCGGGCGAATCCACCAAACGTACTCTGGCAGTGACGGCAACGTCCGCGTCGTCGAACTGCTTACCGCTCGCGGTGTTGTGAAGCGTCCAGTCGCAAAGCTGATTTTTCTTCTGGAGGAAGAAACTCATCACGTAAAGCTACAGTAGCGTCCAGCACTTGGTCCTTCCTCCCAATTAAGAAGGGCCGAGCTGCCAGTAGTAATATGTGTATTCGATAGTCCTACATTAATCCGCTTTCTTCGTTATGTGTCCCTGCAGCTTACTGATATCCGTCAATCTACATCCCGTTTTTATGGCTCCGACACCACAGTACAGTTCACAGGCATCGAAGGAGGAGCGCAGATGTTCGCGAGGAACTGAGTCCTTCCGTTGCCGAGTCTGTCGCGGAATCCAACCTCTGAAGCGATGCCGTCGCTTCCTGCGACTGAACGTGGAGAAGATGATGAGGGCAGTGTTTGCCAAGAAGTACTGCGCCAAGTGCCTGGCCCACCAACACTCCGAAGGAAGCTGTTTGAGCGGAAATAGGTGCCGCATCTGTAAGGAGGACCAACACACGCTATTCCATTTCCACGAGGAGCCACGTCGACGCACTCCATGCACCGTCGCACGCCGAGTCACCCCCGAGTCAGCGCCAGTGTCCGATCCTAAACTGACACTGGCCACACTGCTGCAGCACCGCAATCCGCATTTGATGCCAACGGCGATGGTTCGCCTCGAGACGGGAGGGAAAACTTTTGACGTGAAGGCCCTCGTGGACCCTTTTTCGGCGGTATCGTCGATGGCGACGTCGCTGGCCACAGCCTTTAAATTGACAGCCGTCAATATTGGGGCGGAGAAAGTGGTGGCATTAGTGATACGGTCCCCGATCAGTGAAGGATGGCGACTGAAGGCGATCCTAAAGGTTGTCGATGGCTTGTGCTGGCGAACTCCAAGCTCTCCGGTGGATCCGCAAATTGCAACGAAGTTCGATGGCATCGTCCTGGCGGATGACACGTTCTACCGATCGTCGTCGGTGTCTTTGGTCCTGGGCGCGGATGGATGATGAGGAGGGTCATGTTAGAGGGGACTCTACCCGGGTTTGGCGCGCGCCCAATTGTGATGCGCACAGTCTTCGGCTGTACCAGCGTGCCATTAGACTGCCTTGGTCTTGCACTCCTGCAATAGGGGGAGCATGTTTATGCCCAACGGGCAACACAAGGGTTAAAGGAAGCGGGTGCTTTCACCTCGCGCCGCTCTCCCGATGATGCCCATCGCTCTCTTCACTCCAACCGGGGCTTGGTTCCCCGCTCTTAGTTAAGCTAGCTTTAGTTGAAAATTTATCAGTGAATAAAACATACACGAGAAAAGGAATTGCTGCGTTACACCCCCATTTTTACTTGCGAAGGAATTTATAAGGAAGATTCATTTAGCTGCCCCTCTACTAAGGAGATTCAACCCCCCTACATAAACCATAAGCCCCCCTTCTGTTTCTAAAATTGGCTTCCGAAGACGGGTCTAATAACGCCCGTAAAGGATAAGTAGTGCCCTTGTGCCAAAAGGCTGTACCTACAACTTATCTCGTGATGACCTTGCTTCAGAGGTAAAGTATGTCCGGACAATATTGTGAGAACTGGGCTGCGCTGGGACAGGCGTTGGACTATTCTCCGGTCGGGCATCCTTGTGCAAGAGCGTATTGTGACGCCCCTTGCATGTGAAGCAATTATGCTGACTGGGGCAATCTTTTACTTGATGCCCTCTTGCAAAACAATTCAGACAAAGGCACTTTTTCTTTATGTTTGCCACCCTCTCTGGCACCGGCATCTGAAGGAAGCGGGTACATCGACGCACCGGGTGATTCTCCTTCATACAGAGATCACAGGATTTTGGTTTGGTGGCCACCTTGGCGTCAAGTGACTGGAAGTGGATTTGTATAAACGTGGTCATACAACGCTCAGTACGAACAAGTGGCCCATATGACACCAGGCCCGGTCCTGTTACGAATGACCCTAAGTAAAGTTAATGTTACAACCTCTACCCACTCCGACCTAAGGGCATAGGCGTATTACTTATATAAACGTAAATTAAACTAAAGCAATAGAAAATATTAAATATAATAAGATAATAGGTTACATATAAAAAGAAAACAGGATAGGTTAAAATAAACATGATTATAACTAAGCGACTATTACATAAGCGGAAGCGATGTTTCGGAACCGATAACGTGCCAAAGTCTGTTGTAGTCACTACATAGTATACGAAAAGGTTCATGCAGAGAATAGTTAGTTGTGCAAGTGGGAAGTGTAAGCGGACTAAAGAAGTAAAAAGTATTTTGGTAATATATGGATCCTTGAACTCCTTCGACCAGCGCTTTATAAAGCCAAGAACACTCTTAGCGCTACTAACAGTAGACGATATATGCTGATTAAAACTAAGTTTGTGGTCGATTAAGATCCCCAAATCTTTTACAACCAAGGAAGTATTATTAATTTTTTCTAACGGGAAATTATTTAAAAAGTAACTCGTTAATTTGGGAGAACCTCTATAAAAAGATATAACTTTGCACTTAGAACAGTTTACAGATAACAAGTTAGTCCTACACCACCCCTGAAAAGCATTCAGGTCAGCTTGCAAGGTATGACATGAGAGAGAGTCTACGATGCGATTAGCGATCTTTACATCATCGGCATACAAAAGAACTCTGGAATTTAAAAGAACGGTGGGGAGATCATAAATAAAAATGGTGAATAGTAATGGGCCAAGGTGACTGTCCTGTGGGACTCCCGATTCAACACAAATGCTCTTAAAAAGAGAGGACCTAAAAAGAACCCTCTGCCTCCTATTGCTTAGATATTGTGAAATCCAAGCAAGCAGAGCATCTGGAAAGCCAACTAAATTCAGCTTATGTAATAGTAAGGCATGGTTTACCGAATAGAAAGCCTTACTGAAATCCGTTTATATAACATTAGTTTGCTTTTGTTTCTTAAAACCTTGGATTACAAAAGATGTAAGCTGTAAAAGGTTATTTGTGTAAGACCTATTTTTGAAAACCCATGCTGGTATGGCGAAAAAATAGATTTTTATAAATGCTGTATTTGAGACGTCATAATTTTCTCAAACAGTTTAGGCGTCGCTGACAATTTAGAAATTCCTCTGTAATTAGTCGGATTTATTTCCACATTTTTGAAGAGGTAAAATAAACGAATCCTTCCATATAGTTGGAAACTCGGACAGTGTAACGGACAACTCAAAAAGCTTAAGTAAAGGCGAGCACAATGACTCCGCACAGAACCTCAGGACACAAGCGGGAATACCGTCTGGGCCCGGTGAGTATACCGGCATAATCGTCATGAGTTCCTTAGCTACCGAAATTTCCGTTATAATATGATTAAGAATGCAGTTGGATTTCGTTATAGGATGTGGATATATCTGACTAGAGTTGTACTTAGTGGATATATACGTTGACGAGAAGAAGAAACTGTCATGTACATTGGCAAATACTATTCAGCCCGGATTTAAGGTGTTTCCACTTATGAAACCAAAAATAAACTGTCGCAAACAAGAAGAATATTTAGCACTTTATATTATACTATTTGAATTAACTAACCCGCAACTAGGACCAATTTTTCATCAACTTAAATATCATTTACCTGCCTTGTCTGTTTTCCCAAACCAGGTATATTTTTAAACAGGTAGTAGTTACAAAACAGCATTACGCAATAACGATTTAAGTTATTATTAAAATTTGTTAAACATGATATTAATAAAGAATATACTTTTCAAATAAAACAAAAATACAAGATCGACTGTTGAAATCGCTTAAAATACAGTTTCAAAGTTGCGATTTTTTTTTTACAAATTATCATTTATTCCCATTTACTAAAAAACTGAGCTAGGCAGAGCAGTCTCGCAATGTTTTCAGCTTTATACTCATGCAGTGTTGCCGTGTTGAGAGTCACTATGAACGAGCTTAGTGCTAGCTGTATCTATCCGGCCTAACTTGCCAAACCTTTTCGGCACCAGCTGGCTGGCGAATGCTTGTCTTGGCTGCTGGTAACCGGCTTCATTTCACTGCAGGTCAGATTACCTCTCCTTTGCACCATTGCAAGTTCAGTATATTGCACATACTTATAAAAATATGTATATGCTTTGCTCTCTGTTCTGCTCTCTCTCCTACTACTAGAATGTTCGCCCACTACGTGTTTGTTTCTTTTCTTCTGTAACTTTAGATTCTGCTCTCTCAGTCATTTCCCGCATGTATATATGCATATGCATATGGCATATATTCGGGCGAGCCACGAATGCACAGAGCTACTAAGCAACCACTTTACGCCTAAGTCTGTTAAGAATCGCGATAGCGACCCTTCATCAGCACGGAGCGGTATTCCGCACAAATTCATGCGTTTATCGATTCGCGACCCGACTCTACATTCCTTATAAAACGGCACTTCCACTTAATCTATCGACCCTTCTATTCGATCAACGCCACAGCGATTCAGGCAACGCTGACAAAGCGTGCTTGCTGCCCTTGTCACCTCACAATGAGGGCAGGTCGTATTGCTCAGTCCAATGCCAGCGTCTCCCTTAAACGTCCACGGGCAGATCGCCAAGTCGGCTGGCTCCCTTTGTAATTCAAACCAAGGTGTTTATGCAAGAGCTGTGGCTTCAAGAGCTAGGGTGGGATGATCAATTGCCCATCACAGGTGGCAGGATTTTACAAAGAGCTACTCCTTCCTTGACCAGATCCGAATTCCGCGGGGGGTTCTCCATGATCCAAATTCCGACATTCAATTCCATTGTTTAAGCGTCACAGCGGGCTTATGGTGCCGCGATTTACGTGCGCGTTAGCAATGACCAAGGCATATCGTTCTGCCTTCTTGCAGCGAAATCTAGGGCAGCCCCAGTTAAAAGGGTTTTATTGCCCCGCGTTGAGTAATGCGGAGCCACGCTTCTAGCTGAAATGGCAGCTGCAGTTCATCCTCAACTTGCAGTTGATAATGATGAGTCATTTTATTGGTCAGATTCCACCGTCGTACTGTAATAAGCCACCCTGCACATGGACAACGTTTGTCGCAAATAAAATTGTGACACCACTCTCACTAGACACTACCTTGGAGAAGCGGGTAGTGAAGGTTCACGTCGCGATCGCTAAGCCAGCCAACGAGATACTGTCTCGTTTTTCTAATCTGGCACGTGCCTTACGAGTGGTAACATATGTGGTCCGTTTCGGCAGAAAGTGTCGGAATCTTCCAAACGATTACTCCGGGGAGGTGACCTCTAACGAGATCAATCAAGTACTCCAGGCGTTGACCCGAGTCACTCAGCGTGACTTCTTCCCAACGGATAGGAATCTGTCCTGGCAGTTCATCCCTTTCGGGGCACCACACATGGGAGGATTGTGGGAGGCTGGAGTTAAGAGTTTTAAAACTCTGTTCTATAAGACCACCTCCAACCAAAAGTATACCTTTGAACAGTTTTCTACTCTGCTGGCTAAGGTAGAGGCTTGCTTAAACTCGCGGCTTATGTCCGAAGACCCCACCGATACTTTAGCTTTGACCCCAGGCCATTTCCTAGTGGCCGGTCGATTGCTATCCGTGACGGAACCTGAAATCAAGGATCAGGTTCCGTCTATCAATTACCGGTGGCAGCGTCTGAAGGATGTGAGTCAGCATTTCTGCACCCGGTGGAAAGAGTAATATTTAAAGGAGCTACATAAGCGCAATAAGTGGCGATTCCCTTCCAAAAATCTTGAAGTGGGCGATCTGGTGGTACTTACAGGACGACAATCTTCCATTTAATGAATGGCGTCTCGGGCGAATCCACCAAACGTACTCTGGCAGTGACGGCAACGTCCGCGTACTGCTTCGAACTGCTTACCGCTCGCGGTGTTGTGAAGCGTCCAGTCGCAAAGCTGATTTTTCTTCTGGAGGAAGAAACTCATCACGTAAAGCTACAGTAGCGTCCAGCACTTGGTCCTTCCTCCCAATTAAGAAGGGCCGAGCTGCCAGTAGTAATATGTGTATTCGATAGTCCTACATTAATCCGCTTTCTTCGTTATGTGTCCCTGCAGCTTCCTGATATCCGTCAATCTACATCCCGTTTTTATGGCTCCGACACCACAGTACAGTTCACAGGCATCGAAGGAGGAGCGCAGATGTTCGCGAGGAACTGAGTCCTTCCGTTGCCGAGTCTGTCGCGGAATCCAACCTCTGAAGCGATGCCGTCGCTTCCTGCGACTGAACGTGGAGAAGATGATGAGGGCAGTGTTTGCCAAGAAGTACTGCGCCAAGTGCCTGGCCCACCAACACTCCGAAGGAAGCTGTTTGAGCGGAAATAGGTGCCGCATCTGTAAGGAGGACCAACACACGCTATTCCATTTCCACGAGGAGCCACGTCGACGCACTCCATGCACCGTCGCACGCCGAGTCACCCCCGAGTCAGCGCCAGTGTCCGATCCTAAACTGACACTGGCCACACTGCTGCAGCACCGCAATCCGCATTTGATGCCAACGGCGATGGTACGCCTCGAGACGGGAGGGAAAACTTTCGACGTGAAGGCCCTCGTGGACCCTTTTCGGCGGTATCGTCGATGGCGACGTCGCTGGCCACAGCCTTTAAATTGACAGCCGTCAATATTGGGGCGGAGAAAGTGGTGGCATTAGTGATACGGTCCCCGATCAGTGAAGGATGGCGACTGAAGGCGATCCTAAAGGTTGTCGATGGCTTGTGCTGGCGAACTCCAAGCTCTCCGGTGGATCCGCAAATTGCAACGAAGTTCGATGGCATCGTCCTGGCGGATGACACGTTCTACCGATCGTCGTCGGTGTCTTTGGTCCTGGGCGCGGATGGATGATGAGGAGGTCATGTTAGAGGGGACTCTACCCGGGGTTGGCGCGCGGCCAATTGTGATGCGCACAGTCTTCGGCTGGACCAGCGTGCCATTAGACTGCCTTGGTCTTGCACTCCTGCAATAGGGGGAGCATGTTTATGCCCAACGGGCAACACAAGGGTTAAGGGAAGCGGGTGCTTTCACCTCGCGCCGCTCTCCCGATGATGCCCATCGCTCTCTTCACTCCAACCGGGGCTTGGTTCCCCGCTCTTAGTTAAGCTAGCTTTAGTTGAAAATTTATCAGTGAATAAAACATACACGAGAAAAGGAATTGCTGCGTTACACCCCCATTTTTACTTGCGAAGGAATTTATAAGGAAGATTCATTTAGCTGCCCCTCTACTAAGGAGATTCAACCCCCCTACATAAACCATAAGCCCCCCTTCTGTTTCTAAAATTGGCTTCCGAAGACGGGTCTAATAACGCCCGTAAAGGATAAGTAGTGCCCTTGTGCCAAAAGGCTGTACCTACAACTTATCTCGTGATGACCTTGCTTCAGAGGTAAAGTATGTCCGGACAATATTGTGAGAACTGGGCTGCGCTGGGACAGGCGTTGGACTATTCTCCGGTCGGGCATCCTTGTGCAAGAGCGTATTGTGACGCCCCTTGCATGTGAAGCAATTATGCTGACTGGGGCAATCTTTTACTTGATGCCCTCTTGCAAAACAATTCAGACAAAGGCACTTTTTCTTTATGTTTGCCACCCTCTCTGGCACCGGCATCTGAAGGAAGCGGGTACATCGACGCACCGGGTGATTCTCCTTCATACAGAGATCACAGGATTTTGGTTTGGTGGCCACCTTGGCGTCAAGTGACTGGAAGTGGATTTGTATAAACGTGGTCATACAGCGCTCAGTACGAACAAGTGGCCCATATGACACCAGGCCCGGTCCTGTTACGAATGACCCTAAGTAAAGTTAATGTTACAACCTCTACCCACTCCGACCTAAGGGCATAGGCGTATTACTTATATAAACGTAAATTAAACTAAAGCAATAGAAAATATTAAATATAATAAGATAATAGGTTACATATAAAAAGAAAACAGGATAGGTTAAAATAAACATGATTATAACTAAGCGACTATTACATAAGCGGAAGCGATGTTTCGGAACCGATAACGTGCCAAAGTCTGTTGTAGTCACTACATAGTATACGAAAAGGTTCATGCAGAGAATAGTTAGTTGTGCAAGTGGGAAGTGTAAGCGGACTAAAGAAGTAAAAAGTATTTTGGTAATATATGGATCCTTGAACTCCTTCGACCAGCGCTTTATAAAGCCAAGAACACTCTTAGCGCTACTAACAGTAGACGATATATGCTGATTAAAACTAAGTTTGTGGTCGATTAAGATCCCCAAATCTTTTACAACCAAGGAAGTATTATTAATTTTTTCTAACGGGAAATTATTTAAAAAGTAACTCGTTAATTTGGGAGAACCTCTATAAAAAGATATAACTTTGCACTTAGAACAGTTTAGAGATAACAAGTTAGTCCTACACCACCCCTGAAAAACATTCAGGTCAGCTTGCAAGGTATGACATGAGAGAGAGTCTACGATGCGATTAGCGATCTTTACATCATCGGCATACATAAGAACTCTGGAATTTAAAAGAACGGTGGGGAGATCATAAATAAAAATGGTGAATAGTAATGGGCCAAGGTGACTGTCCTGTGGGACTCCCGATTCAACACAAATGCTCTTAAAAAGAGAGGACCTAAAAAGAACCCTCTGCCTCCAATTGCTTAGATATTGTGAAATCCAAGCAAGCAGAGCATCTGGAAAGCCAACTAAATTCAGCTTATGTAATAGTAAGGCATGGTTTACCGAATAGAAAGCCTTACTGAAATCCGTTTATATAACATTAGTTTGCTTTTGTTTCTTAAAACCTTGGATTACAAAAGATGTAAGCTGTAAAAGGTTATTTGTGTAAGACCTATTTTTGAAAACCCATGCTGGTATGGCGAAAAAATAGATTTTTATAAATGCTGTATTTGAGACGTCATAATTTTCTCAAACAGATTAGGCATCGCTGACAATTTAGAAATTCCTCTGTAATTAGTCGGATTTATTTCCACATTTTTGAAGAGGTAAAATAAACGAATCCTTCCATATAGTTGGAAACTCGGACAGTGTAACGGACAACTCAAAAAGCTTAAGTAAAGGCGAGCACAATGACTCCGCACAGAACCTCAGGACACAAGCGGGAATACCGTCTGGGCCCGGTGAGTATACCGGCATAATCGTCATGAGTTCCTTAGCTACCGAAATTTCCGTTATAATATGATTAAGAATGCAGTTGGATTTCGTTATAGGATGTGGATATATCTGACTAGAGTTGTACTTAGTGGATATATACGTTGACGAGAAGAAGAAACTGTCATGTACATTGGCAAATACTATTCAGCCCGGATTTAAGGTGTTTCCACTTATGAAACCAAAAATAAACTGTCGCAAACAAGAAGAATATTTAGCACTTTATATTATACTATTTGAATTAACTAACCCGCAACTAGGACCAATTTTTCATCAACTTAAATATCATTTACCTGCCTTGTCTGTTTTCCCAAACCAGGTATATTTAAACAGGTAGTAGTTACAAAACAGCATTACGCAATAACGATTTAAGTTATTATTAAAATTTGTTAAACATGATATTAATAAAGAATATACTTTTCAGATAAAACAAAAATACAAGATCGACTGTTGAAATCGCTTAAAATACAGTTTCAAAGTTGCGATTTTTTTTTACAAATTATCATTTATTCCCATTTACTAAAAAACTGAGCTAGGCAGAGCAGTCTCGCAATGATTTCAGCTTTATACTCATGCAGTGTTGCCGTGTTGAGAGTCACTATGAACGAGCTTAGTGCTAGCTGTATCTATCCGGCCTAAGTTGCCAAACCTTTTCGGCACCAGCTGGCTGGCGAATGCTTGTCTTGGCTGCTGGTAACCGGCTTCATTTCACTGCAGGTCAGATTACCTCTCCTTTGCACCATTGCAAGTTCAGTATATTGCACATACTTATAAAAATATGTATATGCTTTGCTCTCTGTTCTGCTCTCTCTCCTACTACTAGAATGTTCGCCCACTACGTGTTTGTTTCTTTTCTTCTGTAACTTTAGATTCTGCTCTCTCAGTCATTTCCCGCATGTATATATGCATATGCATATGGCATATATTCGGGCGAGCCACGAATGCACAGAGCTACTAAGCAACCACTTTACGCCTAAGTCTGTTAAGAATCGCGATAGCGACCCTTCATCAGCACGGAGCGGTATTCCGCACAAATTCATGCGTTTATCGATTCGCGACCCGACTCTACATTCCTTACAAAACGGGACTTCCACTTAATCTATCGACCCTTCTATTCGATCAACGCCACAGCGATTCAGGCAACGCTGACAAAGCGTGCTTGCTGCCCTTGTCACCTCACAATGAGGGCAGGTCGTATTGCTCAGTCCAATGCCAGCGTCTCCCTTAAACGACACGACGCCGTCGCATAACTGTTCCACATATTCTAACCCCGCACTTCGGGTTTTTACATAAATATGTAGATGATGTCCTAGGCGACGCGCTCACTGACAAGTAGCTCATATAGGATCGCTTCTTCTTCTCCGTCATAGATTTACAACTTAAGGAAGTCTTGTCCCAGCGAAGCTCTTCCATCCTGCTGGTTGGTTGGCATCTTTCGTGATTAGGGCAAATATCTTAATGCAGCAGACTTAGCTATCCGAGATCGGTTGAAATGATGCACTGTCGGATGCTCTGGCGCGTTAGTGGTGCGATTTCCATCAGCATTACCCAGGTCTTAGCTAACCTCGCATCGCCCGATGGCTAAATACCTGCGACGCATTCAAATGGGCTCTTCATGGGTTTAGTGACGTGTCCCAGAGGGCTAGTGGAGACGCCTTTTACGTAAAGCAATAGCTCCAGCCAAAACCGTCTCGCTGCTGCGACTGGAGTTAAGCGGAGCGGTTTTGATGGCCGACTAATAGGGAACAGTCATTCCTGAGCTTCAAGCGGCCAGCGGCGATCCGAAGACAGCCCAGCGGACCTCTTAAGCAGTGGTG
Organism: Drosophila willistoni; assembly: GCF_018902025.1. Lineage (NCBI taxonomy): Eukaryota > Metazoa > Arthropoda > Insecta > Diptera > Drosophilidae > Drosophila > Drosophila willistoni. Next base: position 12,126,439 of record NW_025814047.1, read on the forward strand.
TCTCCGCTGCGGAACTGTCGGATAGTAGCCTGTGGTGGCGTGAGCACAACTGGCCTTGGCAGTCGCCGGAGTTGTATACTGCCCCTATAATTGATGCTGATGCTTCAGAAACCCAAAAGCAGCCAGTCCAGTTTCACATGGTTTCGGCCACTCCGAGCGAAGATGTCCTCGCAATTCCTGCAATTCGCCACGCTTAAGCTTCAACGCCTGCCACGGTTCAACTCGACTTGAACAAATTGCACACTGCTGAGCATGCTGCTCGCACTGTTCTCCGTTTTCGGTAATTCCAGCAATTCGCCAGGACCAAGCTTCGACCATCGTATGACATGTGAACTAGCTCATAGTGCGCGTGTGGCCGATGTTGCAAAGCTACGTTGCTCCCTCAGCACAGTAATGGCATTGCTTTTATTTTTTATTTATATTCATTTATTTAAAAACAGCGACGTTTCTCGTATCAGCTCAAGCACTCGTCAGCTATCAACGAAAGGCTTGCACTCGAAGAGGACGTGTTGAGCATCCTCCACGATGTCTCCGATGCAGTTTTGCGAGTTATTGTGTCAAATCGATGAAAGCTTTGGCATCCATGGCAACTAAGCACTTGGAACAGGTAAAAATGTACTGTTTCGTGATTCCTCTCCGTCCAACTGTTAACGCTCGAAATTATCCTGCGGGTCGTTTTCCCATCTCGCCTACAACAAAGACATACTTGCGCATCTCGCTTTTACATGTGCCAGAGATCAAGTGCAAAGAATGAATACTTAAAACTAAAGTACAAAAATGTCTTAGAGTAATATTTATAGGCTAAACTTGTGAGCCCTTTAGTGGCGTGATCGATATTGGTGTGATTTGATTGTTTCGAATTTCAATGCTTAAATAGCGTTCTCACGCTTTTGACTTTTAGGGGGACAATTGTTATTGCAAGTGTCCAATTGTTTATTATAAAAAATGGATGTTTACTTTAAATGGCATGTTTACTTGTTTTTATTTTGATTTTAGGGGGCGAAAAGTTTATAAGGTTTTGTGTATTGAAGTTGGATATATGACTTCCCCATCCTACAAAAAATAGCCTGTCCTCAGGCGGATACATTGGGATATAGCGAGGGGTTTTTGTCAGCTGTAAATATTGGAGTATCAATTTTGTTTATAATATTTCGATTATTTCTGTGGGACCACGATTGTTATTTGATCGAAAATGATTAATCATTAATTCTTGTAGCATTGCCTTAAACTTATAGATTAAGTATGTAATCAAACCTATTATAGTAAGTTTAAAAGTGGTTAATGTAATAGTTTGAAATGCAATATAATATTTCGTATGTTCGATAATTATGTCTTTTGTTTGGATAAAGGAAATAGGTGATATTGTTTGTTACATAAATGCTTTGGCTATAGTCAAGCAATGAATTTATTATTGATATTTCGTTTAGTTGTAAGGCACAATCGTACATTTTTATTATATTACAGCCTTCTATTATTAATTCGTTGTTTACGCAATTTTGATTAAGTTTAGTTTTTGGTCCATGTTCCATGTTACAATTATGTTTGGTTCAATGTAATTAGTTTGAAAATTCTTATATGTCTTTGTATATTTACAAGTGGTTGGGATTTGATTTAAAATACATATTATAAATTCATTAGTTTCTATTCGTTTTGTATTTTTATTGAACAAAGTATTGTTGTCAAAATAGTATTTATCATATAAATTTTCTGTCAAAATATTTTTATTTTCATCTGGATAAGGAAGTATCTCAAAGATAGAGGTTTTTATTATTTCTTGAGGAATGTTTGAAATGATAAATATCTCGTTTGAATTTGGTTTAAGCCAGGTGAATGTTTTTGTATTCAATAGTTTTTCCGAATTAACATGACTTAAGTGATTATGTTTTAAAAGTTTCGGGTTGAAAATTCCTAGTCTAGTGAGCTGCATGCCCATTTCTATGTCTTCAATGTATTCTCAATTTCTCAATTTCTGCAAAGGCACAGTATACGCACCCTACCTCAACAACGTCACTAATGAAGAAATAGTACAGGAACTTAAGGCTCAAGGAGTTGTAGATGTATATAAATATTCTAAACAAATAGATGGCAAACTAACCCCAACAGGCTTTATTCAGCTGACTTTCAATTTATACACCCTATCACAAAAAATACAAATATCATGGAACACTGCACGGGTAAAGGAATATATTCCAAGTCCCATGCGATGCAAAAAATGCCAAGTTATTGGACACACAGCCAAAAGGTGCAACGGAAAAACAATTTGAGATCCATGTGGTCTTCCTATACACCAACCCACAAACTGCACTCGTACTTACTGTGTAAATTGCACCGTAGAGCACGCTGCTAGCAACCGCGACTGCCCAAAATATAAAGAAGCACAAGCAATAATAAAAATAAAAACAATTGATAGATGCTCAATGTACGAAGCCAAAACTAAATTCTACAAACAGCTCTCGCAAACACCAACCACTAACAAACAAACATATGCAGAAGCAACCGCTACACAAGCAGCACCACACATCTCATTAAAAGAAAACAACTCTAAAGAAAAAACAAGAATCTATAATACATCGACCCAACCACCCGTCACTAACATTGACTACGCAAAACCAAAGCTTAATAATAGCACAAGCAAAACGACAAAGCAATCACCGAAAATATCAAAACATACCACACCCGAAGACATGAATACGACAAGCGACTCTGAACTAGAGACCGACGTAAAGCACATTAGAAAAATAGACAACCCACGCCAACAAAACAATTCAACGCTCTCTGATACGGACAGCATCAGAGAAGATGTTGAGTTAAAATAAACACAAACCTCCACTTAGCGTCTCTCCGCTCCCGGCGATAATCGTCAATGATTAAGTGCATTGAAGATCAAATCGCATAAGCGAGGGTAGGGACTGCAGAAAAGGGGAGAAATATTTGATTTTAAAGCCAAGCCAAAACCAATATAAGTTAAAAGTTCCTTATTTTTCATCAATATGACTCTCAAAACTATTCAATGGAATATTAATGGCTATAAAGACAAATTCCATAACCTTTCTCTCTTAATAAAAAACTTCAAACCACACATAATAGCTCTACAGGAAACCCATCTAACCAATTCTGACTCTAATATTCAAACTCCCAAACAATATTCGATATACCACAAAAACGACATTGATATTCTAACCCCAAAAGCAAACAGAGGAGTAGCGGTTTTAATATCTAAAGCTATTGAACATAAAATAGTTAATTGCCATTCAAACATTTTAGCCATAGCTGCAGAAATACAAGCAAAAATCCCATTTATCATAATAAATATATATCTCTCACCCACCGACAAATTTACTGAGCAGGATCTTCATGACCTAATAAGCAACTTTAATAAACCAGTGATGTTAGTAGGTGACTTTAACGCCTGGCATCCAACATGGGGATCACCCTCAAGTAACCAAAGAGGAAACGTTGTTGCACGTTTCATTCAAAACAGCAATCTTATTCTCCTTAATAATGGAGACCACACTCATTACTCTACACATAACACCTTTACACATGTCGACTTAGCCTTATGCTCTCCACCCTTAAACCTTAACTCATCTTGGTCTACATGCGATGATCTCTATTGCAGCGACCACTACCCCATACGCATTCAACTTTTTCCGACAACAAACATGCACAAAGTATACAAAACGCACAGATATAAACTTCACTCAGCAAACTGGGAATTATTTCAGGAAGATTTAAATCAAGGTGACCAGGCATTGACTATAACAAATAACACAAATCATTCAGCGGCGAAGCTACTTAAAATTGTCAAATCATCTGCTAACAAATCCATCCCCACCTCCAATCCCAATATAAACAAAAACAATAGCATTTATTGGTGGACCCCAGAACTAGAGGAACTAAAAAGAGAAAAGGTTAAAAGTCTTAACATGCTTAGGAAACATTTGAGCACCGAAAATATGTTAAGATATAAAAAGCAAACGCTAAGTTTAAATATGTAGCAAAAAATGCACAAAGAAACTCATTTATTAAATTTACACAGGATATTAACCCTAGCTCAACAACAAAATCACTATGGGACAAAGTTCATTTCATTACGGGCATCAGGAGAAACACTTACATACATACCATTGAAACAGAGATGGGTAACACATGCGACTCAGAAACAATAGCCAATGCATTTTGCAAATCCTGGTCCGACTACTCACAAGACTCCAACTTCTCTAATTCATTCAAGCAAAATAAAAATAACTACATAGCCCAAACACCAATCCTGTACAGTCCCAAAAATAGAGCTAAAATCATCGAAAGTCCCATAACAAATACAGAACTCCAATCTTGTCTGAACACATTAAAAGGATCCACTCCTGGGTTTGATAATATTAACTATCAAATAAAAATTTCCGTCATCTGCAACTATCAAACTACTACAACTATTTAACATAAAACTAGACACTAGCATCATCCCCCAGCAATGGAAAATAGCAACAATAATACCAATCAACAAACCCAATAAATCCAAACACCTACTAAATGGTTATCGCCCTATATCTTTGCTGTCCTGTTTCTCCAAAATCATGGGAAAAATAATTTCAAAACGCATCATGTGGATGCTTAACCAAGAAAACCTTTTATCCCCCAACCAATACGCTTACAAACAAAACAAATCTACCATAGATCCTCTACTAGTAATAGACAATTACATTTGTAATACTCTATCCACAAGAAATCACATATCTGTTCTTTCGATCGATATGGAAAAAGCTTTTGACAGAGTGGGTGCACACTGCATCTTAAAACAATTACATGAATGGAAACTCGGCCCAAAAATAATTAACTTTGTACGCAGCTATCTCAAAAACCGAAAAATACGAGTCAAAGTTAATAATACTCTCTCAAAAATAATGAATCTAAAAAATGGGATCCCACAAGGTTCTCCGTTGTCAGTCACACTTTTTCTAATTGCTTTTAATAAATTAAACCAGCTTATAAACGAAAACAAATTTTTCACTCATACTATGTACGCGGATGATCTTTGCCTCTTTTTTAAGCCTAAAGCCGGTTACAATACTGAAATAAACAACCTTTTTTCTAAAATAAAAAAATGGTGCGATGGTACTGGCACCAAAATATCAGCTGAAAAATCCACCCACCTACACATATGCAAAAAACATAAATGCACAAACATAAAAATTACAATTAATAATGTTAACATACCAAAAACCAACCATCTCAAAATTTTAGGTCTGACATTTGACAATAAGTATAGTTGGAATGAACATGTAAAAACTTTAATTAATGCCTTAAATAATAGACTAAACATAATTAAATGCTTAAGTAATTATAAGCTTTGAAGTAATACCTCATCCCTTATAAATATTTTAAAATCCATTATCCTTGCTAAGATTGACTATGGCTTCTCCATTTATGGCAAAACCACCAAAACGAATTTAAAAATGTTAGCCACTCCATATCACTCCTCTATCCGACTCGCACTGGGCGCCTTTCGCACTACTGCCATTAACAATATGCTTGCAGAAAGTGGGCTCCCGGACCTTATGTCTAGGTTTCAGTTGAGCATTATCAGACTCATAAAAAACATTATAAATACTAAAGGATCTTCACTAAATGACACACTCAACAAACAACTTAAAAGAAAGAAGCCAACCAAGAACCCTTCAAGCCTGGAAATGATAATCAACAAAGCTGCAGAACTAAATATAATCTGCTCACCAAATAAAAAATACAAAGAAAAACTCCCACCGTGGACAATAAACAGCAACTCTATTTTGTTAGACCTAGCGAAACACAAAAAGGACAAAACACCAAATGAAATATACAATAAAAGCTACGACAAAATCAGAGACGAACACACTTTTTGGAACTTTCTCTTCACTGATGCATCAAAATTAAATAACACTACAGCATTCTGCGTTGTAGCCGAGGATAACAAAATACTAACAAACGGCAGTTACACCCGAACACACATCAATTTTTACTGCAGAAGCAGAAGCAATTCTCAGTGCAACGGAACTTGCAGTTAACACGAAGAAAGCAAAATTCGTAATATGCACTGACTCACTCTCTACCCTCTTGGCCGTCAGTAGTCCAAACAACATAGCCGACATACCGACAATAACTAAAATCAGGGATAAGCTCAGCTCAAACCCTAAAAAGTTAAAGCTCCTCTGGACACCTGGACATGTGGGCATAAAAAGAAACGTACAAGCGGACACAGCAGCAAAATTAGCCACAATATCCCCGTTACATCTGCATAACACCAATAACAAAAAGGACATTAACAAATTAGTTAAATTAAACTCCAAAGCAGCGCTGAAAACAATTTGGGACGAGTACACACATTTCTACAAAAACATAAACCCAAAAAGAGAACCAACGCTTTTACCAATTAAAATAGAAAGAAAACTTGCAATAACATATACACGATTCCGGCTTGGGCATACAAAACTCACACACGAACATATTTTACACAAAACACCTCCGCCCAATTGCCCATACTGCACCGGAAATAGGCTAACAGTTCAGCACTTCACAAGTCAATGTCAGCACATAATCAATCTTTGCAATTCCCTCAATTATCCTACTCCTAACACCCTAATATCAGATGTTAACCACTGTAATATAGTAAACTTTATAAAATTAACAAATAAGCTCAATATAAGAGAATGAACAAACCATAAGCCTGAAGGCCTTTGTTGCTCTGGTTTTCTCACACTTATTAGTAATCTAGAATTAATTCTTTTTTTACAATTATATAAATAAATAAAATAAATAAACATCTGAAAGCTAAATATTTCACCTATTTAGTGTATTGATACTCGTTAGTTCTGTTCCGCTAAAGTTCAAAAAACGACAATATTTAGAGTATTTTTTTATACTCGTCTAGTTCAATAACGATTTAAGTAATTATTACAATTTGTTAAACATGATATTAATAAAGAATATACTTTTCAGATAAAACAAAAATGCAAGATCGACTGTTGAAATCGCTCAATATACAGTTTTAAAGTTGCGATTTTTTTTGTACAAATTATCATTTATTCCCATTTACTAAAAATCTGAGCTAAGCAGCAGTCTCGCAATGTTTTCAGCTTTATACTCATGCAGTGTTGCCGTGTTGAGAGTCACTATGAACGAGCACAGTGCTAGCTGTATCTATCCGGCCTAAGTTGCCAAACCTTTTCGGCACCAGCTGGCTGGCGAATGCTTGTATTGGCTGCTGGTGACCAGCTTCAGCAATTCACTGTAGGTTAGCTTACCTCGTCTTTGCACCTTTGCAAGTTCAGTATATTGCACATACTTATAAAAATATGTATATGCTTTGCTCTCTGTTCTGCTCTCTCTCCTACTACTAGAATGTTCGCCCACTACGTGTTTGTTTCTTTTCTTCTGTAACTTTAGATTCTGCTCTCTCAGTGCCATTTCCCGCATGTATATATGCATATGCATATGGCAACTATATAAGAAAGGCGCATAAGGCTTAGCGAAGGTACAGACGCGGCAAATCCTAGGCTACTAGTAAATCCACACATAGGTGGCTGATCGAATTCCACTTTTTATCTTTGCGCTCGCCTTCTGTATTTATTTATTTATTTTTTTACGTCAACTAACACAGCAGTCGACGAAAAAGCTTAAGCTAAAATACAGATAACAAATTAATTGAAGAAGGTAGCTTAGCTTAAGAAACAACCAAACATCTTCGACCCGGTGGTGGTGTTTTATTTGCACAAGGTGCCAGCTATGCCCCGATTCACAGTCACTGTGGTCAGGGATGATTTGCAAGCAATCCAAGTCCAAAACGTATTTAGCGGGTTCGTTGTAGATCATTGAATAGTATAGCGCGAAGAGAAGTGACAGAAAGATGAAGGGAAATTAGGTGAGAAAGGTTGTTAAAAGATTGGCAAAGAACACGAAAAGGTTCGTGAAGAGAGTAGTTAGTCCGACATCTACTAAGGTGAATAGGAATAAAATTTCTGGTCCGACGTGAGGGAACACAAAAATATAGCGTATCTAGTAAATTAGTAGAAATGACTTCGCCGTTGACTAGTTTATGGAGAAAGAGAATGACAAAAACGAGCCTACGGTTGTAAAGTGAAGGAAGATTAATAAGACGAAGTCTGTCGGAATAAGAAGGTAGGCGAAGACTCGGGTCCCAATTAAGACCGCGTAAGGCGAACTTAAGGAATTTCTTCTGTACCGACTCAATACTACTCTGGTGAACATCATATTGCGGGTTCCACACTGGCGTTATACTGGAGTTATATTCTAGAGTAGGGCGAACTAACGAAGTGTATAAAACCTTTGTTACATAGGGATCATCAAATTCTTTGGCCCAACGTTTCAGGAAGCCAAGAAGACTGCATGCTCTATTGACAATAGAAGCAATATGAACATTAAATGAAAGTTTTGGGTCAAACATATCGTCCAAGTCTTTGAATGATGGTACACAATCTAACAGAACAGACCTAATAGAGTAATGAGCTAGGAACGAAGACAAACGACTGAAAGTCATAAAATAGCACTTAGAGGCATTAAGGTGTAATTTATTAACGTGGCACCAATCACAGAACGCATCGAGATCTGATTGCAGGTACTGTTGGAAAGAAGGATCATTATAGGAATAACAAATCTTGACGATATCCGCTAACATGAGCACGCGTGAATGAGCCAAGGCCAAAGGCAAATTATTTATAAATAGTGTAAACAACAGTGGGCCCAGATGACTGCCTTGGGGTACACCTGACGTAACTCGAACAGTTTAAGATATCGAGGAACGAAAAGACACCTTTTGGGTTCTGCCAAGAAGATACGACTTTAACGAAGCCAATAGTTTCGGTGAAAAACCAACGATATAATAACGTAACGTAACAATTTTCTCAAACAGCTTAGGTATTGCCGAATGTTTGGCAATGCCACGGTAGTTGGAAACATCCGATTTGCTACCCTTTTTAAAAAGCGGAATAATAAAAGACTCCTTCCAAATATCAGGAAAGCTACAAGTCTCACTCGAAATACCGAGATATAGGCTTAGATAGGGAAATCGAACACATTTTAAGGATGCAACTAGGTATATTATCAGGCCCGGGTACGAAGGAAGGCTTCATAGATGATAGCTAGAGATAATACAGTCTCCAGTAATACCACGAAAAAACATACAATTGATTGGGATTGAGAAAGGTTAGGATGTGGGATCCGAAGCAGTAGTACAATAAGTCGACTGAAAGAATTTAGCAAGCAATTCTGCAATATCTGAATCATTATTAGTAGTCTGGTAATTAAGTCTGAAGGTGGAAGGTAGTAAATTAGAGCGTCTCACAGTTGGGCCTCTGCTGGGATAGCGTTGCAAAAATCAGTTTTTTCATGATCGACTGTAAGAATTTAGCAAGCAATTCTGCAATATCTGAATCATTATTAGTAGTCTGGTAATTAAGTCTGAAGGTGGAAGGTGGTTAATTAGAGCGTCTCACAGTTGGTCCTCTGCTGGGATAGCGTTGCAAAAATCAGTTTTTATATGATCGCTTTTGGCAAAAGTGATATGTACAAAAATTTTTGATATCGGTTGAGATTCATGGATGCTAGAGGCGCCCAAAGTTGAGACATTTTTAGTAAATGGGAATAAATGATAATTTTTACAAAAAAATCGCAACTTTAGAACTGAATATTGGACGATTTCAACAATCGACCTTGGAGTTTTTGGTTTTCTCTGAAAAGAATGTTATTTATTAATAGCATGTTTCATAAATTTTAATAATCACTTAAATCGTTATTGAACTAGAAGCGTTTAAAAAATGCACTAAATATTGGCGTTTTTTTAACTTTGGTGGAATATAACTAACAATGATCAACTAGGTAAAATTTAATTACCAAATTTTCACAATTAACAATAAAAAAATTTAAAAAATGTGTTATTTTTCCTTTTTGTAATTATGTTAGAAAATCAAAAACAACATTGAAAAATGTTACATAGTCGTTAAAATAATGATAAACTCCGTTTGTGATTGAAAAAAACCGGGTTTCTGTCCATTTTTAAAGGAAAAACATGCTTGGAAATATTTTCTGACTTTGACCTTGAATATTACAGCACCACAAATACCCAGCACCCTTGACGAACATTCATTTTGAAGCTCAAAGTATTTCTTATCTTAAGCTTTTAAAGTTTGTAAAATCGCTTTATCGGTTCAGAAGCTATGATTTTTGCAATGTAAAATGCCAAAAGGCCCCACTGTGCGTAGTTTAGAATTAACAAAGTTTTAAATCTTTTGGGGTTCTTATAGAATTCAACCTTACAGCGCACGATATAATTATTGTAGCATTGAGTATTTAAGAGACAAAATTAAGACCTCGCTACGCAATAGTTTGCATAGTCGGATTGCGAACCAGTTTTTTTAACCTTTTAAGATATCTCGATTTACTGTTACGGAGATTAGACAGCATACGTGTGAACCAGACCGGCGCACTGGAGAACGGCACACAAGGAACGCATTTATCAATTATACAATAAAGAGCAGAGTAGAAAAACTTCCCTGCACAATCTATATCGCAGCACTCTAATAGAAATGACCAATCAAAAGAGGAAATAAGGTTGTTAAGAAGATTTAAATTTGTTTTACGAAAACATCTACGACGAGAATTTGCGATGTTATTAAATGAATTAGTAACGGAATTGTAAGAAATAGTAACTTCAATGGTAGGGTGATTACGATCTTCAGGTTTCACTAGGGGCTGTGTTTGTGATACAGCACTAACAGTGGGATCCGAGACAAAAACAAGATGAAGGATTTTTTTAGAAGAGTTAAGGAAAGAATTCAACTGATATAGCGGACATTCAAGTAGGCTATCAAGAAAAACATGTTGAGATGAAGGAATTGAGAAAGATAGATTATTATTGTTCGAGGAGGGGCGGAGCGATCCAAATAAGACGCAAGTGGTTGGCGGGTGCCAATTTCTGCAGGGGTCGGGTGAGTGAGTAATGCAATTGAAACGCGCGAGAACTTTGTTTAAGATTAATTCTGGTTTATTTCTATTTATGTTACAAGATGTCCCGACACACATGAGAATGTTTCGGGTTGAAAAAAGGTATAATATCGAAAGATAAACGCAATGAAAGAACGGGTGTTCGGGTTAGATGCTCGTACTGGATTGAATATGGCGATTTACAGGAGAACCCTTTGTCACCCTCCTCAGTATGACCGAATTCGGTTTTGCAAAAAAACCCTACCCCTCACTCTCTGCTGTTCACCCGGTGGCGTGAACATACCGCCCCCCTTGCAACTAGTTGCAACTGCCTCGTTCTGGATCGCCAAGACACGGGTGGAGATGGAGGGGGAACTTTGGATGCAGATGGAGTAGGCGGCACGATGGCTGATGACCTCTGGATAGAAGTCCGAATGAATGGCGGGTGCCTTTCGGGTCCTTGCTCCTTGGGTTGGATGTAGGCGACTGAGCTGTCGATGTGCAAGAGCGTGTGGTGTTGCTTGCCACATCGATGGCATCCTGCTGTGCTCCTGCAGTAACCATTGGAATGCTCTTAAGCCAAACAGTTCGGGCAGTATCCGTTGCTCAAGACTACCCGTAGCCTGTCGTCAGCTCGTAGTCCTCGAAACTTCGAGGCACTGTCGGCACTGACGGAGCGCGTGTGCCCCTTGACAAACGCGGCACCTGGAGCAATTCGAACTGCGTTCTAAATCGGATGGTGCTGCTGTCCTTAGAGACATCTTCAGACTGCTGGAGGAGGTGGACCGAGACCTTCTGGATTTTCCAGTAACGGATCCACAGAGAACCCATCCGAACATCGTCTCGATCCCCACGAAAGAATCACCAACATTCTTGATGATGCGTTCTCCAAGGATAGTGGGAAGGAGCTCGGCTCCAAGCACCAAATCCACAGGAGCTCTTTGGTGAAATTGCGGATCAGCGAGCGGAAGGTCAAGCGAATCCTGCTTCACCTTATTCGGGACGGCGCGGGACGGAAGTGCTTCAGCTACACTAGGCAGCACCACGGCGACTGCTTGGAACCGTCGCAGCGGTTCGTCAGGAGGAGAAATCTGTAAGCGGCACACTTTGTCGCCGCTACCAGCATTGCATTGCCCAATGCCGCGAATGCTAGTTGATACTTTGCAGCTTGGAGGATTAATCAATTCAAACATTCTTTGGGAAATAAAGGACGCTTCGGATCCCATATCAATCAAAGCGCGGATTTCAAACTGCTGGCCACGATGATGAATAGTTACCCTCGCAGTACCCAGGAGGCCAGTGTTGCGAGTGGAGGCGAAGTAACTTCCCACGTTTACATGAGGGCTGCTGGAAGAATCGGAGGACGCAGGATTCGAAATTATACAAGCATCAGGTGCTGAGCTCTCTTGCACTTGAGCGGAAAAGGCCTGAGCTCGTGCCGTAGGTTTTCGGCTTACGGATGCAAAGGTCTGACCGCTATAGCTTGGTTGGAGGACATCTGTGGCCTCTAGTACACGGTGGCGATCAGTTAGGAATCGATTAAGGTCGTCCCAGGATGAGACGGCGTTCTTATTTGGAACGGACTGTTCCCACAACAGAAGGGTAGATTTGGGCATTTTGCTCATACAGATTGCTATAAGAAGGATATCCCAATTGTCTGTACGAGCCCCGGAACGCTCAAGACCGGTCAAGCAACCTTGAATTGAGGTCTGCAGTTCTCTCAACGCTTTGCCAGACTCTTGTGTTACAGCTGGGATCTGTAGAGGCTGCTTGGCTTGGCTCATAATCAATAATCGATTATTTTCGTATCGCGCAGTAAGGTTATCCCACGCGGACTGGAACCCTTCATTGGTCAAGGGTGACCTAGAAACAACCTGACACAATCGACGGAGAGTCTGACTGGTGGGGGAGCCATTTTCGTGGACAACTGCTCGATTCGCTCTCCAAACAAAGTCCCGCCTCGCACATATACCATATAACAATATTCATGTTTAGCTTTAATTGTAGCTATGTGCTTCGGACTATCGTCGTTCTTTTGAACCGTCAAGGTTTTATAGTATCGTGAAAACTCTGCCTCGACTTTTGCCCAAAGTGACTTAAGCTGGTCTAAGTGTATTTTAATAGAGACGAGTGGCACATCGTCAGCTAAAGCCTGGGCCTTGCGAGCCTCGAACGCCGTTAATGCCTCGCACACGGCAACAAAGTCGGAAAGAGACATCACTTAGTGTTCTCTGAGCTATTACGAATCGAATGGAAATAAATAACTTCGTGAAATTAGAGCTCTCAAGCGAGGAGATCGAAACGAAGCTGTAAGTGGACTGTATAATTTAAGGATAGAGGAGGAGTGAGAAGGAGAAATGTCTCCTCTTATTAATAAACGCGATGAATAAGCAAAGATCGCAATGAAATTAGAAGGATTTATAATTTTCCTCGCAGTTGTGTGAATAATTATAAGGATATATAATCACTTGGATATTAAAATTTATACAATGTGGAAAAATGTTAAAATTTATAAGAGTATTTAAAAATATGGAAAAATTGAGATCAGTAGGATTGGGAGTGACGATAACTTTTTAACGAAGAAAAAAAAACTCGGAATTAATTCATTAAACGGACAAGATCAATTTCATGGATCTGTGAGGAAAAGATCAAAATGCACCAAGACAAGCCCAAATATTAATTCCATATAAATAAAATGTACTTATTTTTCTTAAGAAAATATTTTGCGAATTAAATTCAATCAGTCGATTGAAATATTTTTGCACAATACGAAAATCACGAAGGAAAATATGGATGTCGTGACCGAGTCACGGCTTGCCTCAAGTGTCAGCACTGATGAGACTTTAGTGTCAGCACTGATCGGGAGTCAGCTGTTCTGCCGTTTTTTTGTGTTTTGTGAATTTAATTAATTTTAAATTGTTTAACGAAGATCACGATTTCCTGCTTTAATTATGTAGGTTTCGTATTATTAAATTGCGGAAAGCCAATCGGAGTGGCTGCAATTAATTTTGTGTGGGTGAATTCAAATTGTATGTGGACATATGTATGTATGTACGTATGAGTGTGCTTACCGCGGCAAAAATTATTACATTTGTATGTACCTCTGTATGTACATATGTATGTATGTATGGATGTAAAAATTATTTGACATCAATAATTTATGCCGATGGACTAATGATCAGCCCGTGGAGTGTGCTTTACACTTTAAGTAAAGGTAAGGGGTACTTTATAAATTCATTCTCGATTATTAAACACATCTACTTGCAGGTTAGAAAACAGCTATGTGTGTATATACATACATATGTATTGCTATGCAATTGGACTTTTGGACAATCAGAATTTCGAAGAGTGGAAAAAAAAAATGCACTTCATAAACACAAAAATGATCGGGAAATACCATGTAACTCTTGGAACAGGTCAGGTGTGTAGGTCGCTATGGAAGAGCGGGAAACCTCACACTTTTGTAAGTTTGTAATGGGATATAATGTGAATGAGATTTTTAGTAAGTGTTCGTGGGGGGGCGGAAGGATCCAAATGAAATACAAGGAGTTGGCGGGTGCCAATTTCTTCAGTTTGTGGTGAGCGAGTGGTGAATTAAAACGCACGAAAAACTTCGGTTAAATAAACGTAGGTTTTATTATTTATATAATATTCACAGGTAACCCGGCACACACGGAGATGGTTCGGGTTGAAAGTGATTAACAAATCGTAAAAAAATGCAAGAGAACGGGTGTTCGGGTGAAAGGCTCGATTCTTAGTAATGGCGGTGCCCATTGGAAAAAATCAAGTCACCCCTCCTGGTGTGACCGTAGACGCCGAGGATCAAAAAACCCTCCTCACTCCTCACCGCTCACTGCTCTTCGCCGCTCACTGCTGTTCACCCGGTGGCGTGAACATACCGCCCCCCTTGCAACATGTTGCAATTGCCACACTGGACATATAAAGGATGGGGGACGGCAACGTCCTGGAGCGCCTAGATCCCACAGGAGCCGGAGACGACCCATCCGAACACGGTGCTCTGGGCTGCGGGAGTACCGCTATGACCGGGCACACAGCCTGGTTGGATGACCTCAGGATAGAGGTCTGCCCCGAGCACCACGGATACCGACGCCGGCCGATAGAAGTAGGGGTCGGCCAGGATCAGGGTGGCGAACTTCTCTCGGACCGGCGCCGCCACTTCCCGGATGGGAGTGCGGATGAGCAAGTCCTCTTCGACCCGGAATATAACGTTCCGTCGGAACGTCTTGTCGGACCTCGACTCGAGGACGGCCGTACAGGCTTGGTCGACCCCGACCTTGGTCACAGCTAACCCCAGGGACCGGGCAAAGGAGAGGTTGATGCGGCTCTCAGCAGCACACGCATCAAGAAGGACGCGGGTCTCGAAGGATTTCGAGCCATTGCCCAACCGGAGGACTGCGGTTGGCAGGACAGTCGTCGTCCTGGCGTGGAGCAGGGAGGATAACGAAATCTCGGGTGCGCCTTCTGGGGAAGCGGAGCGGTCGGACGATGATCGGGAACGGGGTTGTAGCGGGGGTGCAGCACGCCCGGAGGGGGGTGATCGGCTGCGACGCCGGGCGGAGGCACGTCGTCTCGGCGGTTGGTCGGCCATGTGGAGCAGGGTATGGTGCCTTTGCCCGCATCGTCGGCAACCATGGCGAGTCCGACACGCGTCGGATGAATGCTCGTGTGCCAAGCAATTGGGACAATATTTATTGATGAGCACCGCCCGAAGCCGCTTTTCCCCTCGGAGGTTTAGGAAGCGCTGACACTGCCGGAGTGCATGAACCCCCCGACAGACCCGGCATCGGTACACGTTCGTGCCCTGTGGAGCTCGTTTGCTGCGGTGGTGCGGCCGACGCGTGGGGGCCATGTCGCTATGAAAGGGCGAGCTGAATGAACTGTAACGAAAGAAATTACGTATGGGGGAGTGGATTAGTCTATGCACGGGAACGAGAAACATGCACGGAGACGAGGACATTCGGAGGAAACATAGAGGGATTAGGAGTCACGATAAGGTTTTAGACTCAGGACTCCTGCTGTCTTGCAACAGAATGAGCTTCGCTACGGGTCTTCGGATAGACCCACGCGCGGTGGTGACATCAGCCACTCGGACGAGGCCGTCAGCCCCGGGCAGAGTGCGCTCAATTCGCCCTAAGCGCCACTCGTTGGAGGGGAGATGATCTTCGGACACGATCACGAGGTCGCCGGTCTGGATGCTGCGAGTCGGTGATTTCCACTTGTTCCGTTTGTGAAGCTCCTTGAGGTACTCACTCTTCCAGCGGCGGCAGAAAGCCTGCTGGATTGCCTTTAGTCGCTGCCATCGGTTGATCAGCGACATAGGCTCGACCAGAATTTCCGGTTCCGCAATGGCTAAGAGTGGTCCTCCAATCAGGAAATGTCCCGGGCTTAGGGCCAGTAGATCCTCTGGGTCCTCACTCATGGGAGAGATTGGCCTGGAGTTTAGGCACGCTTCGATCCTACACAGGAGAGTGGAAAGTTCCTCGAAGGTGTATTTGACAGTGGACGAGGACTTGTAAAACAGGGTCTTAAAACTTTTGACCCCTGCTTCCCACAGTCCTCCCATATGGGGCGCGCTTGGCGGAATGAACTGCCAGGATAGGATGTGCTGGGGGAATGCCTTCATTATTTCAAGCTTGGTGGCGTTCAGGAAATCTTTTTCGAGCGCCTTTGAGGCCCCTACGAAGGTTTTGCCGTTGTCGGAGTAAATGCGCTGTGGGCATTGTCTCCGTGCGACAAACCGAGAGAAGGCTGCCAGAAATCTTTCAGTGGTGAGGTCGGAGGTAGCCTCGAGATGGATTGCCTTCGTGCTGAAACACACAAAGACGCAGACATAACCCTTAGTTATGAGACACGCACGCCCGGTGTAATTTTTGATCTCGAACGGCCCTGCGAAATCAATGCCCGTGTGGGTGAAGGGCCTGGAATACGTGATGCGTTCTCGAGGGAGATCACCCATCATCTGGGTCTGTAGTCGTCGACGATGAACGATGCAGACCTTGCACCCCTTGATGTGGGACTTTACCACGTTCTTTATCCGTGGGATCCAGAATTTGGTGCGCAAATACCGCACCATCAGTTGATTGCCGCCATGCAACGTGATGCGGTGGGCGAATGCGACAAGCAGGCGAGTGAAATGAGTACTATATGGGAGGAGAATAGGGTGACGTTCATCATATCGGAGGGACTCAGCGGCCCGGAGTCGTCCGCAGGAGCGGAGTAACCCATGCTGGTCGAGAAATGGGTTCAGATTGAGTAGAGTGCTGGATGATGGCAGGGGTCGCCCTTCGCCCAGGGCCCGTATCTCCGCGAGGTATTCCCGCCGCTGAGAGGTCCGAATCAAGGCGCGCTCGGCGGAAAGAAGTTCGTCATTGGTGAGGCGAACCGTGGAAGGCGTCGAAATCCTCTTGGTGGCGAAGCGTAGGATGTACGCGATGACTCGTAGAGCCCTACCATAATTCGAGAAACGTTCGCTGACGTCCTCGAGTAGGGTGGTCGCGGTGGTGTGGCACTGGACCCGTTGCTCCAGCTGGGTGTCTGGGAGTTCGTTATGGGGAGTTGGCCAATACTCGGGGGCTCTCTGGAGCCAGTCCGGCCCATGCCACCAGAGGCTGCGGGCCGATAGCTCGGCCGCGGAGACTCCACGGCTCGCCAGATCAGCGGGGTTGTCCTCGGAGCGCACATGTGACCAGCTTTGGCCACTAGTGCTTTCGGAGATCCTGGATACGCGATTGGCCACGAAGGTGGACCAACTGCACGGGGGTTTATTGAGCCAAGCCAACACGATGGTAGAGTAGGTCCAAAACTGGGAGGTTGCAGGTCGGATTGGAAGTTCAGGAACGATCGACGCCCAGAGATCGGCTAGCAGAACCGCTCCGCACAACTCTAGCCGAGGCAGCGAGACTGTTTTGACTGGAGCTACACGGGTCTTAGCCGTTAATAAATGGACGTCTACTTGATTGCCGTACCGAACCCGCACATATAGGGCCGCTCCATACGCTTTCTGTGACGCGTCACAGAAGCCATGAAGCTCCCACGAGAGCTTATCGCTGGTGTTTAGCCAACGGGGAATGCGGAGTCGACTGAGGCCTGGGTAATCCTGCAGGAATTCATGCCATTGCTGCAGCAGGAGAGGCGGCAGAACATCATCCCAGCCCAGTTCGGTAAGCCAGATTTGCTGCATGAATATCTTCGCTCGGATGACAAATGGGGCTAGCCACCCAGCGGGGTCGAAGAGCTTAGCGATATGGGACAGAACCTGCCTCTTGGAGATCGACTCCTTCAAGGGGGGGTCCGCTGCGGTGAAGAAGAAGACGTCCTCAGCAGCTTGCCATCGAATACCCAAGGTTTTTGCGGTGCTCGCGTCTTCCAGCTCGAGAAAGTCCTCTCGCAGCAGATGCTCTCTCGGAATGGCTTGAAGTACTTCCTTCTTATTGGAAGTCCACTTCCGAAGCGGGAATCCCGCAGATTGGAGGACCGCTTGAAGCTCTCGTATGGCGAGACGAGCGTCGGCTTCAGTGTGAGCGCCGGCAAGGACATCATCAACATACATGTAGTTCCGAAGGATTTCGCTCGCCTGAGGATACATCGTTTGCACGTCTTGTGCCAGTTGTAAAAGGACTCGGATCGCCAAGAATGGCGCGCAGTTAACCCCAAACGTGACAGTTTGTAACTCGTAATCCTGGATATTGCCGCAGCGGTCTCGGTAGAGGATCCGCTGAAAGGGGGTATGCCTGGGATCGACTCGGATTTGTCGATACATCTGCGTTATGTCGGCATTGAAAACGAATTGAAAGAACCGCCATTTCAGTACCTGAAGCGTGAGGTCGGCCTGAAGAGTAGGACCGGTGTGCAAGACATCGTTGAGGCTGACGCCTTGTGTGGAGGGGCTCGACGCGTTAAATACCACGCGTACCTTAGTGGTGGTGCTATCGGGCTTAAACACCGCATGATGGGGGAGATAGAAGTTTTTCCCATCTTGAGGCGGCGTCACCCGAATCATATGACCCAATTCCTCGTACTCTTGAATAATGGCATCGTACTGCGTTTTTAGAACCGGATCCTTGAGAAGGCGTGCTTCATTCCGCAGGAATTGAGCCAGCGCGATCGGTCTTGAGTGGCCCAAGTCAACGCTATTCGGACCTTTGAACGGTAGGGACACAACATATCGGCCGTCCTTTCCCCTTTGGGTGGTCTCCTGGAAGTTCCGCTCGCAGAATGCGTCATCCTCCTTTTCCGGCTTTGCGGGAAGGTCTTCCACCTCCCAAAACTTGGTGAGGAGTACATCAAGCTTTGCTTCGGGACTAACTCGCGTCTGTGCCGCGAAAACGGATCTAGACACCGGAGGGTCAGGAGTGATAGCCCCACACAGAACCCATCCAAAGATGGTTTCTAGCCCGACAAAATCACCAATATCCTTTTTGATCCGTTCTCCGAGGATGTGGGGAAACAGGTCTACACCGATGATCATGTCAATAGGCGCGGGCTTGTTGTAGTACGGGTCAGCCAGGGGGCGATCGAGGCACTGCGTCGGAACCGTATTAAGGAATGGAGCTGTTGGAATGGCCCCTGACAATTTGGATACGACCAGGGCGGAGACCTCAATCTTGTTCAATCTGTCACACGGGGGAGACAGCATTAGCAGACACACCTTGTCGGCGCAGCCTCCATCACTCTGGCCCATGCCAGTAACCGCGGCGTCTACTGGGTAGAAGGGGGGCTGGACCATGCTGAAGACACGTTCGGAGAGAAAAGTTGAATCGGCTCCCGAGTCGATCAACGCCCGAATATGATGATCCACACCACGATGGTGCAGAGTGACAATCGCAGTGCCTAAAAGGCCTCTGCCTGGGGTAGATGCAAAATAACTTTGAGCATTTGTGAGCTGGTCGCTCGCGGACGGGCGCTCTGTGGCGCTGGATGGTGGGACTTGCGCAGCGGATGGCGAGGGCACGGACACATCACTAGGATGCAACAGCGTATGATGACGCTCCTTGCAGGTATGGCAATTATGCGCACTGGAGCAGCCCTTCACTTGATGACCGCGGGCAAAACAGTTCAGACAAAGTCCCTGCTGTCTAATGGTTTCCAGCCGCCTCTGAACAGGCATATCAAGGAAACTAGGGCAGAGCCGTATTGGGTGATTTTCCCGATGGCACAGCTTGCAAGACGCCGATTTGAGCTGAGCTTTCGCTGGAAACGCTTGGACTTTCATCGTTGCAGAGGATTTGCGGGGACCAATGGGGATGGCTTGGACACTTGAGGCCGACTTATGTTCTTCGGTGGCATCCAGGACACGATACCGATCGGTAAGAAATTGGTTCAAATCGGACCACGTTGAGACGACAGTCTTATTGGGCACTGATTGCTCCCACAGGAGGATTGTGGCCTTCGGCAATTTACTAGTGCAGATGGCGATAAGTAGGACATCCCAATTCTCAGTACTAACACCCGAACGCTCAAGTGCGGTAAGACACCCTTGAAACGCGGTCTGCAGCTCTCGCAAGGATTTGCCCGACTCTTGTGCCACCGCGGGAATCTGAAGGAGTTGTCTGGCTTGAGTCATGACCAGCAGACGGCTGTTTTCGTACCGTGCGGTGAGGTTCTCCCACGCGGCCTGGAAACCCTCATTCGTCAGGGGGGACTTAGCCACGATGGTTCTCGCTTCCCCTCGCGTCTTGGCGTTCAAGTGATAGAGCTTCTCCACTTGTGACAAATACGGATTGGCGATATAAATGGCGGCGAACAAATCGCGGAATGTGGGCCATGCTAGGCTGTCGCCATCAAATGTCTCTACCTCACACGGAGGAACTCTATGCCCCGGTGGCCCCGACGGAGCGGTTGGCTGCCGCCTAAGAGTCGTCATCTGTGCCGAGAGCTGTTCGATGCGTTCTCCGAACAACGTCCCGCATCGCACATATGCCGCGTAAGCGGATTCGTGCTTCGCCTTGATGTGGCTTATGTTTGCCAAGCTTTCCTCGTCGGCTTGGATTGTCAAGGCCTTGTGACAACGGGAGTATTCCATCTCGACAGTTGACCAAAGGGATTTGAGCTGCTCTAAGTGCATTTTAATGGAAAACAAGGGCACTTCAGAAGTTAGAGCTTCACTCTCGCGAGCTTCAAACAGAGTCAATGCGTCGCATGCTATAACGAAATCGGAAAGGGACATTCTGGAGTGTTCTCTACGCTGTTGTGATACGGATCGGGTGACGGGAGCGTCAGAACAGTGCGTCACAACAACGTGCGGAATCTGGGTCTGAGTTGAAAGCTTGGAACGACCTTTGTGTTCCCTCGAGTCTTTAACCGAGAATCTGCGACCCTCAGGTAAGCTGGACGAAGACGGACGGGACCTTGGGGATTCGCTGCGGCTGCGAACAGACGAGAACTTGCGCGAAATATCCGTACGCTTCACGGTCGCCGGAGTTATCGGAGGCCGAACCTTCTCCGGAGTTGAAGAGGGAGACGAAAGACCGTTAGACTTCGGCGCAGTCTTGGACGGCTCCGTGGACATACTCAGGGGACGACCTTACCGTTGAACACCGAGTTTGTGGGTTTTGAGAAAATGAGGAAAATTTGAGGAAATGAGAAGTGGACTGTATGAGGACGCAAGAGCTTTCTCACTGTGCCCCGCAGGATTGCGGGAGAATTATCTCGCGTGCGGCTCGGAAACGGAGCCCTTTTAATGGGGATAGATGCGGAACAATATACGAACGCACGAGTGCGGATCAAAACTTGCACGTAGACAAGCTAAATGATTACAAAACAAGTTTGTATGGATTCGTAAGTAACGCTGGGAGTACGTATAAAACAAAACACGGAGGAAATATATAAATAAAGATGTATAGGATAAAAGAAAATACGTTTTTGTATGGATCTGGATCTGGATATATATATGTGCGCACAATACTGGCCGGAAAAAATTATATATATAATTTATAAATATGGACGGATGTATAAATATGGGCCCGATAGTGCTGGAAAAAATATATATATGTATTTATTTATAAATATGGGCGGATATATATATGAGCGCAAAAGGCTGGCCGGAAGAAGTATATTTATAATTTTTGAATATGAATGGATATATAAATATGGGCCCGATAGTGCTGGAAAAAATATATATGTATTTATTTATAAATATGGGCGGATATATATATGAGCGCAAAAGGCTGGCCGGAAAAATATATTTATAATTTTTGAGTATGAATGGATATATAAATATGGGCCCGATAGTGCTGGAAAAAATATATATGTATTTATTTATAAATATGGGCGGATATATATATGAGCGCAAAAGGCTGGCCGGAAAAAATATATTTATAATTTTTGAATATGAATGGATATATAAATATGGGCCCGATAGTGCTGGAAAAAATATATATGTATTTATTTATAAATATGGGCGGATATATATATGTGCGCAAAATACTGGCCGGAAAAAATATATTTATAATTTTTGAATATGCATGGATATATAAATATGGGCCCGATAGTGCTGGAAAAAATATATATGTATTTATTTATAAATATGGGCGGATATATATATGTGCGCAAAATACTGGCCGGAAAAAATTATATATATATAATTTATGAATATGGACGGATATATAAATGTGGGCACGATAGTGCTGGAAAAATATATATGTATTTAGTTATAAATATGGGCGGATATATAATTAGGCGAAAAAAGGGAATCGGAAATAATGTGATTTGAACTTGGCGCGCTTGAGCCGCCTATCGATATCACGACTCGACTCACGTGTCACCACTACTCCGAAAACAGCTGTCGGCCGCTGTTTATATATTTGGTTTTTGATTTTGTTGTTTAATTATGTTAATAATTTTTTTTTTGTGGTTGTGCGGAAAAACCAAGAACAAAAGACGCTTTTACGCACCGCGAGTGTTGTGCGCAAACCAAACAACCGATCAATGCATATGGACAGATGCTTTGATCTATGTATGTACGTACATGCATAAGTACACAGGTGAGTATATAGATGTATGCACACGCGTTGTTCACAACAACAAAAAAAAAAAAACGTAAGTAATTGTAATTTAATTGGATGTGGAATTGTGTTAAATCAATGCGCGACACCGAAATGTATTATATGTTGTGGATATGTACATATGTATGTGCAATGTATGACTATGTAAGCATATATGTATGTACGTATGTAAGCAAGTGCACCGGTATCCAAAGACGCGCGTGAGGAATTTAATTTCGCACCGAATTCGAACGCGCAAGAAATCGCGATGCATACGTTAAGTGCTATTTTAAAAAGAATATTTTTTTTTTCTGCCTTTTGTGTCGTGGTAAATGTGCGAAGGGATTATATATATATGGATAGGTACATATGCGCGTACATCAACAGGTGACGATGTATGTATGTATGTATGTACGTAGATGCGCGCGTGCGGAAATAAGTTTGGCATTAAAAAATAATTATTCCAACACATAAGAAAACGCGGTGAACACTTGATTATTATTCTTCCCTATTTTTTATAACACTTTAATAATTTTTTTTGTTTTTTAAACTTTTACGCGGATTTGGCAAACAGCTGTGGAAATTACATACATGTACATGTGAATGCATATGAAAAAAGAAAGAGGTGGATTTGGACAAGTGCGAGGAAAAAAAAAAAAAAAACATAAATAAAAAATGGATAATCGTGGAATGTAAAACGAGAACGTTGGACAATCACGCTAAGGATTAGGAACTACCATGTAACCTTGGAACAGGTCAGGTATGTACATACATACAATATGTAAAAGTGTGTAGGTCGCTATGGAGAAGCGGGAAACCTCACACTTTTAGTAGTATGGAAATGAAATGAATAATGAAATTTTGTACTTATCAGGAATTCCGCCGATGCAAGCTGGAGGAGCGGAAGGATATCCGGCTCGAAGGACCAATGTTCGTGGGGGGGCGGAAGGATCCAAATGAAATACAAGGAGTTGGCGGGTGCCAATTTCTTCAGTTTGTGGTGAGCGAGTGGTGAATTAAAACGCACGAAAAACTTCGGTTAAATAAACGTAGGTTTTATTATTTATATAATATTCACAGGTAACCCGGCACACACGGAGATGGTTCGGGTTGAAAGTGATTAACAAATCGTAAAAAAATGCAAGAGAACGGGTGTTCGGGTGAAAGGCTCGATTCTTAGTAATGGCGGTGCCCATTGGAAAAAATCAAGTCACCCCTCCTGGTGTGACCGTAGACGCCGAGGATCAAAAAACCCTCCTCACTCCTCACCGCTCACTGCTCTTCGCCGCTCACTGCTGTTCACCCGGTGGCGTGAACAGTAAGAAATGTTGTACTTATCAGGAATTCCGCGGATGCAAGCTGGAATAGCGGAAGGATATCCGGCTCGAAGGACCAATGTTCGAGGAGGGGCGGAAGGATCCAAATAAGACGCAAGTGGTTGGCCGGTGCCAATTTCTGCAGGGGTCGGGTGAGTGAGTAATGCAATTAAAAAGCGCGAGAACTTCGTTTAAGATTAATTCTGGTTTATTTCTATTTATGTTACAAGATGTCCCGACACACATGAGAATGTTTCGGGTTGAAAAAAGGTATAATATCGAAAGATAAACGCAATGAAAGAACGGGTGTTCGGGTTAGATGCTCGTACTGGATTGAATATGGCGATTTACAGGAGAACCCTTTGTCACCCTCCTCAGTATGACCGAATTCGGTTTTGGAAAAAAACCCTACCCCTCACTCTCTGCTGTTCACCCGGTGGCGTGAACAATTATAAACAAGCGAAAAAATATTAGCCAAGTTCAAATCACCTAAAATAATAAGAAAATCACGGTTTTTAAAACGACTATAAATTGTTCGTAAAGCATCAGCATGGTGCATGTAGATCATGATATCAGAAGCTGGAGGAATATATGAACAAGAAATATATAAGCTAAAGTTGGGACATGTAACTTCAACGCAAATAAACTTAACACCTAAGGGCAGATCAATCGGCACAACACTTGAACACAGATTCGAGTTAACAGCAATGAGTACTCCACCGCCACTACGACCAACACGATCAAGCCTATAAGAAATTAAGTTATTAGAAAGAATTTCGTTATCCAAAACAGAGGAGTTAAGCCAAGTTTCAAAAAAAAGCTAATATGTCAGCCGAAAAGGTTTGGCTATCACAGAACAGTTTCGAGAGTTTGGTAGGAAGTCCTCTTACATTTTGATAATGAATGCAAAGAAGCAGAAGATAAAGTAGGAAGGTGGACAGACAAAGGACGGGAGCGCTTATTGGGCGCAAACTCGTGTACAACTAGGCCCTCTGGCCAAAAATTAGGGTCAACCATAGCTGAAAAATACTCATTTTGGTACTGTTAAAAGAGGAAATTTCGCGAGGCCTAGAAAACTTTTGATTTTAAACCTTAGCAGGGCATATATTACCAATGTAAGCTGCCACAGACGACTCAGAAGTATCAGGAGCAAGCCTAGAGATAAATAATTGTTTGCGATGATATATATTGCGATTAGTGAAAGTGGAGGAGTATTGGAATCCACAAGTGATTGAGAGCCAGCTTGATCCTCTGATTGAACAGAGTTCCCGTGAGGAATAGATTGAGGTACACCAGGGCTTCTAATGGGTTCTGCAATCTGAAAAGAAAAGCATAAAGAGGGACAAGAAGATGGTGTAGGCGAAAGTAAAATGGGAGAAGATGTAATAGAGAGTGCTGGCAACTGCTTCTGAGGCAACTCAAGGGTACTCTTCTTGAGCAACTTCTCAGATGGTGGAACTTGAACTTGAATTGTAATAATGAATGTATGCTAGAATCACACTCCTTAAACAGCTTTTTGGCCAGGTTGTTTTAAACGAAGATCCCTATACATAGGGCTAAAATCATGCTGCTGGCTGGTACAAGATGGGCAAGTCCAGGACATTAAGCCAAGCTCAGGCTTAGACACAGACAAACTAGACAACTTAAAATAGTTTCGGCCGTTGAGGCCAGCAAATTTTTAGTGAATAACAGCACACGAGAGAGAGCAAGAACAGTTATAATCCGAGCTTTGAGAGGTGCCTTTACAAAAGTGATTACGCGGGAGAGAAACTGAGCACAAGCACAGAGCAGAGAGAACAACAAAAACACTTCAGAAGCAAATTTAATGTGCTTATCATCAAATTGTGACTCTCCACGAGAAACAACGCTCGTCGTTTTAAGATCCCTTCTTTCATGAAGCAGTAAGATGCCAAAATATCAGCCTTTGATTGTAACAATTTTAATTACGCACCACGCTGGTTTTAAGCCTGACAGCACTACCACCAAATACGCGTGGTGTTCAATGCATCGAGCCCATCCACACAAGGAGTCAATCAGAACCTGCATAAAGGTCCTCGTCTTCAATTCCAAATGGTCACGATCGGGGTAAACGGTGCCCCCTCCCTGGCGATCCCAGTGCTAAGCCAGCTTGCCCAAATGGTTTAATCGCATTAGCCCATGGCATAATTACGTCCTTCAGGGTTATAACTACAGATGTGAGATATGAGCCATCGGGCGATGCGAAGTTGGCTAAGACCTGGGTAATGCTGTCCTAGGCGGCGCGCACACTGACAAGTGGCTTATATCAGATCGCTTCTTCTTCTCTGTCATAGATTTACAACTTAAGGAAGTCTTGTCCCAGCGAAGCTCTTCGATCCTGCTGGTTGGTTGGCAACTTTCGTGATTAGGGCAAAGATCTTCATGCAGCATGCCGACTAATAGAGAACTGTCATTCCTGAGCTTCCAATTCAGCCAATTCCAATTAACACTGTCGGATAGTAGCCTGTGGTGGCGTGAGCACTGGCCTTGGCAGTCGCCGGAGTTATATACTGACCCTATAAGTGATGCTGATGCTCCAGACACCCAAAAGCAGCCAGTCCAGTTTCACATGGTTTCCGACCGAAGATGTCATCGCACTGTGCTCCGTCTTCGGTAATTCCTGCAATTCACCACGCTTAAGCTTCAACGCCTTCCCCGGTTCAACTGGACTTGAACAAATTGCTCACTGCTGAACGTGTTCCGATCAAACTGGTGCAACGAAAGAGTTCGCTGTGTTTTTTCTTATTCAATTTGTATGATGTGTACATTAGATGATAGTGCGGGACCTTGTCGAATCCCATAACTATATGCAAGGCCTGCATCAACCACCATCGGCGTCAACGAACGCAAATGGTAGAAAAGCTTCCACAGAATGCAATGCTGATACGTCGCTCCCTCGGCGCAGTAATGGCATTATTTTTATTTTTTTTATTTATATTCATCTTTTTAAAAACAATAACAGTAGCATTTATTTAAAAACAGTAACAGAGTAGATAAGAGGTAAAGAGATAGCGACAATTCTAGTATCAGCTCAAGCACTCGTCTGCTATCAACGAAAAGCTTCCACTCGAAGAGGATGAGATGAGCATCTTTCACGATGTCTCCAGAGCAGGTTTGGGAGATATTGTACCCAAATTGATGCAAGTGATGGCATCCATGTCAACTTAGCAATTGGAACAGGCAAAAATGTACTGTTTCGTGATTACTCTCTGTCCAACTGTCAAAGCTCAGCCCTTGTCCGACACTTCCCATCTCGCCTACAACAAAAAAATACTTGCTTATCTCCCAAAACATGCGCACGCCGCCTGGCCAGAGATCCACGTGCAGTAGCTGTCACCGTTTTAACCTCTTTTGTTTTCAGGTCTATCGGTAACAAAGCAGATTCTAAGCGCGCTTAACCTATACGACAAGGGGATACCTCTGCTATAGCTGTGGATATCTGCCGCGTTGCATAGATCAACAATTTCGGTTGCTTGCGTGGTCAAAGCAAAGAGTCAATGACATAAAATATTTCCAATCATGTTTTTCCTTTAAAAATGGAGCGAAACCAGTTTTTTTTTTTCAAATACAAAATGATTTTTTTATTATTTTACGCGACTGTGCAACATTTTTTAATGTTTGAATTTAATTTACCAACATAATTACAACAAATAAAAAAAAGAATTTTTAGATTATATTTTAGGTTATTTTTAAAAATTTGCTATTGATTGCTGATTTTCTGCAAACTAATTTTCAATATTTACATCAACATCTAATAAGCTCAACATTTCGGGACTAAAAGTGCTGTTTTCCGATTCCTTTCGTGGTCGCACGTGACTCAGCGATGCAATAAGTGGGTCCGAAGAGGCTGCCATCATGTTAAAAAAGGTCTTCATTTTGTCTAACACGAGAAGTTTTTAATGTATTAGTGTACCTAAACCTTTTGTAGTCCTTGCTTTTACATTCCAGTGCTTCTTCGGATAGCTCTCGAAATGGTAAACACTGATATTGTATTAAATCCTTTCCTATGTACCGTTGGGGTAAGTTTTTTCTGCGGACACAATTCAGTCAAAAGTTGACCAGTTTTTTGAGTATATTCGTCAAATTTACCATTCAAGATAACAGAAAACCATTTAATGATCTTCTGCTTCTGAAAGATGTTCCGTTGTAGGTAAACGGAAATCAAAACGACCAACCCGCAACTAGGACCAAGTTTTCATCAACTTAAATAACAGTTACCTGCCTTGTCAGTTTTTCCAAGCCAGGTAATTAGTAATCTAACATTGTAGAAAAGCATACATATATAAACAGGTTTTTTGGCTTACGCATCGAACTCTTAAATTTCCACAGATTGGGACCATATACATCTGATAGCTAACTATTCGTCAAATTTACCATTCAAGATAACAGAAAACCATTTAATGATCTTCTGCTTCTGAAAGAAGTTCCGTTATAGGTAAACGGAAATCAAAAGGACCAACCCGCAACTAGGACCAATTTTTCATCAACTTAAATAACAGTTACCTGCCTTGTCAGTTTTTCCAAGCCAGGTAATTAGTAATCTAACATTGTAGAAAGGCATACATATATAAACAGGTTTTTTGGCTTACGCATCGAACTCTTAAATTTCCACAGATTGGGACCATATACATCTGATAGCTAACTATTCGTCAAATTTACCATTCAAGATAACAGAAAACCATTTAATGATCTTCTGCTTCTGAAAGAAGTTCCGTTATAGGTAAACGGAAATCAAAAGGACCAACCCGCAACTAGGACCAATTTTTCATCAACTTAAATAACAGTTACCTGCCTTGTCAGTTTTTCCAAACCAGGTAATTAGTAATCTAACATTGTAAAAAGGCATACATATATAAACAGGTTTTTTGGCTTACGCATCGAACTCTTAAATTTCCACAGATTGGGACCATATACATCTGATAGCTAAATATTTCACCTATCTAGTGTATGTATTGATACTACTCGATCCTCGTTAGTTCTGTTCCGCTAAAGTTTAAAAAACGACAATATTTAGAGTATTTTTTTATACTCGTCTAGTTCAATAACGATTTAAGTAATTATTACAATTTGTTAAACATGATATTAATAAAGAATATACTTTTCAGATAAAACAAAAATACAAGATCGACTGTTGAAATCGCTCAATATACAGTTTCAAAGTTGCGATTTTTTTTTTTACAAATTATCATTTATTCCCATTTACTAAAAAACTGAGCTAGGCAGCAGTCTCGCAATGTTTTCAGCTTTATACTCATGCATATGGCAACTATATAAGAATGGCGCATAAGGCTTAGGGAAAGTACAGACGCGGCAAATCCTAGGCTGCTGGTAAATCCACACATAAGTGGCTGATCGAATTCCAGTTTTTTATCTATGCGCTCGCCTGCTGTATTTACCGACTTACCCCAGCAACATGGCGAATGCACAGAGCTATTACGCGACCACTTTACGCCAAGGTCTGTTAGGAACCGCTATAGTGACCCTTTATCAGGACGGAGCGGTATTCCGCACAAATTCATGCGTTTATAAAACGAGACTTTCACTTAATCCAGCCACCCTTGTATTCGATCAACGCCACAGTATCTGGCATGTGCCAAAGCGATTCAGCCAGCGCTGACAAGGCGTGCTTGCTGCCCTTGTCACCTTACAGTGAAGGGTAGGTCATTAACCGACACGACGCCGTCGCATAACTGATCCTCATATTCTTGGGCAGTGGAATAAAAAGGATATCGGCGGTGACTTCGTCTGAAACCAACTTTGCGTAGGCTGACTAATGCCGCGTCGAGATTTTGCTGGTCAGACCCGCGCCACTTCAGAAGCAAATTTAATGTGCTTATCATCAAATTGTGACACTCCACGAGAAACAACGCTCGTCATTTCAAGATCCCTTCTTTCAAGAAGCAGTAAGATGCCAAAATATCAGCCTTTGATTGTAACAATTTTTATCAAGCACCCCGATGGTTTTAAGCCTGACAGCACTACCACCAAGATACGCGTGGTGTTCAATGCATCGAGCCCATCCACGCAAGGAGTCAATCAGAACCTGCATAAAGGTCGTCGTCTTCAATTCCAAATGGTCACGATCGGGGTAAACGGTGCCCCCTCCCTGGCGATCACAGTGCTAAGCCAGCTTGCCCATATGGTTTAATCGCATTAGCCCATGGCATAATTACGTCCTTCAGGGTTATAACTACAGATGTAGAGTCGTCGGGCGATGCGAAGTTGGCTAAGACCTGGGCAATGCTGTCCTAGGCGGCGCGCACACTGACAAGTGGCTTATATCAGATCGCTTCTTCTTCTCTGTCATAGATTTACAACTTAAGGAAGTCTTGTCCCAGCGAAGCTCTTCGATCCTGCTGATTGGTTGGTAACTTTCGTGATTAGGGCAAAGATTTGGCTAACCGAGCTCGGTTGGGATGATGCACTGTCGGATGCTCTGTCGGATGCTCTGGCGCGTTAGTGGCGCGATTTCCATCAGCATTACCCAGGTCTTAGCCAACCTCGCATCGCCCGATGGCTAAATACACGCGACGCATTCAAATGGGCTCTTCATGGGCTTAGTGACGTGTCCCAGCTGAGTGTCCTGGAGCACCAGCGGCCAGCGGCGATCCGAAGACAGCCCAGCGGACGTCTTAAGCAGTGGTGTCTCCGCTGCGGAACTGTCGGATAGTAGCCTGTGGTGGCGTGAGCACAACTGGCCTTGTCAGTCGCCGGAGTTGAATACTGCCACTATAAGTGATGCTGATGCTCCAGACACCCAAAAGCAGCCAGTCCAGTTTCACATGGTTTCCGACCGAAGATGTCATCGCACTGTGCTCCGTCTTCGGTAATTCCTGCAATTCACCACGCCACTTGAACAAATTGCTCACTGCTGAACGTGTTCCGATCAAACTGGTACAACGAAAGAGTTCGCTGTGTTTTTTATTCAATTTGCCTATCGTATGATGTGTAAATTAGCTGATGGTGCGGGACCTTGTCGAATCCCATAACTATATGCAAGGCCTGCATCAACCACCATCGGCGTCAACGAACGCAAATGGTAGAAAAGCTTCCACAGAATGCAATGCTGATACGTCGCTCCCTCGGCGCAGTAATGGCATTGTTTT
Organism: Drosophila willistoni; assembly: GCF_018902025.1. Taxonomy (NCBI): domain Eukaryota; kingdom Metazoa; phylum Arthropoda; class Insecta; order Diptera; family Drosophilidae; genus Drosophila; species Drosophila willistoni. Next base: position 12,157,852 of record NW_025814047.1, read on the forward strand.
TATTGTTTTTATTTATATACATCTATTTAAAAACAATAACAGTAACATTTATTTAAAAACTGTAACAGAGTAGATAAGAGGTAAAGAGATAGCGACAATTCTAGTATCAGCTCAAGCACTCGTCTGCTATCAACGAAAAGCTTCCACTCGAAGAGGATGAGATGAGCATCTTTCACGATGTCTCCAGAGCAGGTTTGGGAGTTATTGTACCCAAATTGATGCAAGTATTGGCATCCATGTCAACTAAGCAATTGGAACAGGCAAAAATGTACTGTTTCGTGATTCCTCTCTGTCCAACTGTCAAAGCTCAGGATCCTGCGGGTCCATCTGCCCTTGTCCGACACTTCCCATCGCGCCTACAACAAAAAAATATTTGCTTATCTCCCAAAACATGCGCACGCCGCCTGGCCAGAGATCCACGTGTAGTAGCTGACACCGTTTTAACCTCTTTTGTTTTCAGGTCTATCGGTAACAAAGCAGATTCTAAGCGCGCTTAACCTATACGACAAGGGGATACCTCTGCTATAGCTGTGGATATCTGCCGCGTTGCATAGATCAACAATTTCGGTTGCTTGCGTGGTCAAAGCAAAGAGTCAATGACATAAAATATTTCCAATCATGTTTTTCCTTTAAAAATGGAGCGAAACCAGTTTTTTTTTCAAATACAAAATGATTTTTTTATTATTTTACGCGACTGTGCAACATTTTTTAATGTTTGAATTTAATTTACCAACATAATTACAACAAATAAAAATAAGAATTTTTAGATTATATTTTAGGTTATTTTTAAAAATTTGCTATTGATTGCTGATTTTCTGCAAACTAATTTTCAATATTTACATCAACATCTAATAAGCTCAACATTTCGGGACTAAAAGTGCTGTTTTCCGATTCCTTTCGTGGTCGCACGTGACTCAGCGATGCAATAAGTGGGTCCGAAGAGGCTGCCATCATGTTGAAACGGTCTTCATTTTGTCTAACACGAGAAGTTTTTAATGTATTAGTGTACCTAAACCTTTTGTAGTCCTTGCTTTTACATTCCAGTGCTTCTTCGGATAGCTCTCGAAATGGTAAACACTGATATTGTATTAAATCCTTTCCGTGAGCCAAAATCCTATGTACCGTTGGGGTAAGTTTTTTCTGCGGATACAATTCAGTCAAAAGTTGACCAGTTTTTTGAGTATATTCGTCAAATTTACCATTCAAGATAACAGAAAACCATTTAATGATCTTCTGCTTCTGAAAGATGTTCCGTTGTAGGTAAACGGAAATCAAAACGACCAACCCGCAACTAGGACCAATTTTTCATCAACTTCTATAACGGTTGCCCGCCTTGTCAGTTTTTCCAAACCAGGTAATTAGTAATCTATCATTGTAGAAAGGCATATATATAAACAGGTTTTTTGGCTTACGCATCGAACTCTTAAATTTCCACAGATTGGGACCATATACATCTGATAGCTAAATATTTCACCTATCTAGTGTATGTATTGATACTAGTCGATCCTCGTTAGTTCTGTTCTGCTAAAGTTCAAAAAACGACAATATTTATTTTCAAAGTTGCGATTTTTTTTTTACAAATTATCATTTATTCCCATTTACTAAAAATCTGAGCTAAGCTGCAGTCTCGCAATGTTTTCAGCTTTATACTCATGCAGTGTTGCCGTGTTGAGAGTCACTATGAACGAGCACAGTGCTAGCTGTATCTATCCGGCCTAAGTTGCAAAACCTTTTCGGCACCAGCTGGCTGGCGAATGCTTGTATTGGCTGCTGGTGACCAGCTTCAGCATTTCACTGTAGGTTAGCTTACCTCGTCTTTGCACCTTTGCAAGTTCAGTATATTGCACATACTTATAAAAATATGTATATGCTTTGCTCTCTGTTCTGCTCTCTCTCCTACTACTAGAATGTTCGCCCACTACGTGTTTGTTTCTTTTCTTCTGTAACTTTAGATTCTGCTCTCTCAGTGCCATTTCCCGCATGTATATATGCATATGCATATGGCAACTATATAAGAAAGGCGCATAAGGCTTAGGGAAAGTACAGACGCGGCAAATCCTAGGCTACTAGTAAATCCACACATAGGTGGCTGATCGAATTCCAGTTTTTTATCTATGCGCTCGCCTGCTGTATTTACCGACTTACCCCAGCAACATGGCGAATGCACAGAGCTATTACGCGACCACTTTACGCCAAAGTCTGTTAGGAACCGCTATAACGACCCTTCATCAGCACGGAGCGGTATTCCGCACAAATTCATGCGTTTATCGATTCGCGACCCGACTCTACATTCCTTATAAAACGAGACTTTCACTTAATCCAGCCACCCTTGTATTCGATCAACGCCACAGCCAAAGCGATTCAGGCAGCGCTGACAAGGCGTGCTTGCTGCCTTTGTCACCTCACAGTGAAGGGCAGGTCATTAACCGACACCACGCCATCGCATAACTGATCCACATATTCTTGGGCAGTGGAATAAAAAGGATATCGACGGTGACTTCGTCGGAAACCAACTTTGCGTGGGCTGACTAATGCCGCGTCGAGACTTTGCTGGTCAGACCCGCGCCACTTCAGAAGCAAATTTAATGTGCTTATCATCAAATTGTGACACTCCACCAGAAACAACGCTCGTCGTTTAAAGATCCCTTCTTTCAAGAAAACAGTAAGATGCCATAATATCAGCTTTTGATTGTAACAATTTTTATCACGCACCCCGCTGGTTTTAAGCCTGACAGCACTACCACCAAATACGCGTGGTGTTCAATGCATCGAGCCCATCCACGCAAGGAGTCAATCAGAACCTGCATAAAGGTCCTCGTCTTCAATTCCAAATGGTCACGATCGGGGTAAACGGTGCCCCCTCCCTGGCGATCACAGTGCTTAGCCAGCTTGCCCATATGGTTTAATCGCATTAGCCCATGGCATAATTACGTCCTTCAGGGTTATAACTACAGATGTAGAGCCGTCGGGCGATGCGAAGTTGGCTAAGACATGGGTAATGCTGTCCTAGGCGGCGCGCACACTGACAAGTGGCTTATATAGCATCGCTTCTTCTTCTCCGTCATATATTTATGCCTCATAAAGGCAAGCAGTTGTACAACACAATAGTCAACCCTCTCAATAAGATGGATTGCGTCTCACCGGGTAGGCCTACTTATTGGCCCACAGATCCACAGAAAGTCCCTGACTTGATTAATTTCGTAGTAACCAAGAGGATTCCACGTAATCGGATCACTGCGGATGCACTGCTAGATTTAACTTCCGATCACTCTCCAGTATTCACTAGTCACACTATTAACAAGACCTCAAGTACTTGATCGCCCATATAGGCTCACAAACAACAAAACAAATTGGCCTAAATTTAAAATGTACATGAGTGCCCACATTGACTGTTCGCCGAAACTAGATGCTGCAGAGGACATTGATATGTGCGTCAATCGCATAACATCCGAAATACGAACAGCATTCGAACTAAAAGAATACTGTGCGGCTGTCTTTCTCGACGGCCCAGGCTTTCGATAGAGTTTAGCTGGAGGGTCTGATGTTTAAAATCCGGCAAAAACTGGCACAGTACACCCACAAACTCATGGAATCTTACCTTTACAATAGGAAATTTGCTGTAAAATGTAATGGCTCCGTCTCGGCTGTCCAGCTCTAATGCTAAATAACGTACCAGTTCCTTAAGCCGTGGATGTCACTTACCTTGGCATCTACCTAGACAGAAGACTAACTTGGCGCAAGCACATCGAAGCAAAAAAGTCACAGCTTAAACTGAAATTTCATTATTTCATCAATGCTCGGTCCCCTTTACGTCTGGATTATAAAGTCCTCCTATACAACTCCGTACTGAAACTCATCTGGACTTACGGAGCCGTACTATATGGAAATGCAAGTACCAGCAATGTCGATATTATACAAAAAGCGCAGTCGAAGATTTTAAGATCAATCACGGGGGCCCGTGGTATATACGAAACGACAACATTCAAAATGTTCTAAATATACCTAGCGTAAAATCTGAAATACTCGTCTTAAAGGAAAAGACAGACCAACCCCATAACAAGTGATTAGGGCCGCCTGCAATATCCCCAGGATTTTTCTTAAGTACCAGACTAAGAAAAATATCTCAAACTTGTTGTTAGGCTCTAACTTAAAGGTAGATTCAACAAATGTATATTAAACGTAAAAAAAATATATATATATTTTGAACTTAAGGAAGTCTTGTCCCAGCGAAGCTCTTCGATCCTGCTAGTTGGTTGGTAACTTTCGTGATTAGGGCAAAGATTTGGCTAACCGAGCTCGGTTGGGATGATGCACTGTCGGATGCTCTGGCGCGTTAGTGGCGCGAGTTTCATCAGCATTACCCAGGTCTTAGCCAACCTCGCATCGCCCGATGGCTAAGTACACGCGACGCATTCAAATGGGCTCTTCATGGGTTTAGTGACGTGTCCCAGAGGGCTAGTGGAGACGCCCTGTACGTAAACGAATAGCTCCAGCCAAAACCGTCTGCGGTGCTGCGACTGGAGTTAAGCGTCGACTAATAGAGAACAGTCATTCCTGAGCTTCCAATTCAGCCATTCATAGCGCATTTCTGGACTATCTCTACCATCGTCTTTGCTTGGCTTAACAAACCACTGACAGCTGGTCTACCTTCGTTGCCAACTGAGTGTCCTGGAGCACCAGCGGCCAGCGGCGATCCGAAGACAGCCCAGCGGACGTCTTAAGCAGTGGTGTCTCCGCTGCGGAACTGTCGGATAGTAGCCTGTGGTGGCGTGAGCACAACTGGCCTTGTCAGTCGCCGGAGTTGAATACTGCCACTATAAGTGATGCTGATGCTCCAGACACCCAAAAGCAGCCAGTCCAGTTTCACATGGTTTCCGACCGAAGATGTCATCGCACTGTGCTCCGTCTTCGGTAATTCCTGCAATTCACCACTCCACTTGAACAAATTGCTCACTGCTGAACGTGTTCCGATCAAACTGGTACAACGAAAGAGTTCGCTGTGTTTTTTATTCAATTTGCCTATCGTATGATGTGTAAATTAGCTGATGGTGCGGGACCTTGTCGAATCCCATAACTATATGCAAGGCCTGCATCAACCACCATCGGCGTCAACGAACGCAAATGGTAGAAAAGCTTCCACAGAATGCAATGCTGATACGTCGCTCCCTCGGCGCAGTAATGGCATTATTTTTATTTTTTTTATTTATATTCATCTTTTTAAAAACAATAACAGTAGCATTTATTTAAAAACAGTAACAGAGTAGATAAGAGGTAAAGAGATAGCGACAATTCTAGTATCAGCTCAAGCACTCGTCTGCTATCAACGAAAAGCTTCCACTCGAAGAGGATGAGATGAGCATCTTTCACGATGTCTCCAGAGCAGGTTTGGGAGTTATTGTACCCAAATTGATGCAAGTATTGGCATCCATGTCAACTAAGCAATTGGAACAGGCAAAAATGTACTGTTTCGTGATTCCTCTCTGTCCAACTGTCAAAGCTCAGGATCCTGCGGGTCCATCTGCCCTTGTCCGACACTTCCCATCGCGCCTACAACAAAAAAATATTTGCTTATCTCCCAAAACATGCACACGCCGCCTGGCCAGAGATCCACGTGTAGTAGCTGACACCGTTTTAACCTCTTTTGTTTTCAGGTCTATCGGTAACAAAGCAGATTCTAAGCGCGCTTAACCTATACGACAAGGGGATACCTCTGCTATAGCTGTGGATATCTGCCGCGTTGCATAGATCAACAATTTCGGTTGCTTGCGTGGTCAAAGCAAAGAGTCAATGACATAAAATATTTCCAATCATGTTTTTCCTTTAAAAATGGAGCGAAACCAGTTTTTTTTTTTCAAATACAAAATGATTTTTTTATTATTTTACGCGACTGTGCAACATTTTTTAATGTTTGAATTTAATTTACCAAGATAATTACAACAAATAAAAAAAAGAATTTTAAGATTATATTTTAGGTTATTTTTAAAAATTTGCTATTGATTGCTGATTTTCTGCAAACTAATTTTCAATATTTACATCAACATCTAATAAGCTCAACATTTCGGGACTAAAAGTGCTGTTTTCCGATTCCTTTCGTGGTCGCACGTGACTCAGCGATGCAATAAGTGGGTCCGAAGAGGCTGCCATCATGTTGAAACGGTCTTCATTTTGTCTAACACGAGAAGTTTTTAATGTATTAGTGTACCTAAACCTTTTGTAGTCCTTGCTTTTACATTCCAGTGCTTCTTCGGATAGCTCTCGAAATGGTAAACACTGATATTGTATTAAATCCTTTCCTATGTACCGTTGGGGTAAGTTTTTTCTGCGGACACAATTCAGTCAAAAGTTGACCAGTTTTTTGAGTATATTCGTCAAATTTACCATTCAAGATAACAGAAAACCATTTAATGATCTTCTGCTTCTGAAAGATGTTCCGTTGTAGGTAAACGGAAATCAAAACGACCAACCCGCAACTAGGACCAAGTTTTCATCAACTTAAATAACGGTTACCTGCCTTGTCAGTTTTTCCAAACCAGGTAATTAGTAATCTAACATTGTAGAAAGGCATATATATAAACAGGTTTTTTGGCTTACGCATCGAACTCTTAAATTTCCACAGATTGGGACCATATACATCTGATAGCTAAATATTTCACCTATCTAGTGTATGTATTGATACTAGTCGATCCTCGTTAGTTCTGTTCTGCTAAAGTTCAAAAAACGACAATATTTATTTTCAAAGTTGCGATTTTTTTTTTACAAATTATCATTTATTCCCATTTACTAAAAATCTGAGCTAAGCAGCAGTATCGCAATGTTTTCAGCTTTATACTCATGCAGTGTTGCCGTGTTGAGAGTCACTATGAACGAGCACAGTGCTAGCTGTATCTATCCGGCCTAAGTTGCCAAACCTTTTCGGCACCAGCTGGCTGGCGAATGCTTGTATTGGCTGCTGGTGACCAGCTTCAGCATTTCACTGTAGGTTAGCTTACCTCGTCTTTGCACCTTTGCAAGTTCAGTATATTGCACATACTTATAAAAATATGTATATGCTTTGCTCTCTGTTCTGCTCATGCGTTTCACGTTCATGCGTTTATCGATTCGCGACTTGACTCTACATTCCTTATAAAACGAGACTTTCACTTAACCGACACGACGCCGTCGCATAACTGATCCACATATTCTTGGGCACTGGAATAAAAAGGATATCGGCGGTGACTTCGTCGGAAACCAACTTTGCGTGGGCTGACTAATGCCGCGTCGAGACTTTGCAAATTTAATGTGCTTATCATTAAATTGTGACACTCCACGAGAAACAACGCTCGTCATTTAAAGATCCCTTCTTTCAAGAAGCAGTAAGATGCCATAATATCAGCCTTTGATTGTAACAATTTTTATCAAGCACCCCGATGGTTTTAAGCCTGACAGCACTACCACCAAGATACGCGTGGTGTTCAATGCATCGAGCCCATCCACGCAAGGAGTCAATCAGAACCTGCATAAAGGTCCTCGTCTTCAATTCCAAATGGTCACGATCGGGGTAAACGGTGCCCCCTCCCTGGCGATCACAGTGCTAAGCCAGCTTGCCCATATGGTTTAATCGCATTAGCCCATGGCATAATTACGTCCTTCAGGGTTATAACTACAGATGTAGAGTCGTCGGGCGATGCGAAGTTGGCTAAGACCTGGGCAATGCTATCCTAGGCGGCGCGCACACTGACAAGTGGCTTATATAGCATCGCTTCTTCTTCTCCGTCATATATTTATGCCTCCTAAAGGCAAGCAGTTGTACAACACAATAGTCAAGCCTCTCAATAAGATGGATTGCGTCTCACCGGGTAGGCCTACTTATTGGCCCACAGATCCACAGAAAGTCCCTGACTTGATTAAATACACTGCTAGATTTAACTTCCGATCACTCTCCAGTATTCACTAGTCACACTATTAACAAGACCTCAAGTACTTGATCGCCCATATGGGCTCACAAACAACAAAACAAATTGGCCTAAATTTAAAATGTACATGAGTGCCCACATTGACTGTTCGCCGAAACTAGATGCTGCAGAGGACATTGATATGTGCGTCAATCGCATAACATCCGAAATACGAACAGCATTCGAACTAAAAGAATACTGTGTCTTTCTCGACGTTGCCCAGGCTTTCGATAGAGTTTGGCTGGAGGGTCTGATGTTTAAAATTCGGCAAAAACTGGCACAGTACACACACAAACTCATGGAATCTTACCTTTACAATAGGAAATTCGCTGTAAGATGTAATGGCTCCGTCTTGGCTGAATTTGAAATCAAAGCTGGTGTACCGCAAGGCAGTGTACTCGGCCCATTGCTCTACCTACTGTACACTGCAGACTTACCAACGAGTTTAGGACTTACAACGTCCACTTTTGCCAATGACACGGCAATCCTCAGCAGATCCAAATGCCCAATACAAGCCTCTGCAAAATTAGAGGAACACCTCAAGGTGGTAAAGCAATGGCTATCAACCTGGCGTATCCGGCTCAACGCGCAGAAATGCAAACATGTTACATTTACGCTTAACAGAAGAAACTGTCCAGCTCTAATGCTAAATAACGTACCAGTTCCTCAAGCCGTGGATGTCACTTACCTTGGCATCCACCTAGACAGAAGACTAACTTGGTGCAAGCACATCGAAGCAAAAAAGTCACAGCTTAAACTGAAAGCGAGTAGCCTACATTATTTCATCAGTGCTCGGTCCCCTTAACGTCTGGACTATAAAGTCCTCCTATACAACTCCGTACTGAAACTCATCTGGACTTACGGAGCCGTACTATATGGAAATGCAAGTACCAGCAATGTCGATATTATACAAAGAGCGCAGTCGAAGATTTTAAGATCAATCACGGGGGTCCGTGGTATATACGAAACGACAACATTCAAAATGATCTAAATATACCTAGCTTAAAATCTGAAATAGGTAGTCAACAACTAAAGTATTTTTCGGAACTGGATGCACACCCAAATGTTCTTGCCAATTCCCTTACGCGAACTAATAATAGAACTCGTCTTAAAGGAAAAGATGTAATATCCCCAGGATTTATCTTAAGTACCAGACTAAGAAAAATATCTCAAACTTGTTGTTGGGCTCTAGTTTAAAGGTAGATTCAACAAATATATATTAAACGTAAAAAAAAATATATATATATATTTTGAACTTAAGGAAGTCTTGTCCCAGCGAAGCTCTTCGATCCTGCTGATTGGTTGGTAACTTTCGTGATTAGGGCAAAGATTTGGCTAACCGAGCTCGGTTGGGATGATGCACTGTCGGATGCTCTGTCGGATGCTCTGGCGCGTTAGTGGCGCGATTTCCATCAGCATTACCCAGGTCTTAGCCAACCTCGCATCGCCCGATGGCTAAATACACGCGACGCATTCAAATGGGCTCTTCATGGGCTTAGTGACGTGTCCCAGCTGAGTGTCCTGGAGCACCAGCGGCCAGCGGCGATCCGAAGACAGCCCAGCGGACCTCTTAAGCAGTGGTGTCTCCGCTGCGGAACTGTCGGATAGTAGCCTGTGGTGGGGTGAGCACAACTGGCCTTGTCAGTCGCCGGAGTTGTATACTGCCCCTATAAGTGATGCTGATGCTCCAGACACCCAAAAGCAGCCAGTCCAGTTTCACATGGTTTCCGACCGAAGATGTCATCGCACTGTGCTTCGTTTTCGGTAATTCTTGCGAATCACCACGCTTAAGCTTCAACGCCTTCCACGGTTCATCTCGGCTTGGGGGAACTGCTCACTGCTGAGTTCGCTGTGCTTCTTCTTATTTAATTTGTCCATCGTATGATGTGTGCGGGACCTTGTCGAATCCCATAACTATATGCAAGGCCTGCATCAACCACCATCGGCGTCAACGAACGCAAATGGTAGAAAAGCTTCCACAGAATGCAATGCTGATACGTCGCTCCCTCGGCGCAGTAATGGCATTGTTTTTATTGTTTTTATTTATATTCATCTATTTAAAAACAATAACAGTAACATTTATTTAAAAACAGTAACAGAGTAGATAAGAGGTAAAGAGATAGCGACAATTCTAGTATCAGCTCAAGCACTCGTCTGCTATCAACGAAAAGCTTGCACTCGAAGAGGATGAGTTGAGCATCTTTCACGATGTCTGCAGAGCAGGTTTGGGAGGTATTGTACCCAAATTGATGCAAGTATTGGCATCCATGTCAACTAAGCAATTGGAACAGGCAAAAATGTACTGTTTCGTGTTTCCTCTCTGTCCAACTGTCAAAGCTCAGGACTATCCTGCGGGTCCATCTGCCCTGGTCCGACACTTCCCATCGCGCCTACAACAAAGAGATACTTGCTTATCTCGCAAAACATGCGCACGCCGCCTGGCCAAAGATCCACGTGCAGTAGTTGACACCGTTTTAACCTCTTTTGTTTTCAGGTCTATTGGTAACAAAGCAGATTCTAAGCGCGCTTAACCTATACGACAAGGGGATACCTCTGCTATAGCTTTGGATATCTGAATAAACAGAAATCAAAAGGACCAACCCGCAACTAGGACCAATTTTTCATCAAGTTTAATAACAGTTACCTGCCTTGTCAGTTTTTCCAAACCAGGTAATTAGTAATCTAACATTGTAGAAAGGCATATATATAAACAGGTTTTTTGGCTTACGCATCGAACTCTTAAATTTCCACATCTGATCTGACCATATACATCTGATAGCTAAATATTTCACCTATCTAGTGTATGTATTGATACTAGTCGATCCTCGTTAGTTCTGTTCCGCTAAAGTTCAATGAACGACAATATTTAGAGTATTTTTTTATACTCGTCTAGTTCAATAACGATTTAAGTTATTATTAAAAAACATGATATTAATAAAGAATATACTTTTCAGATAAAACAAAAATACAAGATCGACTGTTGAAATCGCTCAATATACAGTTTCAAAGTTGCGATTTTTTTTTTTACAAATTATCATTTATTCCCATTTACTAAAAAACTGAGCTAGGCAGCAGTCTTGCAATTATTTGAATTATTTGGTTTATTTTTGGGGTAAACTTAATACTACGTATTATTTATTTATTTATTTTATTTATTTATTTATTTACGTCAACTAACACAGCAGTCGACGAAAAAGCTTAAGCTAAAGACAGATAGTAATTAAATGAAGAAGGTAGCTAGCTTTATACACAACTAAACATCCCCGGCCCGGTGGAGGTGTTTTATTTGCACAAGGTGACAGCTATGCCCCGATTCACAGCCAATGTGGCCAGGGATGAGTTGCAGCCAATCCAAGTCCAGAATATTTTCATTGGTTTCGCTGTAGATGATTAAAAAGTAAAGCGCGAAGAGAAGTGACAGAAAGATGAGGAGAGATAAGGTGAGAAAGGTTGTTAAAAGATCGGCAAAGAACACGAAGAGGTTCGTGAAGAGAGTAGTTAGTCAGACATCTACTAAGGTGAATAGGAAAAAAGTTTCTGGTCCGACGTGAGGGAACACAAAAATACAGCGTATCTAGTAAATTGGTAGAAATGACTTCGCCGTTGACTAGTTTATGGAGAAAGAGAATGCCAAAAACAAGCCTACGGTTATAAAGTGAAGGAAGATTAATAAGAAGAAGTCTGCTAGAATAAGAAGGTAGGCGAAGACCCGGGTCCCAATTTAGACCGCGTAGCGCAAACTTAAGGAATTGCTTCTGTACCGATTCAATACTGGTGAACATCATATTGCGGGTTCCACACTGGCGAGCAATATTCTAGAGTAGGGCGAACTAACGAAGTGTATAAAACCTTTGTTACATAGGGATCATCAAATTCTTTGGCCCAACGTTTAATGAAGCCAAGAAGGCTGCATGCTCAATAGACAATAGAAGAAATATGAACATTAAATGAAAGTTTAGGGTCAAACATAACGCCTAAGTCTTTGAATGATGGAACACAATCTAACAGAACAGACTTAATAGAGTAATGAGCTAGGAGCGGAGACAAACGACTGAAAGTCATAAAAGAACACTTAGAGGCATTAAGGTGTAATTTATTAATGTGGCACCAATCACAGAACGCATCGAGATCTGATTGCAAGTACTGTTGGAAAGAGGGATCATTATAGGAATAACAAATCTTGACGTCATCCGCAAACATGAGCACGCGTGAATGCGCCAAGGCCAAAGGCAAATCATTTATAAACAATGTAAATAATAGTGGGCCCAGATGACTGCCTTGGGGTACACCTGACGTAACTCGAAGAGTTTTAGATATCGAGGAACGAAAAGACACCTTTTGGGTTCTGCCAATAAGATACGACTTTAACCAACCCAATAATTTTGGTGAAAAACCCATGATGTTAAGTTTCGCGAGAAGCAAAGAATGATCAACCGTATCAAAAGCCTTACTGAAGTCAGTATAAATAACATCAGTTTGACACTTTTTACGGAAGCCATGGTGTACAAGGGTAGTCAATTCTAAAAGGTTGGTAAGCGACGAACGACCTTTCATGAAACCATGCTGACAAGGAGAAATAGTGGATCTGGATAGATGTTGAAGAGAAGACGTAATAATTTTCTCAAACAGTTTAGGTATTGCCGAAAGTTTGGCAATGCCACGGTAGTTGGAAACATCCGATTTGCTACCCTTTTTAAAAAGCGGAATAATAAATGACTCCTTCCAAATATCAGGAAATCTACAAGTCTCACTCGATATAAAGAATAACCGAGCTAAAGGCTTAGATAGGGAAATAGAACACATTTTAAGGATGCAACTAGGTATATCATCAGGCCCGGGAACGAAGGAAGACTTCATAGATGACAAGCTAGAGAGAATACAGTCTTCAGTAATACTGGGAAAAAACATACAATTTAAATGTGGGATTGAAAAGGGATAGGGTGTGGGATCCGAAACAGTAGTAGAATATGTCGACTGAAAAAATTTAGCAAACAGATCTGCAATATCTAAATCATTATTAGCAGACTGGTCGTTAAGTCTGAAGGTGGAAGGTAGGACATTAGAGCGTCTTTTGGAATTGACAAAGTTGTAAAATCTTTTGGGGTTATTATAAAATTCAGCCTTACAGCGAACGAGATAATTGTTGTAGCATTGAGTATTTAAGAGACAAAATTGAGATTTGGCTATACAATAATTTACATAGTCAAGTCGCGAACCAGTTTTTTTAAATCTTTTAAAATATCTCGATTTAATGTTACGAAGATTAGAGAGCCTACGTGTGAACCAGACTGGCGAGCTGGAGACGGTAGAGACATTTACATAAGGAACGCATTTATCAATTAGAGAATTAAGAGCAGAATAGAAAAACTTCACTGCACAATCTATATCGCAGCACTCAAATAGAAACGACCAATCAAAAGAGAAAATAAGGCTGTTAAGAAGATTGAAATTTGTTTTACGAAAACATCTACGACGAGAATTTGAGATGTTTTTAAATAAATTAGTAACGGAATTGTAAGAAATAGTAACTTCAATGTTAGGATGATAAGGATCTTCAGGTTTCACTAGTGGCTGTGTTTGCGATACAGCACTAACAGTGGGATCAGAGACAAAAACAAGATCAAGGATTCTTTTAGAACAGTTAAGGAAAGAATTCAACTGATATAGTGGACATTCAAGTAGGCTATCAAGAAAAACATGTTGAGATGAAGGAATAATAAAAGATAGATTATCATCAACAAGCCAAGAAATATTAGGCAAGTTAAAATCACCTAAAACTATAAGAACATCACGATCTTTAAGACGACCAAAAATAGTTCGTAAAGCATCAGCATCAAAACATGTTTTCAGCTTTATACTCATGCAGTGTTGCCGTGTTGAGAGTCACTATGAACGAGCACAGTGGTTAGCTGTATCTATCCGGCCTAAGGTGCAAAACCTTTTCGGCACCAGCTGGCTGGCGAATACTTGTATTGGCTTCTGGTGACCAGCTTCAGCATTTCACTGTAGGTTAGCTTACCTCTTCTTTGCACCATTGCAAGTTCAGTATATTGCACATACTTATAAAAATATGTATATGCTTTGCTCTCTGTTCTGCTCTCTCCTACTACTAGAATGTTCGCCCACTGCGTGTTTGTTTCTTTTCTTCTGAAACTCTAGATTCTGCTCTCTCAGTGCCATTTCCCGCATGTATATATGCATATGCATATGGCAACTATATAAGAAAGGCGCATAAGGCTTAGGGAAAGTACAGACGCGGAAAATCCTAGGCTACTAGTAAATCCACAAATAGGTGGCTGATCGGGTTCCAGTTTTTTATCTATGCGCTCGCCTGCTGTATTTACCGACTTACCCCAGCAACTTGGCGAATGCACAGAGCTATTACGCGACCACTTTACGCCAAGGTCTGTTAGGAACCGCTATAGTGACCCTTCATCAGGACGGAGCGGTATTCCGCACAAATTCATGCGTTTATCGATTCGCGACCCGACTCTACATTCCTTATAAAACGAGACTTTCACTTAATCCAGCCACCCTTCTATTCGATCAACGCCACAGTATCTGGCATGGGCCAAAGCGATTCAGGCAGCGCTGACAAGGCGTGCTTGCTGCCCTTGTCACCTCACAGTGAAGGGCAGGTCATTAACCGACACGACGCCGTCGCATAATTGATCCACATATTCTTGGGCAGTGGAATAAAAAGGATATCGACGGTGATTTCGTCGGAAACGAACTTTGCGTGGGCTGACTAATGCCGCGTCGAGACTTTGCTGGTCAGACCCGCGCCACTTCAAAAGCAAATTTAATGTGCTTATCATCAAATTGTGACACTCCACGAGAAACAACGCTCGTCGTTTCAAGATCCCTTCTTTCAAGAAGCAGTAAGATGCCATATATTCAGCCTTTGATTGTAACAATTTTTATCACGCACCCCGCTGGTTTTAAGCCTGACAGCACTACCACCAAGATACGCGTGGTGTTCAATGCATCGAGCCCATCCACGCAAGGAGTCAATCAGAACCTGCATAAAGGTCCTCGTCTTCAATTCCAAATGGTCACGATCGGGGTAAACGGTGCCCCCTCCCTGGCAATCACAGTGCTAAGCCAGCTTGCCCATATGGTTTAATCGCATTAGCCCATGGCATAATTACGTCCTTCAGGGTTATAACTACAGATGTAGAGTCGTCGGGCGATGCGAAGTTGGCTAAGACCTGGGCAATGCTGTCCTAGGAGGCGCGCACACTGACAAGTGGCTTATATAGCATCGCTTCTTCTTCTCCGTCATATATTTATGCCCCCTAAAGGCAAGCAGTTGTACAACACAATAGTCAACCCTCTCAATAAGATGGATTGCGTCTCACCGGGTAGGCCTACTTATTGGCCCACAGATCCACAGAAAGTCCCTGACTTGATTAATTTCGTAGTAACCAAGAGGATTCCCCGTAATCGGATCACTGCGGATACACTGCTAGATTTAACTTCCGATCACTCTCCAGTATTCACTAGTCACACTATTAACAAGACCTCAAGTACTTGATCGCCCATATGGGC